>NW_026067927.1:1933823-2426443 GCF_014885135.2 Alexandromys fortis | reverse complement strand
TACATCATCACTGTGAAGTCATCAGAATGTGGGCTGTTCATTCATAGATAGGAGGCTTACATCATCACTGTGAAGTCATCAGAATGTGGGCTGTTTATTCATAGATAGGAGGCTTACATCATCACTGTGAAGTCATCAGAATGTGGGCTGTTTATTCATAGATAGGAGGCTTACATCATCACTGTGAAATTATCAGAATTTGGGTTATTTGATCCTAATTAGATCACAGATAAAAGGCTTACATCATCACTGTGAAGTCATCAGAATGTGGGCTGTTCATTCATAGATAGGAGGCTTACATCATCACTGTGAAGTCATCAGAATGTGGGCTGTTCATTCATAGATAGGAGGCTTACATCATCACTGTGAAGTCATCAGAATGTGGGCTGTTTATTCATAGATAGGAGGCTTACATCATCACTGTGAAGTCATCAGAATGTGGGCTGTTTATTCATAGATAGGAGGCTTACATCATCACTGTGAAATTATCAGAATTTGGGTTATTTGATCCTAATTAGATCACAGATAAAAGGCTTACATCATCACTGTGAAGTCATCAGAATGTGGGTTGTTTATTCATAATTAGGTCATAGATAGGAGGCTTACATCATCACTGTGAAGTCATCAGAATGTGGGTGTTTATTCATAGATAGGAGGCTTATGTCATCACTAACTTAGCCTATTTGTAGTGTTTGGGTGTGTGTACGCACACATATGTTACAAGTGCTGTAAAGGTCAGAAGTGTGTACTGGATCTCTTGAAGCTGTGGTTGCTGACGGTTGTGAGCATCCTGATGCTATGAAAAAACTCTGGTCCTCAGGAAGAGCATCATTCTTCTGCCTAACCACTGATCTAATTCTCCAAACCTACTTCATTCTCAGTAGACTATAGTCGTTGGAAAACATCTTTTTGTCTCTTAGGTAATCCAGGTTGTGTATATAAAATAGTCTGAATACTCTCTTACTCTCCACTGACTTCTGTGGTAGCATTTACAACACCAGGTCTTTCATTTCTTTCATGTATGTAAGTCTTCTCTTTTTCTTAGTTTGACTAAAGTTTTGTTAGTCTTGCTTTTATTTAAAAAAGGAAAAAACTATATCTTTTATCCTATTTTATAGTTTCAGAAATCACTTTTTAAAATATTCTTAGTTAGTTTTATGTTTGTGGGCTTTTTTGCCTTCATGCATGTCTGTGCACCATGTGTGTGCCTTGTGCCCACAGAAGCCAGAGGAGGCACTGGATCCCCTGGAGCTGTGTATGCTTATTGTGAGCCTCCATGTGGGAGCTGAGAATTGGATGCTGAGAGCTGAAGGCAAGTCCTCTAGAGAGCAGCCAGTACTCTTAACTGATGAGCCAACTCTCCAGGCCTTGGCTTTTTATCTAATCCTGATTATTTCTCTTCCTGTTATCCTTGGGTTCACTTTGTTATTCTTTTAAATCCCTTTTGTATAACTGTGGGTCATTTGGTACTTTGACTCTTTCTAGATGTCCTTGTTTAATGTTTTCAATGTTTTTCATGCAACTGCTTTTGCTATAACCCATAAGTTTTGGTAAGTTGAGTGTTGAAATAGGAGCGGCGGCAGGGCTGGGTCCCCGGCACCCGGCCGCCCTCATGGCTAGCTTATGCCCGAAATAATTACACGGAAACTGTATTCTTTCAAACACTGCCTGGCCCGGCTAGGTCCAGTTTCTTATTGGTTAGCTCTTACATATTGTTCTAACCCATTTCTAATATTCTGTGTAGCCCATGAGCTGGCTTACCAGAGAGGATCTTAACCTGCATCTGTCTGGAGTGGGAGCATCATGGCGACTCCTCCTCTAACCTTCTTTCTCCCAGAATTCTCTTCTGTATACTCCGCCTACCTAATTTTCTATCCAATAAAATGGGCCAAGGCAGTTTCTTTATTAGTAAGAAATCATTCCCACATCATTTCCCCTTTTTCCGTTTAAACAAAAAAGAAAGGCTTTAACTTTAGCATAGTAAAATTACATATAACAAAACAGTTATCAAGTAAGAATTACAGTTACAATATTTATATCTATTTTATCTCTTATCATAACTAAGGAAAACTATAACTATTTATTCTTCAACTCCATCAAAGACTCCAGAAGGATATAATATTATCTAAGTAAACAAGAAATAAGAAAACTCTAGAAATGACAGAGACATCTCGCTGCCTGGACAGTCACCCAAAGTTCCTCTGTACCGTTGGGGCATCCATCTTCGGCCTACAGGCCCATGGTATCCAGAGACATTTCCATGAAGCAGGAAATTTCAAAGACAGTTCAGTCATTTTCTGCTGTGTCCTGCAGAATGTCTCGCAGACTCTTTCATGAATCAGGAACCCCGAAAGACCATCTCACCTTTAGGCAAGTTCAGCAGTCCTCTCTCTGAGGGTTCTCTGTGTCCAGTTTATGCAACAGTCCAGGCAAGAGCAGTTTCTTGCCCAAATGACTATCCAACTCCATAAGGATCCTCTTCGATGCCCATCTTCCTCTTGAAGTAGCTGGTGCTGCCAGGAGCAGACGTGTCTCCTTGTCATGAAAAGTCCTAAGTTATTAAAATATTTTAAATGCCATATTCTGCAGTCTTTGAAAGATATGAAGAATGCCTATCTAACTGAAATATATCTCTATATATCTAGAAAATCTAATTAACATGACTACAAGCTTAACTATTAGCGATGATTATCCATTAACAACCTATATTTCCTAATTATACATTACATTTTTAAATGAACTACACAATCACAATACCTTAATCAAGATCAAAAATACATATACATATAACAAAATTGACCTTAAAATCCATACCAATGCAAATTATTCATATCTATATCATATCCCCCTTTAAATGTAAAAGAACATTTATAAACAATATTTGGGAACATGGGCGTAGTTTTTTCTCTCCAAACTGCTTCCTGCTGAATAGGGGCGTCGTTAATTAGGTTGTTCATGATATAACCTGTGTGCTAGTTTCATCTCAGTTGGCAATTGAGCGAAGCAATTTTTTGAGGGTGTTCACAGCAACCTTTCAGGAGGGCGTGGTCTATCATACCAAATCGGAATAGATGCAATCCACAGGGTCTCATCCTCTGCAAAAACAAAAGAAGACCCTCTCCAAAGCATCATATCCTTAGACCCAAATTCTGAAATCATAATACCCTCATGAAATCCATTTTGGTTTAGCTTGGCAGCCCATATAATGAAATGTCTCTCTGTACTTAGCTCCTTCACAGTCAAAAATTTTAAAGAAAACACAATGTACATAATCCAGACTCTCTGTGAATTTTCCATTTTTACGTGGCTTATTTTTCTTTATTTCTCTTAATCTATAACTATCTGTACTTCTGTACTCTGTCTCTTTAAAGACTTTACCCTTTTTCTTTTTAAGACATTAACTTTATTCTTTATATTCTTTTTCTTCTCTTTCCCAAGCCTACGTACATTTATCCAACAGTGTCTGAATCTGTTTTATTGTGAATCTGTAATTTTTTTACTATCCAGGAGCATTTCTTAAAATGTTAAGCATTTCTTAAAAACTTAAGTTGCACCATGTACAGGTAATACGGTACTGCCTGTGTCCTGCCCAGTCTAAACCTTAACTGCACGGTTTTAAGGTAATTACGGTAGTTCCTGCCTGAGATCAGCACAGTTCAGCATGGAGCAGCCGCTCCTGCCTCAGAGTCATTTGGTGCTTCTGAGCTGAGCACAGTTCCAGGCACACAGCAGTTCACATTGGAGCCGCAATCAGCAGTTTAATTCTGAGACTGAGTGTGCAGCACAGAAACTCTTTTCATCCAAGTTACAGCCAAATCTGACACGCAGAGCACTGCGCAGTCTGAAAACGCGTCTCTGTATGGCGGCAGGAATCCGCCATGCTCTTCCGCCTGCCTAAGCCTGATTCTGCCTTCTGCCCAGGTGCAGGCGGGGAGCGCTGAGCCATCTGCACGGTCTCAGAGCACTCTCCTCCGATCCCAAGCGGGAACACAAACATCCAGTCCCATAAAAGCCTTGAAATGCTTTAAAGCCAGAGTTCACGCTGGCAGTACAGCCCCAGGAAGCCGCGCTTTAAAATGACGCAGCTTTTTTTCTCTGCTGCTGTTGCTGAATCAGGAATCTCTCTACAGCACGCCACCAACAAAACAGCAAAAATCTGTGTTAAACTCTCTCTCCCTTATTTTTAAGCCTTCTCAGGTTTTTAAGTGGATTTAGCCATCACGTCTGGGCGCCATCTGTTGAAATAGGAGCGGCAGGGCTGCGTCCCCGGCACCCGGCCGCCCGCATGGCTAGCTTATGCCCAGAAATAATTACACGGAAACTGTATTCTTTCAAACACTGCCTGGCCCGGCTAGTTCCAGTTTCTTATTGGTTAGCTCTTACATATTGTTCTAACCCATTTCTAATATTCTGTGTAGCCCACGAGCTGGCTTACCAGGGAGGATCTTAACCTGCGTCTGTCTGGAGTGGGAGAACCATGGCGACTCTTACTCAGCTTCTTTTTCCCAGAATTCTCTTCTGTCTACTCCGCCTACCTAATTTTCTGTCCTATGAGGGCCGAGGCAGTTTCTTTATTAATAAGAAATCACTCCCACATCAGTTCCCCTTTTTCTGTTTAAACAAAAAAAAGGCTTTAAACTGCAGCGGTCGGATTAATAAATCACCAGTAATTGATATTTAAACAAGTTTAATAACAAAACCAGACTCACGAAACCAAGGTTCCAGCGGAGTAGCCAGCGGAAACAGGAGAGGAAGGGGGAGTGCGCGCGCAGCCTCTGCCCGCACAATATATCAGTAAACATACGCCTGAAGGCAGCCCGCCCCCAAGGGGAGGGCTTATCCCTACATTTGAGATTCCATTTTTGTACACATACACACACCCATGCACACACACAAAACTTCATGAATGTTCATATGTGTGTGGACACACACTTGTGTGTGTGAATGTAAAGACCAGACTTCTTTTGCTCTCCATCTTGTATATTGAGAAAGGGCCTCTGACTTGAACTCAGTGACTGACAATTCCGCTTGTAGTGTAGTGAGCTTGCTCTGGAGTTTCCCTGGCTCGGCCTTCCAGCCCTCTAGGGTTACACCATCTGTAATGCCACAGGCGTGCTGTATTTGCATGCATGCTGGGCATCCAAACACTTGTCCACACTCATGTGTGGCCAATGCTTCCCCACCGAACCATCTCTCCAGTCCTGTTTCAATATGCTGTATTTTTTCCACTTGTTTAATAACAGACATATTAGAGACTCAGGACCATGTTTCTTTCCATGCGTCTACGAGTTTTCTAAAATTCCTTCTGTTGTTGATGTTTCGTGTCAATCCAACTGTGATCAGAAACGATACTTGCTCTAATTCCCATCCTCTTGTATCAGATGATGATTGTGTTGTGTCTCACATGAGACCTGTTTGACAGAATGATCTGTGAGTGCTTGGAAGTGATAGGTATTTGTTGGCGTAGGATGGAATATTATGTAGAGTGCTATTACATTGACTTTTCAAAATACTGATCAGGATCACGTTTCCTTAGGAACTTTCTGTCTGAATGATCCATCATTAATAGTGCTCTTGTACTGAAGCCCCCTTTATTACTGCATTACAACCTACTTCTCTGGCCCTTCAGATCTTCTAACACTTGATTTATATACTTAGATGCTCTGGTGTAGGATGCCAAGAACAATTTTAATTGCTGGAACAACTCCATATTTCACGCCCCTCTACTTATGACTCTAAAGCCATAATATAAATCACTTCGTGATGAAAATATTTTGGCTATTGCTATCATTTGATTTAGCTATGTTCTTATAATACTTTTGTGTGGTCCCTGTACTGGGAACAAGATTGCCATGGACATGCTAGATGTTCTGAATAGTGTTATGTTGTTCTGTATCATTGACTTCTGTGCTTTCATTTGTCTCCTGTTACCCATCATTATCTTTCTGCTTAAATTACAAAAACTCTAAGGGTTCCTGTAAGGCATGTCTAGAGTGGTGAGTTTCAGAAGATTTGGTTTGTCTGAGAAAGCTGCCATTCCCTCACATCTGAAGGACAGTTTTCTCCAGTGTTGTATTCCTGAGACAAAAGTGACCAGTGTCCATGTCTGCATGTATTTGTCTTTAGAAACCCTCATTTTCAGACAAGTATGTTGGAAGTCCCTTACATTTTTCTGAATAGGTGAGAAAAACATGTAGAATGCTTAAAGCGGGCTGAATGGAAGACACCCAGCAAGTTACGGATCTTTAAACAAACGAACATTGGTGAGTTATCAGTGAACAGTTCGGTGTGCTTACTGGATGCAGTACATTCACAAATCGTTTCCCTCGCCTGAACATCACTTTTACTTCCACAAGCTGCACAGGGCTAAACACATCAAGAAGCTTTGGTTAAACCATTTCTCTGTTGCACTGATGGTCAGAGGTCTCCTGCATTACAGAGAGCCCTTGATACCACACAGGCTTGTGTCTGTCAACTTGAACTGTATGTGAATCCATGTCTTCCCAGATGCTGGAGCCCCCACCTATATGTATGAGTTTCAATATCTCCCAAGCTTCTCACCAGAAATGAAACCCAATACCATGGTAGGAGACCATGGAGAAGAAGTCTACTCTGTCTTTGGTGCCCTGATTTTAAGAGGTAAGGTAATGAAGCTTTGCATCTGGGTTCCGGTCTTGCTCCTGTAGACTTGACTACATTTCTCCTCCTCTCTTGATGTTCATTTCCCAACTCAGGGTAACAGGGCTGAACTCAGTTGTCAAATGTCAAGCCTTTCTCCCATTCCGGCATATATGAGAAAGGCACACACTCATGGGAAGCCAGCAGACTTCTTTTGGAACCTTGACCGGTAATAGCACCAAGAGAAATAGGTCATTTGAGTGTCTACTTGGAAGACAGAATGCCATTGTTGCTTCATTTTCTGCTCAAAATGACACATTAGAATGTGAGTGAGGATGAGGTCAAGCTGTTCCTCACTGTGAGCCAGCTGTCATGTACATCTGTCTACCCACATGCATACCTAGCCACATGTGATATTTTGCCTACATTATAATTAATAATACAATATCTAAAGAAAACCATTCGGAACATCTTCAGTACCCTGACTGCCAACAGCTGCTGTGATTCATGACTGATTGTGATCCACCTTATGGCTATTTATGACACACTCTGTACAGCTCTCAAGATTATGTCCTAAGGCTATTGGACATCTAATTGTGGATTTGTGGGGAAGACTAAGAAAAAAATGTGAGGTCCAGAAATCCTGCGAATCCCATGATCCACTGAAGTCTATGTCTGTAGCATTTCCATATCATGGAGATTAGCAATGGGTCTGGATCACCACCAAGAGAATGCACAACATGTCTGCAGTGTCCTAGATAAGTAATTCTGAAACTGAAATTGTACACCAATTAAGCACACTCTTCTAGCAACGGAGATTTTGATTCAATAGCTTTGGTGTGAAAGCCCAAATTCTACTTCTTTAATAATCTCCGAAATGATACTGCTTGTTAGCTCATGAATCATGAACTGACTCAGATTATTCTTATTGCTCACAGGGGGCTCCTCAGAAGAGGAAATCAGTCTCAACAGGATGGTGATGAAATTCTGGGCCAACTTTGCTCGGAATGGGTGAGTCTGGTGGTCCAAGATGGAACCAGATTGGTGAGTGAGATGAGACAATAAGGGTACCCAATACGAAGGGGTGGCTTTTAAATTTTAAGTGATCAGCTCTAACCCTGTGACCACAGGGCTCAGAAAATGCTGCTCCCACCTCTGTGGTGCACAAGTCTTTGGAAGGGATAGACCAGGGATTCCCACACATATGATAGGAACCCAGAACAGTTTTAATGAATTCTATTTGATTCTGTTCCCAGGAATCCCAATGGGAAGGAGCTGCTCCATTGGACAGAGTATGACCAGAAGGAAGGGTACCTGCAGATTGGAGCTACCACCCAGGAAGCCCAGAGGTTAAAAAACAAGGAAGTGGCTTTTTGGACTGAGCTCCTGGCTAAGAAGCTACCATGGACAGGACACACTGAACTGTGAATGGACAGCTCTGCCAGTCTCAGAGGACCAGGGGAACCCAAATGTGGCTACTCCACAGTAGACTATTTTGGCTAATGATAAGTTATAGGGGAGACTAGGGAATTGTAGAAGTTCGTAGCAGTGGGGTGTGGGAGACTTATTGCTCCCTGGATCAGTTTTGCCCACCCTGTTATACTTGGCTTCTCCTGCTGTTCTGATCTGTCAAATACTAACCCTGTAAGGAATTATTGCTCCATTGTACCTGTGTTCTGAATATTCTGGATTTTCTGCATGTTGCAGTTAGGGACTTTCTGCCTGACCATTAGAACATGGTCAGGTTGCCTAGAAAGTTTCCTAGTTACCCAGTCGCACAAGAAGAATTTCTTCCTTTCCCTTACCCTTTATTTATTTACCTTGCTTATTCCCTTGAATAAATAAGACTTGATCAGAATCCTTTCTTGTCTCTATCTCTTGTGTCTCTTGTCCCTTTCAATTCTCATTCCCCCCAACCCAGGGTCTCCGTTGACTTACCCGTGGGTCAGGGCAGCTTGGGAGAGAATATTTGTGCATGTGGACTCAAGTTGGGAAATAAGTACTGTTTTGTAAATCAAATAGAGGTTGATATTCTGGATTGGAGATGAATCTATGCTCCTCAGAGAGTGACAACATCATAGGAGACATTTCTGCAGAGAATGCCTTCAGGGAATGATTGCCCAGAAATCTAAAGGAAAGCAAGAATGAAAGTGGGGGTCCTGGTTCACTTTCCTTCTACTGCTGAGTGTTGACATCATCAACACATGAAGAAGTTAAAGGGATTAGTGGAGTATTGAGGGGAAGTGAAGTCTAGCAGGAGAATATGTAAGTCCTGGAACCACAGATCCAGGAGGAGCCATGCATACATTGACTTCTCTAGTCAAGTACACATAGTGGCATCCACATAAAGACCTGCTCTAATTTCTTTATCCTGATGAATGACATCCGTAAGGGAAAGTATAAGGCTTTCTTTCCTCTGAAGGCATGCTAAAAACTTATAGAGGCTGAAGAAAAAGAATATATATACATACCTGGGGAGAGTGGGAGGAAACTGTCCTGGGTGGTGTTATTAGCAGTGATATTCAGGAAGGACAAAATCACAGAAAAATCTGCATTCCAGTGTAGGAACATTGGGGCCTTTAAGAATTCTGGAAACTGGTTTGGATGTCATATTCAAGTGAGCAGCTGCTGGGTACCAAGTATGAGAAAACTGACTGATGAGGGTGTGGGGAGATTACTGTGAAGAACATTTGCACAGGTCAGGCTGAAAGCTGAGCACTGAGCAAGGCATAAATAAGCCCTTCAGAATCAGACCTTGGATAAGCGTAAATAATGCACTGGCTAACATTAGCATACAGTGTAAACAATGCACTGGATAACATTAGCATTTGGTGTAAACAAAATAGAGCATAAACAACGCACTGTATAACGTTAGCATACAGTATAAACAAAGCACTGGCTAACATTAGCATATAGTGTAAATAAAGCACTGGCTAACATTAGCATGCACTATAAACAAAGCACTGGCTAACATTAGCATGCACTGTAAATAAATCACTGGCTAACATTAGCATACAGTATAAACAAAGCACTGGATAACATTAGCATAATCTGGAGGAAGTAGGTCTGTGTTAGCTAAAGAGAGAACAGAAAAAAAAGCCTCATTTTTATCCTATACTAGAAAAATTCAAGCCCTTTAACACACACACACACACAAGCAAAGACTTGGGGTTCCATCAGACTAACAGAAAAACAAACATGCTCATGTTTATTCACAAATGCCATCCACTTCAGTTTATATCTTTTTTTGTAGACACTGTATCAAATATTAAATGCAAAACTTACAGCCACAGAAAAGAAGACCTGGTTAACAAGAGACAGAATAAATTAGCAGCTGATCTAGACAGAGTAATACCGCAGGTGTTAAATTGAGTAGACTAGAGATTGTAAATAATCATTCAGAAGACTCACAAGTACATGGGAGTACTGTTAGCGGAGACCTGGTCATCTTAAGAAAGAAGCAGAGTCTAAGACTGTTTCTCTAGAAGAAATACTTTCAGCATTTCCACGGCTCCACGAACCCACAGCAAATTTCTGTTGGCAGACTGACCGGTCAGCCTTGAGAGCTTGTTTTGCTGTGAGAACGTCAGTGGTCATGGGATTGTGTGGGCAGCTGTCCGGTATCACGCGGTGGTGGGAGGAGGGGACAGTTTCAATCTACCACTCCACTCCAAACCTTCAGTGTGTATGTTGTAACAGCAGAGCGTATCGCAACACACACTGCACTCAACCCAGTCAAAACAAATGTGCGCTAACAACATGGAGCATGCCACCATCAGTTCAACCCAGGCTTGGCTGTGAAGGCAACACCGGCGCTGCCCACCCCTGCTCATTCTGGTGATCAGAGTATCTGAAGAGTTACAAGTGGCTCCACTCATAAAGTATCTTGCTGGGCTGGGCAGGGGTGGTACATGGCTTTAATACCAGCACTCAGGAGGCAGAGGCAGGTGGATCTCTGAGTTCAAGGCCAGCCTGGTCTGCAAGAGTTCCAGGACAGGCTCCGAAGCTACAGAGAAACCCTGTCTTGAAAAAGAAAACAAACTAACAAAAAAAAAAAAAACCAACAAAACAACAACAACAAGAAATAAAGAAAAAGAAAAGGTACCCTGCTGGTTATGGTAAGCAATACAAATAAAATTTATAGGAGTCTGTCCTCTCCCTCCAGGGTGCGGGTCTTGAGATGGGATGAGGTCGTCAGGCAGCAAGAGGCTGTACCTACTGAGTCATCGCACAAGTCCTTATTTTGCTGTTTAATTATATTTTCCACTCCCTTCTTTCACAATTCTCTCTTTTGCATATTTTCTCTTTTATTGGTTATTTATTTGTAAACATTTTTGATTTCTAGCATTTTAGTACATTCTGTTATTTTCCCTTGTTTACAATTGCCAAACAAAAATAACAACCCATCTAGATTACTTATACCAACAAAATTATCCTTCGAAATTGAAGTAGGAAAAAAAGCCTTCAAAATACATAACTAAAAGAATTTGTGAGTGCTAACCCAGCATTAGAGAAGTAAGATAAAAATCAACCATGACAACGGGAGAAAGATTAAGTCACAAGGAAAAAGAAAATATCAAATGAGGATCATGAAAAGTTAAGCATTGTTAAATCAGTGAGTAGCCAAACCTCTGGAAAACAGAAGAGAAAGAGGCAGGCATAACCCACTCAAAACTACTAGAAGAAAATAATAAACAGCAAAACTAGTGCACAAAGAATGTAAATAGTTTAATTTCTTCAATGAAAAGAAACAGATTAGCTGATTAGATTGCTAAAAATGGACTCAACAGTTTGTTGCTTGCAAGAAACTCACCTCACCATGAAAAACTTCCACAAACAGAGGGGAAAGGACATCCAAACAAATCGAATCTGAAAGCAAGCAAGAGAAGCTATAATCATACCTGACTCAACAGACTTTATAACAAAACGAGTCAGAAAAGACATGTTGGTAAATACACAAACCCATTCCAAAATACAATGATTGCAAATTCATAAAATGTTAGGGAACCAACACAATAGCAGTAATATCCAGCACAAACACAATAGGTGATTTCAATACCCTCCTCTCACCAATAGGGAGATCATCAAAATAAAAAAGGCAATAAATATTAGAATTAAATTACCCAGCACATCATACAAACCCCACAGAAATTTACAGAATATTTCATAACAGATGCAAAATCCACAATCATTTCATCATCTTATGGAATGATTTCCAAACAGGTCCCATTTTAGACAATAAAGTCTTAGCAAGCCATAAAACATGTACAAATATGAATATGGAAGTTGCAATAACTTCTTTCACTGTGTCAGAGCATAGAGAATGAAACTGTAAAGAAATCAGACAAGTATGAATAATGATGACTGCATAATATAATTTGCAATGTACAATGATTCATTAAAGAAACAGATTTAAGAGGGAGCAGATTACAAAATTCTTTACATGAAATGAAAATGGAAACACGACTTACGGGACTCAGAACAAAGGAGTTCTGTCATGACCGCCTACATTTTAGAAAGACATAGATATGTGTCAATGGATTTCAATTTACAGAATAGTCCCTTGTGGAACTATAGAGTATCTATTATTTTATCAGTTCATGAACGTTTTCCAAAATGAATGAGTTGAAATGTTTTTAAGTAATTAAAGATTCTTAAAATCAAATGAAAATGGAAACACAAACAACCTAGTGATGTATCTCAAAGACTTAAAAATAAATGGCTAAGTAAAATACACCAAATACACAACAATAACATGAAAAGACATACCCAGACATGAAAGCATGAAAAGCGATGGATGTTCTTGAAACAGGCCAGAGCCAGCAACTCTAGAGATGCACCAACTACCACCACCTGCTGCTGTGCATTCCTATGAAAGGAGAGGCCAAGCAACTTGGCAAATGTTTGAAGAAACCATATATACATAGACTCTTAGAGGCAAGGATTGTGATCAATGGAGCTCATTCACTGTATGAACATTGTGTTCAAAGGGCCTTGTTCCCAAGGGTAGATTTCCTTGACCCTGAAGGTGCCAGGTGGTGGGCCAGGTCACTTGGCGCGAATCCTGCAAAGATACTGAAGGTTGTTGGAGGGTGAGATTCCTTCCAAACTTGAGAGCATGGATTCTAGGAAATGCCAGTCCAGGGAGACTGAGCAATGTGTCCTCACTTCCCAGCTGAGCAGTGTCAGGATGTTCTAACAATTTTTTTTGCTTCGTATAAGGACCTCAGACCAAAACATCCCCCTACCTGCAGGCACCTGCCTGCTGCTGCCTGCTCCCTAAGAGTCCAAGGTTCATTGAGGTTAGAGCGAGAGCATTGTAGGGAGAAGCACTTACATAAGAAGCTGTTGGATGGGATTCTGGCTGTTTGTAATCTGAGTATTGGGTACTGGCTGTTCAGATAAAAGTGGGTAAACTCCTAGTGGGCGTGGCTTGGAGGTCCCAACTGACAAAGAGGGAGCTCTTTGGAAGAGGAGAGCTTTTGTGTCATCTTAGCTTACATAACTGGACTGGTTGAGCAAGACTGGGGAGAGGGGTGGAGGAGGCGGGTCCCTGGGTCCACAGTAGAAGCATTGCTAGAATAGCAGATACCTCACAGACCTGCGGAGTCCTGTCCGTCCACAATGTGGCTCTACCCTCTGGTCTGGCTTTCTCTTGTTGCTTGCACAGCTTGGGGTAAGTTCTTCCAGATTACAAATGTCTGGGTATACATTTTCAGTCTTTGTTCTGGGCACGATGACATTTGCAGGGCAAGGACAAAATAGTCCTGGTTGCTTGGTGATTTTTTGCTTTCCTGAAGCAGTGCAGTGAAGCGCAAAGAACTTCAGTCTCTCGGAGACATAGGGGAGGACAGATACCGGATACCCAGCTGCAGGCAGCTGGCGCAAGAAGGCTGGAGAAAGGTTAGTCTTTTTCCCTGGGATTCTTAGTCAGTCTGCACGCAGGTCATAGAGAGGCTGAGCAAAATGTTGGAAATATAAATTCAGGAGCCAGACACAAGGCTCACTCCCAGTCAACAACTCCAAGTCTATATCCAACTCCAAGTCTATATCCTTAACTTGGAGGTGCCTAGGTGGTGCAGTGTCCAGATGACCCCGCCTCTACAGTAGAGATGCCAGGGCCTCCTCTTTCAATGAAGACAGAATAGGTGGTTGCTTCTACAGCACTTAGGATGGCCCTAGGTCTAGAGATAGGGAAGAGGTTTGGGCGAAAACTTAATGCATTAGTACAAATTTTGAACTGGTTGTATCAGACCATTGAAATGATGATTTTTTTTTCCCTCAAACTCCCAAGAGACAGGGACAGATCACAGGGATGGTGTAGAAGAGGAAACAATGGGATCAGTCTGAAGCCAGAGCAGTGGAGGGACAGGGGCAAGGACAATCACTGTAGTCTCACTTGGGAAAAAGGAGAGGGGGAGTGAGGTGGCCTAGAGATGGTGACCTGGAACTCTTGAGGAGGTTTGGGAATTATATGACTGTCGTCTGGATTTTGGTGTTTAGATGTTGGAGATCAGGACAGGTGGGGTAGTCCAGGTAAGAAACTCAGATAAAATAGGAAACATGGGGGTGGGGCCTGTATTAGTTAGGCCCTGGGGGTCACAGGTCCCTCAGGATATGCAGAGCCTCTTGCACCAAAGCAACAGATATAGAAAGTAAAATCCACCATCAGTACTGAGGTGAATGAAGGGCCTTGGCTTATGCCTGTGTCCCTACATGGAGGAAAGACTGAGGCAACCTGGGAACTCAGCTCCCTAATGTCACAGATGCCCAAGTCTATTTTTGACTCTAGAATCTAGCCCAGTGCTCGGCTATCAGAACCCTGAAAGCTCTGTATAGATTCATATCTTCTTTCTGTCTGTGTAACAGTGCAAGGTTTGAACCAAACTGCAAAGCAGAGTAAGAACAGACAGAAATCCCGGGTGGAAATTTCCTTCACTGCTGGCTACCCTGCAAAACCATCTCATTTTCATCTTTAGGTAATGGGTGCATGTTGTTTAAAATCTCGCTTGCTCACCTGTTGAGTAGGCAGCTGGCAAGGCTTCTTTGTGGAACTGTGTAAAGAGACTGACGGTGCTCGGCACACAAGAAGTGTTCAGTAATGCACGTAATGTATTGCACAATTTTTAAATACACAATTATATAATATTTGGGCCATTGTTGTGTATCCACTTGACACGAGGCATTTGACCCTGGCTGATCTGTTTCTAACCACTCCAGGGTAGAAGTCATTGCCAAGCTAACACGGGCCCCAGGCTCTTTCTGTTCAGACTCTACCCTCCTTCACCTCTTTGAACTGCTGGAGATGCTTGTCAGCCTCTCGCCCATTCTCCATGGCCTTCCAGAATATTCTAAGGTAGAGGCTGTTTGGACATATCTACCAGAAAGTTCATCTCAGTTGTGTTTCGTATTAACTAGTTAACAACACCATGAATATTCACAACCTGCAATTAGCTATTGGTAGCCGAAGACAGGGTAACTGGATTCCCACCAGGAGTCTCCAGTTCTATTGGCCATTTTTTTCACTAAATCTGGGAATTTCCCTTTATTTTCTGGCCACACACTTTGAGGAAGATAACATGTTGCCTATATTCAAAGGAAAGCAGATGAAGAATGAGAGAACAGGGCCTGTCCAGTGAGAGATGTTCTGACAAACTGAAGACCCTGAGGTCAGACAAAAGGAGACATCAGGGTGGCCATGACCAAGTGTCTGTAAGTCCACCAGTCGTGTAAGAAAAGACCAGCCTGGCTTGCTCAGGTCCCACAATGGGTAGAAATAGGAGAGGTGAGGAAGCTGTCGAAACTGTCTCTTCTACAATAATGGAGACAAAGGGACAGAGGACTTGATGCACAGTCCCTCCCCTGTGGAAGAGTGTGCTCAGAACCATAAAAAGAATATTCTAGAAACTTGTCTGCTTTACCACAGAACTATTTCTGCTGTTTATTTGTCCTCTAATTAAAACCCTTTTTCAGGTCATTCAGGACCTTCCCCGGCAGGCACTTTCTCATCCAGGATTATCTTTCTCTCCCATGGGCCCCTCCTGAGAGCAGGCATAGGGCACCCACCCTTCCCAGCCAGGTGCTATGCTTTCTGTGAGCCACAGCACCTTCTCCTTCCTGTTCTATCAGCCCCACCCCTACTACCTTCCCTTTTGCATTCATCCCCATGCTCTAAGTCACAACTCTCCTGTGACCAATCAGGAGGCCTCACTCCCTCTGCCATCTCAGGACACAGCCTCATGCACTCAACAATAAGTACAGTGTATCTGCTGCCCTCCTACAAGGTGAGCCCTCCTGCGGGCAGGGACCACCGTAGTCCATCATCTCACCCAGTCTGCAGCTCTGCACCAGGATCCCAATAGATGGACATTTCTAGTAGAAGCCAAAGCTCATATTCATGCCCAGTACCTCTCTTTCTTTCTTTCTTTCTTTCTTTCTTTTTCTTTCTTTCTTTCTCTCTCTCTCTCTCTCTCTCTCTCTCTCTCTCTCTCTCTCTCTTTCTTTCTGCAGTGACTTTGGCTGGATGCTTTCTTTTTTCTCATACTGGGTTTCTTAGTGTAGCTCTGGCTGTCCTGAAACTCTCTCTGTGTAGACCAAGCCGACCTTGAATTCACAGAGATCTACCTGTCCTGCCTCTCAAGTGCTAGGATTAAAGGCGTGTTCCAGAAGGGTTCAGATGATTTTATCAATCCCATCAGTCCTAAAGTGACAAACTCACCAGGAATGCAGGTCTGCCTTTTCCTTACCAATGTGTTCCCATTTTCTCTTGTCCAACAGGGCACCCGTCCTCACCTCCCGTGGTGAACACTGTTCATGGCAAAGTCCTGGGGAAGTATGTCAGTTTAAAAGGATTTGCACAGCCTGTGGCCGTCTTCCTGGGAGTCCCCTTTGCCAAGCCTCCTCTTGGGTCCCTGAGGTTTGCTCCACCACAGCCTGCAGAGCCCTGGAGCTTCGTGAAGAACGCCACCTCCTACCCTCCTATGTAAGCCGCTGGGGTAGGCTTCTTTCAAAGTAGAGGGGATGAAGTAAGGTACCTTATTCTCCTGTCTAGACCCTTGGTGTTGCTTGAGAGTGGGTGGGTGGGGCTGTATGGGTGAAGAGTGAGGGTGACTGCGAGTTCTCACAGCCAGGTTTGCACAGCTACCTAGTCAGAGCTGTGCAGTACTTAGTGTCCCTCAACCAATGTAGGAACCAAGTGGAGAAGCCCACGGAGTCCAGACAGCTTCCTAAATATGTCAGTGCAGACAGTATTTGTGCCCTCAGCAAGGTAGTGTTGAGGTTTTCCAAGATTCCACTTCTAGCTGTCTCCTTATCATTGCATTCATTTCTTCTAAAAATATTACTTGCTATTTTTCCCATTCTGATTGTAAAAACAAGACATAAATACTGAAAACTGAAGTCAGGGGGAAACACAGAAGCAAATGTAAACAAAGTTAAAAATTATGTACAAATCAGCTATACAGAATTACTGCTAGCATTTGAGGTTGTATGTCCAGTCTGTTTGTGTTTGTCCTCATTTATACAGGGATAATGAATACAGAAAATTTGGATGACACAACATTGCCATTGTTCTGCATTATAAATGTAGCAAGCAGTGTCTAGTGGTTATATTAACTAGATATGAAACTAGACTTTATGCCTCTAATGTTTTATTTGGGTTAAGTTCTTTTATTGTCCTTGACAGTTAACAACACTGTGACTTGTTTGCTGTAACCAAATCTTTGCACACAATCGTGGGAATTGGGGATAAGTTCAAGAAGTAACATTTCTAAATCAAAGAGTAGGAATATGATCAGTTTGTCTCCAGAAATATCTAATCTGCACACACTTTTCCCGTGGAAATAGGAAAACGTCCATTCAGTGGAACTTTCTCCAGGTTTTTCCTTGCTCAAAAAATGTATTTATTAGATAAGCAGCAAGACATTGTAAAAATAAAATAATGCAAGGTTGGTCTTCATTTGTGGGTTCTAAACACTAATGAAGTTGAACCTGTCATCCCCTATTGGATGTTTATTTTCTGTTTCTGTGAATTGTGCTTCTTTCTCCCACTGGGTAGGGAAATTATTTAGGCTGGAGACGTTTTGTAAGCCACCTTTCCTTTTCCATGTCTATCATGGGACAACTATGGAGGCATGTGATCTGAGCACCTCCAGTTTCTATTTGACAATCCGGAAGCCTGACACCATCTGGGAAACAGGATAGTGGACACTTGGGGCTGATGAGCATCTCGAATGACTTCCTGCTCAAGGCCATGTTTATCAGGGCCTGAAACTCCACAGAACTCAATTATTGCTACCAACTCCGCTCTACACTGGACTGTGGGACCCTTGATCAGGGCAGCCCACGATGGTTATTGCCGGGAAAGGAAGATGAAAGAACCTTTAGCAGGCCAGATGGTGAGGTGCTTAGAGACAGCACTCACTTCACCTGACCATGGCAGGCTAAAGCCAGAGCAAGCAATTTAGCCAAGATTGCCCAGTATATCAGCGGTAGAGACAGAACCAGAAGGATGTCTTCCTGTGGTGTCCCCCAAAGATGGCATCCCTGACTTGTAACTGGCTGTCTGTCACTGCAGGTCATTTTCCTGTTTCATAGAAGATTCCCAAGAAAGAGCATGTTTACCTACATTGGCATCTCACAACCCAGTGAGCAAACCTTGTCCAGACAGTGCGGGGGAACTCCACAGTCTAGGGCAGTCAGCATATGAGTGTCTCCATGGTCCACCTCAAAGGCTCCAGGAAGGGAGAGATACAAAGTGCTGCTTCTGCAGTCTTGGGAGAATCTAGCATATCAGAAGACCCACCAGGAACCTATTAAAGACTCTCTTATCCCTGACAATGACTCCAGTCCCATGTGGACGACTTCAGTTATATGCTCAAAACTCCAAGTACAAGGTCAACTCTGGGGTAACATGTCCAAACTTCAATCTAGTGGAACCTCAGATAGTCTCTCTCCCCTCCCAGGTGCTCCCAAGATGCAGTTGGAGGACAGGTGCTCTCAGAACTTTTCACCAACAGAAAGGAGAACATCCCTCTACAGTTTTCTGAAGACTGTCTCTATCTGAATATATACACTCCTGCCGACTTGACAAAGAACAGCCGGCTGCCAGTAAGTGTGGGGACCACTGGAGCAGAGAGCTGAATTCCAGCCTCCAGCTCTTTTAGGCAACCAGAAAGGGATGAAGGCAGCTGGTAGAAGTGACTTAGAGGCCAGGGCTGATTCCAGAACCACAGTTTTCTTTTTCACAATGTGACCTCAGATTTTACCAGTGACATTAGATTTCAGTGGAGATCACGGTACATTTGGGGTGTACATCTTAAATTTCCAAGTTTTCTCACACAAATAGAAGGAAAAGAAGGTTTGTTTTAATTATTAGGTAGATTCTGATCCCCAGAAAGACTAAGAGATCATTCTTTAAAAGGAGGAGTTGAAAAGGACTCTTAGAGGAAATTCAGCAACCTAAATCTCTCTGTGGTTAGAGAAATTGAGGTTGTGGGATAGAAGGGAGTATCGCCTTTATTCTCGGGCCATGTGTGATCTTCCCATCATACCTGTGCTTCTAGACAGGGTCTGGGAGGGAGGGCATGTGTCACATTTATTTTCAGGCCATGTGTGACAAATGTAAAAACTTCCATTGCCAGGTAACGGCTTTCACCGTCCCGTGAGGGAATGAGAAATGAGAACACTGAGACAATCCCATCAGCCCTTTCTCTCCCTTAGGCAGAACCTGTGTAGCTCATTTTTTTGTCTAGCCGTCTTTGGCATGGTCTGATGACCAAGTGGGTTATTTCACATGGAAACACAGTGCCAGAGATGGGATAGGCTGCCAGGCACAGATCACAGGGTTGGGGGTGGGTGGGCATCGGATTTCTGGGGATGAAAAAGAAGGTGGTGCTTTGGTTGTAAAAGAGCAACAACCAACAAATTTCCCAGAAGCCCTTTTGTGTGGAGTCCTGGCATGGGGGATAATTTGTAGATTTGTATGTTAAAATTAAGTACTACATGTGCTCAGCAGTCATGGGGAGATGAGAATAAACCTTAGTCTCACACATCCCCATCTTCTACAGTGCACTGAGTAGCCCCAAACACCATGGTCAGATGTGGGGTTAGAGAAAGGAGAAACTCGAGGTTTCTTGACCTTGTCCTCGGGTCTGCAGTGACATCATACCCTCTTCAGCACATCATTGTCCTTCACTCTTAGATGGCATTGACTCAGCCTCTCCTGAGGTTGCAGGGATGCCCAGGGGAAGAGACAGGCTTGAGGGCACCATGACAGAAGATATCCTGGGAGATCCTCCAGCTGTGGACATGGGTTTTAGAGCCACAGGATCTGTGCTTTTCAGAGGATGAGAGAGCAGAGCTGTTTCTAACCTCAGCCTGTTTCCTCACGTGGGAACTGTCCTGTGAGAGCTGGATGACTCGAAAGCTGCATCTCCTGAGTGCTCGCAGCCGTGCTGACACACTAGGCAGCCCTGCAGGACAGTCTGGGGCCTGGCTCACCGTGAGCTCACTGCACTGCCGCCATGAGCAGGGGCTGCGCAACTCGGCATCCAGGGGTTGGGGCCAGGTGGAAGCTTTGCCTCTACCTCTCTTTTCTGTGATCTCTCGGCAAAGAGGAACACTTCTTACCTGTCACATAGGAAAATACTTTCCCTGCCGTGTGGGTAGGTTATTTCTAGTGTGTAGGACAATTCTGGATCTGTGTGCTAATTTTGATTTTCATACTATTATCTGGATATTATTCTAATACTCTCCCATCTTCTGTTATTGATGTACTCTTTAAATAAAAAACATGAATTATATCTCCTCTTGAGCTTAAGTGTACTGGAGGGCTGGTATATGGTCAGTACAGAGATAATGAAGACTGAAGACTTTCTAGAAAAAGCAAGTATGAGATGGGATTGGCAGGGCAGGGGGATTTGGGTGTGCATAAAGAGGCATATTAGGAAGGAGTGCTATCAGGATAGCATGTCAGAAAAATCACTTACCTGTGGGAAAGTCTAGTACAGAACTGAGGAGTTACCTGGCAGATGAAGCAGAAATACAAGAGTTGACACTTTCATCTTCACAGAGGCATAGGGTGATAAGACCAGGTGTGAGGGAATCAATATTTTTTTTTTACCTTTGAGTTGTTCCCATAATGATGTTCTTAGTTTGAGAATTTTGGGAGCATTTGAGAAATAAGAAACAGGGGGAGTACTGAGTTACATTGCATTCTGGGCAGGAGCTGAGAGAGTTTGCAAAAGAGAGATACATAGTATAGCCTTGCTGGGTATTGCCGTAGTTCACATGACAGCCATAGTGAGCAAAACATAGAGGCTGATGACCAAACCAAACGACACTCACTGTGTTCCCAAGTCTACTACCTATGACCCCCAGCAGCACTGAAAGCGGGCTCTCTGCACTGAAGCTATGGACTGCAAACTTGGTTATGCTCTTGTCCAGGTGATGGTGTGGATCCATGGAGGCGGACTGGTAGTGGGTGGAGCATCCACCTATGACGGACTGGCCCTCTCTGCCCACGAAAATGTGGTGGTGGTGACCATTCAGTACCGCCTTGGCATTTGGGGATTCTTCAGGTAAGACACTGTGCTTTCTAGTCTTCACATTAGCCATCCTATTGGTCTGTTTACTGTTAAGACAAAATACTCCAAGTGAGTTAATTACAAAGAAGTTTTATTTAACACAAGCTTTGAGGGGCTGAAAGTGGAAGATTGGCTAGCTTCATCAACCAGGCTACTGTTGACGGCCCTTAGAATGAAAAATAAAACATTGCAGAAAAACAGAATGTACATGAAAAGACCACACGACGAGGTGGAAAGCTAGGGATAGGAGACATGTGGCCCATAGGCCACATCTGCCATGGTATTTGCCTCATTTTCTTTTTCTATCTGGAATCATTGTCTTTTCAGCTGCCAGTTCGTGGTCTGCAGTGTGAGCTGAATGCAGTCAGAGATTTGAGGTTTCTTCCCAGCTGTGCTCTAGCTCAGAGCACTGCTGGATGCACGCTGGTCCCTTGGTACAGAGCTGCTGGAAGATAAGCGTAGAACCCCACATAGAGCGGTGTTGTAAAGTGAGATCCAGTTAGACTTCTGTGTCAGGACTGAAGTGTGCAGTCCCCAGCCCATTTGAGGTTTTGAGATCCTTGCGAGGCTTTGCCATGACATCTCTGCCTAAACACTAATCTGTTCTCTTGCAGCACAGGAGATGAACACAGCAAGGGCAACTGGGGTCACTTGGACCAGGTGGCTGCACTACGCTGGGTCCAGGACAACATTGCCAAGTTTGGGGGCAATCCAGGCTCTGTAACCATCTTTGGAGAGTCAGCAGGAGGTTTCAGTGTCTCTGCTCTTGTAAGTGTCCCTGAGTTTATGTGTCTGCACCTCCTGAAGACCATCCACTGTCCAATCCAGCCCTGAGCATCTTGGCTTACAAAACTGTACTCACAACACATCATCAGATGGCAGAGACCTAAGGATCAATGCCCCCCTCACACACACACTTGCTTAGTTTCATATACAGGGAGTCACGAACTTTCAGTTTCTACACACTCACACACATAACTTTTTCTGGAATGTAATGATGGTAAAAAGTACAAACAGGAGTGTGAGTTCCAGCTTAAGTTAGATCAGGTGTCCTTGTTTGGCTTCCAGCCAGAACTACTCCCAAAGAAAACTTAAGGTCCAAGGCAGAATGGAGCTTCCCTTGAGGTCTGACAGCTTTGCATGTCCAAGAGGGAGGCAGCCAACTGTGAAGAACCTGGATGTCCTGGGGAAGTAGGTGTGAGAGTGGAGGGGTAGGTAGAATGGGGAAGGTGGAGCAGAGACATGGGTCACAGGGGATGTGCAGTGTCCTGGTGGGTGAGACTGGGCCAGAGTGATATCTAGAGAATATATAGAAAGCTCTGTGAGTTCGAGGCCAGCCTGGTGTACAAGACCTGGTTCCAGGACAGGCTCCAAAGCTACAGAGAAACCCTGTCTCAAAAAAAAAAAAAAAAAAAAAAAAGTAGAAAATTAATTTAATGTATTTTCTCTATTTTTCAAACATATATTGTTTTCATACTCAGAAGGGGAAATGCGTAAGCAAAGAAAAGAGAGAATACAGATTAACCCAAAGACAGCTGTCCATCTCCCTGCCACTACGGATTATTACTGTAGTATTTTTATCTTTATTTCTCTAACATTAACCCACAATTTTATTTATCTGTCTATATCTCCTATCTGACTTCTTCCATACATGCATAATCTCTCTTTTTTCTATCTATTTCATGCATAATCATTTTCCTTTTTTCTTTTTCTTCCAAATATATATCTACATTTGGTCTTTAATTCTTTTATCCTAAATAAACTTTAACATGTAATACAACATAAATATTTTCCTACCCATAAAATACTTCTTTAGCAATATCTTTTATAGTTGCATAGTATTTCATGGTAAGAATTAATCCTTATTGCCACATTTTGTAATATTAGGATCTTGAGTTGTTTCCAAATTTTACTATGACAAAGAATTAGCACTGTAAAATTTTTGCAGGCCTCCATGATCTTATTCCCAGGATATATTCTGACAAATTGGGATGATAGGACAGGCCCTGTGGCACAGATCTAACAAACTGTCTTTCCAGTTGCCCTCTTGAGTACCTGCCACACGATTCTTTCTCTGTCTCTTACTCTGGTCTCTGTTTCTATCCCACTGATGTCCTCTTGGGGATGTCAAACCAAAGAGATGTCAGGGAAGCAGACCAGGAGATATGATGTCTGCCATGTCCACAGAGGAATGGCCAGGGCAGAGGAGCAGCTGGAGGACACATTAAAGAGTAACTGACCACCTTGGTAAGCATATATCCTCCTCTTCTTCTCTCCCCTTCCAGGTGCTTTCTCCTCTGGCCAAGAACCTCTTCCACAGGGCCATTTCCGAGAGTGCTGTGGTCCTCACGTCTGCTATGTTTACAGAAAATGTCAAGCCCGTTGCTGAGGTACGTACCACTCTGAACAGCATCTGTGCCCTTTGCTTTTCTGGGGTCCTCGGGGATTTTTCTTTCCGTGGGGTTCATCTTAAATGCTCAGTGGATGCCTGAAGTGAGAATGGGCAGACTGCTATGACCCCGTCTGCACCACACTGTGCAGGGTCCAAGGCCCCTTTGTGTGAATAATACTGTGTAGATCCCTGAGATCCTGCATGAGTCTTGGGATGGGCGTCACATCATATACGTCAGATCTCCTTAAACATAGGCACAGTCATCATCCTCACCTGCGTGTGGAAAAACTGAGGCAAAAAAAGAGATTCTGTGGCATACTTACAGTCAACTCTTTGGGAAGAGAAGGAAGTGATATTTGAAACCTCCATAACAAATGATCTCCTTAGGAGCACCGAAATCCAAGAGCATTGTGTATATTTTGTGGTGTTAGAGATAAGGATAGTAATAGGGATAATCGACAGGAATGGAGAATACTGCTCGTGCATTCAACTCATTTGACTATTTCAATTAGTAGCAGAGGCAACACCCTGTAGGATCAACAACCAGCCTTCATGGGCTAGAGTACTGTCTTAGGTAGACAGTGCTATTTCTGTGAAAAGACTCCATGCCCATGGCAACTCTTATAAAGGAAAACATTTCATTGGGGATGGCTTACAGTTCAGAGGTCTAGTCCATTATCATCGTGGCCGGAAGCATGATGGTCATGACATGGTGTTGGAGAGGTAGCTGAGAGTTATACATATTGATCCACAGGCATCAAAAGGAGACTGTGTGTCCCACACTGGGCATAACTTGAACATCTGAGACCTCAAAGCCCACCCCCAGAGATACACTTCCTCCAACAAGGCCACACCTACTCCAACAAAGCCACACCTCCTAATAGTGCCACCCCCTGTAGGCCTATAGGGGACATGTTTATTCACACAACCACAAGTACATTTTTAAAACTTGTCTTGAGAATTTGGTTGTGGAACCTGAGCATAGTGACTCATGCCTATAATACCAGTACTTTGAGGAGCAGAGGCAGGAGAATTACTATCAATTTTAGACAAACCTAGTCTATATAGCAAACTCAAGACCAACCAGAACTGCATGATTTGAGAGAGGAGAGAGAGAGAGAGAGAGAGAGAGAGAGAGAGAGAGAGAGAGAGAGAGAGAAATGAATATGAGATAGAATCCATTACATACATTAGTGGAGGGTATAGTCATTGCCTTTGACCTCTGCTGTTGGCTGTGATCTTTGGCAGCTGGTTGCTACTCTTTCTGGATGTAAAACAACCACATCAGCTGTTATGGTTCATTGTCTGCGCCAGAAAACAGAGGAAGAACTTATGGAGACCTCACAAAGAATGGTAAGTATATCCATTCCACAGTCTGGTCGCCATCACTCTATGTACTTGACTCCAATCTTCATCTGCTCAGCTGTCCTCTTGTCCTCGACAAACTGCACGGAACAGTTTTCCACCTTTTAAATCTGTTGTTCTCAGATCCTAGTTGTGAGTTTCATCTCCCCTTTCTTATTATTAAATAACTCATGTGCTAAAGGTATTCCAATAATAACATGATGAAAAATTGTATGACAGCCCTCTAAACTTATGAAGCTTACTTTTTGAACATCCTTGCTTTTGGATGTATCTTAGGATCTGGAAGTAAACACCATCCTGAATTAATGGAGCTGAGAGTATTCAATATGGTCTTTGGAAGTGTGTCATCATCACAATATTATTTGATACAGAAGCTAAGTTATAACATAATTTTATAGCCCAGTTTTCTAGGGTTTCTTATTCTGCCTCAATAGTATATTAAGATCGTCGGCTATCTTCCCATTTGTTCATGTATTATCAATCAGTTCATCTTTTTGCTCATCCTATATGTTAATATTCTTTCATCAAAAGTTAGCAATGTATTCCTAATTTTTCATTCATCGACTTTTCAATGTTTCCATAATCAGCCAGCCAGCTTATATCTATAGTTCTTTCCCAATCCTTCCCAGTCCTACTTGTATTGACTAACCTCAACCATCCACCCATCAGACTACCTATCATCTGCCAGTCATCATCCATCCATTCATTCAATGTATGTGGAAATAACGCAGACAAAAAAATGGGACATTGTTCCATCTTACACAGAACTATTCACAGCAATTCAAAGACATGTACTAAGTGAGATCAAAGTGACAGTAAAAAGAGACAATAATTGAATAGAATTATAGGGAATAGTTCTTGGAGAAGGGACATTTGAGGACTTATGAGCAGTCATGGGAATTTTCCATCTTAAGAAAACATAGCAGAACAAACATCCAGAGAAAAAGAGCATGCAAGGTCATAAGAACTACCACCTTTGTAGAGGGAATGTTAATATAAATAAGCACAAGAATCACCTGAGCTCTTGGCCTCTCTATCCGGACAATGGACCTTCCTGGATACTCCTGGACAACCCCTAACAGGCTTCTCCCTATTTGTCCATGAGTTGAATCAATATGGGCCTTGGTGCTTTGGTCATTAAGTTCATAAAAGGAGTGAATGAGGTTCAGAAAATTTAGATAGCTATATTCTAACACTAGAAGAAAGAAAATATTTCAAGCATTATCTGTGTGATACAAGAGGACCAGACTATTCAGAAATAGCTGGTGACTTGGGAAAACCCAGAGGACAAAAATTCAAGGACACCTCAAGATGATCTGAGATCTTATGGAAGGGCTCCCATGATTAGCCATTGCTCCAGCATATATGCACACATGCTCAAACACATACACAGTGTTCCCTTCCCTAATAGAGGCATGTCATACAGGGTAGCAGTCTTCCCAGATACTTCTCCATGGAGGGGATACATAGTAGCCACAGCGTAGTATTCTTACCAGTTGTTGGGATCTGTACGGGTGTGTCCAAGTTATTTCACAGTAGCAAGGAAGGGAATTTTTCAAAGTAACGTAGATCAGAAAGAAATACATTGTCAAGAGTGACAACAAACCCATTCAAATGGGTTGCTTAATGGTTCCACAGGATGTTTGGGGCTTCCTTTCATGAGGACCAAAAGAAAGAATTCAGTTGCTAAGAGACATAGTGTGGGTGCTTCCCTGTTTCAATTGATAGGCTTAGACTATCTATGCCTTTTCTTACAATGCATGTCCCATCCCATGAAGCCTTTGATTTTTATTCTATGCATGCCCAAGAATGTTTGAGCATAAGATGACACATGGAAAGTTTCAACTAAAAGTTTACTCAAAGAGCACAGTTCATCGTATTGCATATGCACCAAAAACTAGTTCAGGCCTGATCACCCCCTACTTTCTATACCTAGATATGTTCTGAAATATGCTTGAATAGAAGCTGTCCATGAGAGGGCAGATTTTATAGTGTTTAGGGATAGAAAAGATGTATTCTGTTGTTTTGAGTGGTATATGTCTGCAGCCAGTTTAATGAAGGTGGGGGTCCTAGGCTGCCAATCAATTGCAGTTATTTTGTTAGATGAGGAGTGTATGCACCAAGTACCTGTAAGTGAGAACCCTAGGTTGCCATGTGCATGTAGTTACAAGAGGCATGCATCCATAGCCCAAGCCAAGCAAAGTCACAGGTTGTTAAACTATTTCTTACATGTCTCTGCCTCGGCATTATGACCACACAATCTTGGTGACCACAGCAGAGAAAAGAGTGGGCTAGAGGAGTGCCATCGAGCTTGTGGGCATCAGGATTTGCTGGTGCAAGGATTCTAGATTAGAAAAGAAGGATGGTTGTAACGGAATCTTCAGGTAACTGAGCTGTTCTGGATAGAGAATTCAAGACATGGCTGGCTCCAGAGTTTACAAAGACATCATCGAGAATCTGCCTGTCTCTACGTCTCAGCTCTCCATTCTTTGCTGTCTTCTATTGAGATAATCATGTCTCTTAAGGAAGGAAAAGACAATAGAACTCTAACCTTATATTCTATTTGCTTAGAGACCATCTCTTTCCCAAATGTCACAATGAATGTATAAAACTCTCTTGGATGGACACTATCCTATAGCCATTCTTGAATGGCTCTCTACATTCAGGGACATGGACTTACACACAAATATCCAAAATCTTGAATTGGGAAATGAAGGAGAGGGAAACAACCTGTCCTTCTGGTCCATCCCACATCCATCCCAGCTCCCTTGAGATGACTTAGTCTGCACCATGACTTTTCCATCATTCTACTGTTTCCTTGAGGAAACTTGAGGCATTGTTACCAGAAGGACAAATAGGAAAAGAGAGTGAAGAGGAAACTGGCAGCAGACATCCTCTCCAGGGCTCTACCAGTCCTGAAGCTGGGTCCTATGGCCTTTCCCACTTGCTTCTGATATCCCTCACCATGTTCCATACTATGCTCATCCTCAGATACCATATGCAGGGAAGACCTGGGGGATGGGGAACCCCAGTACCTTGGAGGCACAGTTCAAATGACCAACTTTTGTATAAAGAAGGCTTTTAACACATCTTCTGCCTTTATCTTCACAGAATCTTTTCAAACTGGACTTAGTTGGAAACCCAAAAGAGGTAAGGACCTTTTCTTCCCCACAATTACAAATGTTGAGTCTTAAGAGTGTTTGACACCAATTAACTGCAAATGCAAAATCTCCAATTGTGATATTGCTGTTATGCCTTGTGTGTCCTGAGAGGGGAAGTCACCTGTTGTAGTAACACAGACAGGAAGACCAGAGTTATGGTTGTACTGACTCCCAGTGGAGTAATCCTGAGAATGTCAGTCTCCTCCTAGTATCTAGGAAACTCCAGCAATGTGATCCCTCTCCTTCCTCCTTCCTACCTCTCAGCAGGGGTTGGCATTTAGTGGCATTAGCTATGTGGTCTCTACAGTCCTGTTCTGGGCTTTCTCCCTGGGTATCCCAGATATTTCCTGCAAACCCTGTGAGAATCAAATGAGACTTAGCCACCCATTCAAATTTTACCATTTGGCAAGAGATGATTTACCAGCTGGGACATAGCAGTGGCACAGATGATGCTCTGTGCCTTTTTTGGATTCTTTCATTCCAAGAGGACAACAGAAGGTCAAGTAAAATATGGGGTGGGTCAGATTGTAGTCAGAAAGGGAGTTAGAGGATAACTTTGGAGATGGGGACAGAGTTGGCTATTAGTTTGATATATCCAGCCAACACAAAATGGCTTGATTAGGAAGAAAACCAGATGTTAGAAAATTTGGAGACAGTGTTGCAGGCAGGGGGAAGAGCCGCTGCAAAACCTGCTGCAGGAAGCCAGAGTGCTAGGAGAGGAGGATGTTGAGGGAAACACGGGCTTCAGGCTGAGGACGCGAGGAAAGCACAAGTAGCTTTTTGAAAGGCTTGGGTTTTGATTAAACAAGAGATGGGTGTTTGGTGGGCTTCAAAAAGTAAGCTTAGATATTTATAGTATTGTCTGAGTTATGTTTATATTGCTGTAAGAGACACCATGATGATGGCAACGCTTACAAAAGAAAACATTTAAACAGGACTGGCTTACAGCCCTGAGGTTTAGTCCATTATTGTCATGACAAGGAGTATGGTGGCCTGCAGGCAGACATGGTGCTAGAGAAGGATCTGAGAGTTCTACATCTTGATCTGCAGGCAGCAGGAGGGGACAGTGAGTCACTAGGCCTGGCTTGAGCTTCTGAGACCTCAAAGCCCTCCCCCTAGTAACACTTCCTCCAACAAGGTCACACCTACTCCTCAAGACCACAACTCCTAATAGTGCCACTCCCTATGAGCCTATGGGGGCCATTTTAATTCTAACCACCACAGGTATCTTGTTTTTTATTTACTTTGATTTGAATCACAGCCCTACTATAAAGGCTAGGCTGTCCTTGAATTTGTGATGCTTCTGTGTCAGCTTCTCAAGTCCCTGGATTACAAGTATAGGGCATCATGTCTAGCTTTGCAGTCCCATTTGGGCAGCAGTGTAGACATTCACTGTAGAAGCCAGGGGCAGAGCAGGTTTAGGAGGATCAGGTAGGAAGAGTTTACACTGCAGAGGAGTGGCTAGGTATGATTAGAGTTGAAATACTTTTGAAGGAATTTGAGAGGACTTGCTAAACACCAGTGAGATAATGAGAAGGAAGAAATACTCCATTAGCCTCTAACTCAAGCAGGCACTGCACTTGACCTCACAGAGAAGGTTTCGGTTTTCATGGGTGTTTTAGCGATTACTATGTGCTTGTGGTTTCTGATAGCCGTCACCCATGCATTTGATGCTCCCCAAGGTCTTTTGCTGTTTGGCCTTTGCACTTTTGCTATTTTCTGCCTCATAGTCTCTATTTACTCTGATTCCTCATGAGGTTCCCAGACCTGTCCCTGTGAACACATATTAGAATATGTCATTTTCTTTCTGATAAAATCTTGACTGTGCTTAGAGACCCAAAAGAGGTAAGGGGCTTGGCTTTTTGGATTACAAATATTGAGTAGAAATAAACACCTTTCCTTCGTGGAACTAGTACTTGAAGACATTTTTGAATATCAGAGATGGGCCATATATTAGAGAGAAAAAGTTCTCTGCCCTCTGACCTCTAACCCTGCCCCAGAGCAGGCTCCAAGTCCAGGACTCTGACCATCATGACTTAGCTCAGAGACTGACTCTGCTCTTTTGGCTTGAACCCTTCCCCCTGTGGAAATGCTGCCTTTTCTTTACATCTATATAGAGTGTCGTTGTTCCATTCCTGCTTCAGATGGAAAACAACAAGCTCCGTGTGGCCCACTGTATCTTCCTTCAGATGAGCAGTTCTCCACGGAGCCTTCTGCACCGCCCGGCTTTTCTAAGGCTGCAGTAATTAAGCCCAGGACAGATTCTATTTTGTCAGCCTATTTGATTATGACCCCATACTTGTGATATTTTTCTTTGAATAGTGAATGAGGTCTCATTTTAGACATCTTGAGAAAAGAGCTAATGACTTCTAAACACTGACTTTGTATCCCATAGCACTGAGGTTTAGATTGGTTTAGGTTTTATACAGGCAGTCTACCTTCATTAGTCATAGATTCTCTGCTCGTGAAGTCACATGCTAAAATGTACTTGCAATCCCGATTCAACCCTTTTGACAAAGCTGGGTCTTTTGCACCACATGTTCTGGGCAGCAAGAAGCTCAAGTCACATCATGCCCAGGTTCCCATCTCAAGTCAAATCGAGGCAATACTCGATCTTCTTGACTCCTCTCCCATATCCAGGAGTGACCTCTTCATGATGTGTGCAATGTGACATCTTGACAGCTATTTACTGTTTGCATTAATTTCTCTATTTAAGCTGCTCTTCCAGCATACTGATGAAGAGCTGCCCCATGTCCCCAAGCACAGGTGGACATGAGGCACATTCCAGAGAAAACACATGTGGTCGATGAGCTCCCTTCAGCTTTAGTTTGTGAGGTTTTTGGTCTTGAATTCAGTATCAATGAGGCAACATCACCGTACATCCAAAAGAGAAAACAGAGACTTGCATCCCTGCCAGGAGATGGGAGAGAAGGGGCGTCCTTCTGGAGAGCAGTCTCGTGTGTGATTCAGATTGGGGAGGATGGGAAAGGAAAAGAAGGGCATAGTAGAAAGCAGGACTGTGAGACAGAAAGCAAATGCATACTCACCTGAACTAGGATCAGAAGCATGTTAAGCCTTTCCCCAAACAGTGCTTTGTTATAAATGAATTCAATTTTTACCTAATAATTATAAGACAGGAGATTACATAAGGTGTCACTAAATAGAAACTGACTCATAAAAGGTGAATGATAAAAAATTGTGACCAGAGGCTCCCAGGAACTAATTCTCAAACTCCCCTTGGAAAAAAATGCCTCGTCCTTTGCTAGTTCAATGCTTTCAGCAACTTTATAAGCTTATCTATAATAATTAACCCAAGCTAGCATATAAATGGGTATTTTAGATTCAATATCTAGCCTGACCTTTGACACACATTTTTGTGCAGTGTGTATTCTGCTTGGGATGAAAACTGGCCTCCTTATCTCCCTTCCACCATCATCTGGCCAGTGCCAGCCCCTTAGAGGTCCTAGACTTAGTCCTGTTAAGACACTGGGTTTCTGTGGCCATAGACACAGGAGTCCTTGTGCTGGCCAAGCCGTTAGACAGCCAGAGAGGGCATTGGATGTAACAGGGCAGGAAGACAATAGAGGCTACATTTCTGTCTTCTCTAGACCTATCCCTTCCTCCCTACTGTGGTTGACGGAGTGTTCCTGCCAAAGACTCCAGAAGAGATCCTGGCTGAGAAGAGCTTCAACACTGTCCCCTACATGGTGGGCATCAACAAGCAAGAGTTTGGCTGGATCATTCCAATGGTGAGAATGTATAGACCGCTTACGTACACTCCACAGGGGATCGAGCATCTTCCTCCCTGCTCTGATCAAGGATTATGCACCCAGATTAACTATTTCAAAGAAACCTAAAACTTTCCAAGTAAATTTGCACTGAGAGTCCTGGTGAGGCCCTTTAGAGTGCCAGTTTACATCACGTGGGGCAGAGGAGCCATCAGTGATTGCAGGCTTTCTAAAGAAGCTACTCAAGAGGGGCTCAGGCTCCTGTATGCCCACCACCAAACTTTCTATTGGCAGTGCGGAGCTCTCTCAGGAAGGCATTTTAGGGCCCTGGTATCAACCTGGGATGTGACTTTCAGTACTAGAAGACACACTAAAGCCAGACCAATGCTCTGAGTACAAAATTGGATGTGGTAAGCACATCCCAGAGTTCTTCAGCCTTCTTGCAGACTTCACAGAGCATCACAGGAATGCAGACATGCAGACATAATGCTTGGTTTTGTTTTCCCTGTTACCTGAGTCTGGGAGTGTCTGGCCTATGCCCTCCATCCCTGAGCCCTTGATTTCTATATGACCACAGTCTGAATGCTCCCTCACTGCTTAAAGGAAGAGGCCCTGATGTGATCAATACCTTCAAGTGTCCTCTCTGTGTTGCTTGTATTCACTCATATGTGCCCATGGGTTTTGCTGCTTTTATTTCTCAAAAACTTAAACTCCCATGCCTGTCAAGTCCCCCCAAACTCTACCTTATTCCATTTTGGTTTGCTTCATTGGCCCTTTTTTTGCTTTTGTTATTTCCCCATGATTATTAATGTTTAATCATCTGTTTAACAGCTTATGGGCTATCCACTCTCTGACGGCAAACTGGACCAGAAGACGGCCAATTCCCTCTTGTGGCAGTCCTACCCATTGCTCGTAAGGCTCTAGGGAATCATGGGCATTGGTTGAGAAAGAAAGAAGGTTGGTGACTTTCTCTAATCACAGACTAAGTTGATGATGGAAAACCTAAGTTAAAGCTCCTGTGGTTTTGATTTTCCCGCTTTACCATCCCAGTGTGCTGAACCCATACTTGTGACTCCCCCATCAAAATCCCATTGAGATGAGAATAAGTTTTAGAGGAAAAGGTTTATCTGAAGCCAGCAACACCAAGACCATGGAGACCATCAGAAACAAAGACCAGTGCAGCTAGGGCCTGGAGGCACAAGACTTCCTCATGGAGTTCTTAGGATACAAATCAGATAGGTGGGATACCAAGTCAGTTAAAAACTTTTGGGTTGGGGTTAGGGCTGGATGTGGTGCCCTTAATCCCAGTACTCAGGAGGCAGAGGCAGGTAAATCACTATGAGTTTGACACCAGCCCAGTCTACAAAGCAACTTCCAGGACAGCCAGACTGTTATATAGAGAAAACCTTTCTTAAAACACCAAAAAAGGAAAAAGATTTGTTTATAGGTTAATAGATATTGTAGACTCTGTACATTTAAAGAAAAATTGCTAACTAGCAAATCATATGACCCATATCTTTTTTCATTCCATTTTTTTAAGAAATGCTAATTCTGAACTTCATTGTGAGGATATAAATGCCTTTTCCCCAGAGAATAGGGGAAAACACCAAGAAATTACTTTTCTCTAAAAGACCAGGAGCAAGAAAAAAGATGACACTTTTTTTTCTGTAGGGACAGCTGAAGAGANGGAGCAAGAAAAAAGATGACACTTTTTTTTTCTGTAGGGACAGCTGAAGAGAGCATTCACTGGAGAACAGTTTTTAATCTATGAGGTCTCTTAATGTGTATTGGTCTCTTCCACCAAAGCCAGTGGGACAGTAATAACATATGACTCGGATACCTGAACCCACAGAATAATTAATTAAAATAATTAAAATAAAGTTAATCAAAAAATTTTAAAGAGAAAGTGAATCTAGAGAGTTTATTCTAGTCTTTCATGGGCAACACGAGGAGGGTTCAGTGAGCGCTGAAGGAGTTTAGAGTCAGAGAAGCCTTCTTAACTGACTGCAGAAGCCCCATTGCTCACCCGGCTGGGTGGTCACCTTCTGATCCATTTCAGAGAATCCCTGAGAACCTAGTTCAAGTGGCCACTGAGAAGTATTTAGGAGGGACAGATGACCCTGCCAAAAAGAAAGACCTGTTCCTGGACTTGATTGCAGATGTGATATTCGGTGTCCCATCAGTGATGGTGTCTCGTAGCCACAGAGGTGAGTTCCAGGTGTTGGATGGCCAATGGATACAAGTTCACCTGCTAGGTCTCTGGCCTGCCCACCTCTTGATATAGATAGATACTAAATCTGTTGAGAGCAGGACTCAACAGTTGATTCTTTATGGCCTGAACGGTTGTTTTGCTTTTTCTACTAGTAAAGATCTATGTGAAAAGGGTCATAAGGTGTGTGCAGCAAGCGCCTCTACCTGCTGAGCTATCATGACAGTCCCTATCTGATACGTTTTTACACTTTTAATATTACAGTTTAATGTTCTGGGTTTTTTCCTACAGTTTAGCAGGATAGCAGATGAGTTTGAGACTATCATTTTTCCCAGGGGCCTCTTTTATGTGTTTATCTTTTTCTTAGGTCTTAAGTAGTCTTTCGAGGGCCCTTTGCAGAAAGAAGTAGTTCAGTGCTCCTTTACTCCTTTAGCTTGCTTTGTAATGACAAGGTTTTGGTTCCCCTTTAACAGATGTTTGCTGAATTTGCAACTGTGATCTTTCAGAACTGGGCAAGCATCTTTCCAAGCCCTTTTGAATTGAAAGGATTCTGTTAAGTAATCAGCTACAAGACCTCCTGGCCTTGAATCTTTTCTGTATTTATGTTGTGTTTCTACTAAATCTTTTTCCTCCCTTTCTACCATTAGTCTTACATGGAACCTACTATACTTTCACCAGCTTATATTAAGCTAGCAATGGTGTCACTTCGATTCTGCCCCTCAACACACACACACAAACACACACACACACACACACACACACACACACTTTGTGTGTGCTTGATGTCAGAATTTGCATTGTCTGGATGGCAGTTTATTGGACGTCTAGTTGATGATCTGTCCAGCTATAATCACTGGCAGGAGTGTTCTGCTGACACCTTGCACTGTGCAAGATAAAATTATGTCTATATCATCACTGCAGCCCTAGAGTGCCCTGCCTGTGGCTCATTTGACATCACTGACTTCCACAGGCCTCAGTGTTACTCATCACTACCTTGAAGTTTTAGTTTAATGAACGCTCCTTAGCCATCCCTGTGAGGCAGGTCCGGAGACAGGGAGTTCCACAGCTTCTGTCTGGAAAAGCCTCCCTCAGGAAAGGCCCTGTTTCTGAGCACAGTGCTTCATACTGGGGCTACATTCCTCCAGTACTCTGCCTCTATCGCCTGTTCTTCCAGACCATGGGATTTCCTCTCAGACATTGGCTGTAGGTAGGGCACTTCCTTGATTGTGAAGCTCTTATCTCCGATGCCCCTGGGGTTCTCCCTTCTCTTTCACTGTTGATGCTGTGATTGTTTTGTGTCTTGACTAAAATCAACTAGCGGCTGCTTGCTTCCTGACCTAATGCTGGGAATCTGTCCCAGACTGGGAGCATTTTCAGTCCCAATCTCTTGAAATAAACCCTCTGTCCTCCTTCGGTTTTCCTTCCCTGTGTAAGTTCTTTTATTGAAATGTTTAGCCTTGAGACAGCACCCACATTGTCTTTGCTTTTCTTGACGTTCCAGCTTGAACTATTCAAGAACTATTTGCAATTGTTTAGAAGAAAAAAATTCTAAATAAATACTAGAGTTTCAAACAAAACAATGTCTTGAGCAGGATACCACGCAAATGAGTTCTTTCATTTATGGAAGTTCTGCAGAGCTGAGGTCTGAATTCCTTGCTAAAATGAGTGAGTGGCAGAGGCACACTTGCTTGACCCTGCCGCACATGCTTCTCAGGTGAACCAACCACCTCTGTGGTTGCAGGGGTGAACTCTGTGAGAGGAAATGAGACTGATTATTCTACACCCTATGGCGTAAATCACTTAAAGCCCTTGTGGTGACTCAGCGGGCAAAACATTTGTTGCACAATACCCACAACCTGATGAATTCTATGGCTCCTGTTATGGTGAGAGGGGAGAACTGACTCCAGAAGTCATCCACTGTCCTTCACGTACGAGGTGGCACATGTACACCCACATACAACCAACACATGCACACACAATAATATAAATAACGTTTTAACTCGTGAATCTGTAACTTTATCTGTGAAACAATGATAGTAGTGCATGAAATGTACATACGATGATCATAAATGTGTGGAGATGCAAAGGATTATGCTGTGATATAGAAGACACTTTCTTACAGCTAAGCATTTTTTCCTTTTTTCATGTTTTTTTTTTAAATTTCTTACTATACACATAGAAGCAAGGCTCCAAAATCTCCCCACTTTGCTGCTATGGGACCTGACACGTTTGCCTCTAAGTTACTCTGCTGTAGGAACTGTCTCCCCTCCTCCTTGTGAATGCTGCAAAGGGCGGCATTTCCAAGGTTGGGAGCACGGAACGGGACAGACCATAAGAAGCAATAGTTGGCAGCCACAGTGCTCTGTCAGCAAGAGATCTGGCATCTTCACACACGGACAGGACATGCTGGTGGCGAGAAAGGAAGCAGAGGAGAGGAGGGTGGGCTGGAGGCAAGTTCTTTCTCCCTTAACTCACCTCTCTTTGGTGCCACCTCACCATCTTAAGAACTTAGCACTCCCTGAGCAAGGAGGAAGCAGGGTATGAAACACAAACTTGAAATAAAAGAGATCCTTGTTCATTTCTATGTGTATTTGTGGTTTTTACTGTCTTTATTCCAAGTCGGTTAGTTGTGCAGCCCTGAGAAAGCCCTTCTTTGAAACCGTGTTTCTCCCCTTACAGGGACCTCCATGCAGTTTGAAGCCTTAGCGCCACACAGTAGTGTATAGTGGGCAAAGTGAACTCTATCTGAATCCATGTCTCCGCAGATGCTGGGGCTCCCACCTACATGTATGAGTTTGAGTATCGCCCAAGCTTTGTATCAAACATGAGACCCAAGGCAGTGATAGGAGACCATGGTGATGAAATCTTCTCAGTATTTGGATCTCCGTTTTTAAAAGGTAATGTCTCTTTGCTGCCTGTGGCCTCAGCAACCAGAGGTCTGGATTTGGGCCCTGGTTTGATATTCTTACGCAAGTTTCTCCTTTTCTCTCCAGTTTGCTTTCCTGCTACTCTGTAACAGGGTTGAGCTATACCGGAAGTCAATCCTAAGATTCACACACATGAAGGAGGCATGTGTTCATGTGTCCCCAGCCATAGTCTTTCTCAGAACCAGTAAGAGAAAGGCTAGATTGGCCATGGGCTCCACTTTGGGGCCAGAATACCACTGATTGGTTTTCCTCCCATACAAGCATACTGGGATATGAGTGAGGGAAATGCTGTTTTCTAACTAATCCTAAACAAGGTCTATCATGTTTTACACATCTGCATATATGTGTCTACATATGTGCTTATATTTTGCAATGTGGTGTTTAAGGGAAGCTTTCACAGTGGACTTCAAAAACACTGCTTTTCAGCAGTGGTACACAACTAGCAACCAAACATGTGTCTCTCAGGACGTCAGTGTCTCTGGACCTCTCCATGTTTGGTGATGTCTTAGGAACTTTGGAAAGAGAGAGAGAGAGAGAGAGAGAGAGAGAGAGAGAGAGAGAGAGAGAGAGAGAGAGAGTAGGAAAAGGCCCAAGAACCAGCAGTCCTACTAAGACTGAGGAAACTCATAGTTGTGTTTGGATCAGGCATACAAGCATGGATGACAAAGAAGGCCAGTGTATGGAAAGCTATTATTAAGTTGAATTGTAGATTATTAACCATCTTATTCTTAAAGGTAAGGGCCAAGACTTTGAATTTCTAATAAGATCCCAAGATAATGTCAGAGTCACTCCTGTGGTGCAGCTGCTAAACTCAGAAGCTACTCAGTGAGCAGCTGAAGCTTATTCTTTCTTCCCCCACAGATGGCGCCTCAGAAGAGGAGATCAATCTCAGCAAGACAGTGATGAAATTCTGGGCCAACTTTGCTCGGAATGGGTGAGGCTGGTAGCAAAGACGGGACAGATCTGGGTGTGATGTTGCTTTATTAGTTGGAAGGGAGTGCTTTCTAATGTTTGATGTGGTCAACCTCCAGTCCCTGTGACCATAGCTCTCTTAACAAAGACAACAAGAGTAATCAGATTTGTAGGGGGCTTCTGAGATGGTTCAGCTTAAAGGAGGGGGCATATATTTTGGCTCACAGATTTAGTGGGTTCAATTGTTGGTCATTTGACCTACTTGTTCTGGCTGTTTGTCAGTCTGGAACATGGTGGGATAATGTGATGGCTAAATCCCTTCCTTTCTCTATCTCACTGGTGGTCAGGCAAGAGAGAGAGAGAGAGAGAGAGAGAGAGAGAGAGAGAGAGAGAGAGAGAGAGAGAGAGAGAGAGAGAGAGAGAGAGAGAGAGAGAGAGAGAGAGAGAGAGAGGAAAAACTAGGGTCCCAGTGTTCATCAGGGGCATGTCTGTTAGGATCAACTTTCTCCAACTACTCCTACCTTTTAGAGTTCACATATGTCCCAGGGGCACTTTCATCGGTTGATTAGCCCAATAGGCTTAATCCCTGAGGCTCCATGTCAAGCATCCAGAAATCTGTTGGTTGATTTGGGTTCTGAAAAGCCTAGGAAGTCCTTTCCCCAAAGCCTTGCTGCCGTCAGCCCCAAGGGCCTCTCATGGGGAGGTTGTGCTCACGTCCTAAACAGATCCTAGGGAAGAGGTCCAGGTTCTGGCACTTCTAACTAATACTCTCCATGGCAACATTAGCATCACTCCCACAGTTTGAAACCTCATGCTTTTTATCATTGTCAGCAGGGGTTCAAACCTTCCACTCTTTCATTCACAATCTGTGTAGAAGCCTTGATGACCCCATTGCCCTTGCATTCTGCATGCCTGCAAAACCACACCCGCGCAGACAACACCAAGATTTACCTCTGGCTTCAGATGTCACCCGACTCTATGAGCCATCAGCTGCAATATCCTCTGAACATAAGAAAACAAATACCAGTGAATTTTTCTTCGGGGCACCCTATTGGTAGGGACATCTAGCAACAGTTTCTCAACCCAACATCCTTGGAACAAGTTTATGCCTTCACACCCGTATGCCTATGATGGTTGTGTTTTGAAAGCCAAGAAACAGCTCAAGTATGAATGACAAAGAGAAAGGCAAGGGCAAAGATAGCTGAAGAGTAAGGACCAGGGTGAAACTAGAGGCTTTTTGGTTATTTCAAGTCTCTGAACTTCGTGCTCTTATGAACTTCTGAGATGTGAGCCTCTAGGCAGCTTTCATTTTGATCTGGGGCATGAACGATGGCTTCTGTTAATGAAGTACTCTCTACCATTCTCACTCTCCTTGTACTCAAGCTAACTCACATCCTTTGTGGTGGTGGTGGTGGTGAGAAGATTTGTTTTGTATGCTTTAATTTTTTAATTTTTTGGTAAGATTAAGTTTTTCTAATCCTTATTCTGTACTTTTCGCTTGTGATCTAATTGTAAATATGATTTAAAATGAAACGAAACAAAACAAAACAAAAACCCTCTACAACTACCTAGATGCTATGCTAACTTTGAATCTCTTTGACCAAAAAATGCTTTATCATCTTTAAACTCGGGACCCCAAAAAATATCAGAATGGACAAATATAGGCAAATTCGTTACCCGACTGGGGAATGAATGGACTCTAATCTAGACTGCCTTAGAGGCTTCCTTCTCTTCTGAGTCATTATGAGCTTTGCTTCTCTTGTTCCTAGTGGAGCCTGCTGGAATCCCCCATATGCCTCACTCACTGAATTCTGCATTCCCTACAGCCCACTCCAAACATTTCCAAACTCCTCCATAAACCAGTAAAAAAACTTTTTCAGATCCACATCATTGGGTGAAGCACAGAATTAGTAATACTAATAGGTAACAATTATTATATAATAAGTTCTGAAGCAAAATGCCTAAGGTTCATCAACTTAGCGAATGAAGATTTTACTGTGGCTCTTTGATATTTTCCCTTTGAGCCTGTGACTAAGAGGAATGTGGTGGAGAAGGGGCATTAGGTGGGAACCAGATCTCATTTCTTGGCAGTCAGTAAGCAGTGAGATGGAGGGGTGGAGGCCCAAGTGGTGCAAAGCAGGCTGTCGGGGACCCGCCTCTTCCAAGTAGGGACACCTCTTAATTCCTCCATTAGCCTTACAGAATCACTAGCTGAGCATCAGCCTTCAATACTTGAGGGTTCAGAGGAGAGTGAAGTTCTAAATAATAGGAGGAAATTTCTAAACATGCACAGCTGTCCCCGGAGGTGGAGAAGGGCACAGGTGTGGAAGGAGGCTCCTCAGCAGAGAAAGGCCAAGGCATCCTCGCCAATCTTGGGACATCATGGGGACAGCTCAGTTGCTTTGTTGAGATTCTTCTTTTTTAAATTCTATTCACAGGAACCCTAATGGGGGAGGGCTGCCCCATTGGCCAGAATATGACCAGAAGGAAGGGTACATGAAGCTTGGTGCCTCCATCCAGGCAGCCCACAGACTGAAAGAGAAGGAAGTGGTTTTTTGGACTGAACTCAGGGCCAAGGAGGCAGCAGAAAGAGCAACACACAGAGAGCATGCTGAGCTCTGATCGGGAGTTCCAGCCATGTTTGAAAGCCTGGGGCCAAGAAACGTGTATGCCACAGTTGATTCTGCAGAGGAACAAGGCTTCTTATCTTTGAGGCTATACAACTGTATATTATTTTATACAAATGCATTAAAGAGGATTCTTACTGCTTCAACTTGTAAAAATAAAACATTGTTTTGGAAATTAAAATTGGATCAGTGTTCATCCTGGTTGGGTTCTTGTTGTTATTGTTGTTTGTGCTTGTTTGTTTTTTGGGGTATGTGTGTATGTGCCTGTGTGTGTGTGTGTGTGTGTGTGTGTACTTGACACAAACTAGAGTTATCTGGGAAGACTGAGAAAATGCCTCAACCAGATTGCCTATAGGCAAGTTTATAGGACTTATTTTGGATTAATGATGGATGTAGGAGGGACCAGCCCACTATGGGTGGGCTACCCCTGGGCTGATGGTCCTGGGTTGTATAAGAAAGCAAGCTGAGCACCCCATAGGGAGCAAGACAGAAAACAACACTTGTCTATGGCTTTTGCTTCAGTCCCTGCTTCAGGAGTCTTACCATGAGTTCTTGCCTTCTCTTCCCCCAGTGAACTCAGGATATGTAAGCCAAACCTTTTCCTCATCAAATTATTTTTGGTCATGGCCTTTATCACACTAATAGATACTAACTAATACATTATCTTTTGCTCATGATTAATCCATGTACCTCAGAGAAGGAAAGATGAAGAGAGAAGGAAACATCAAAAGAGATGTCTCTACAGGAGATGACCGGAGAAATCTTAGCCTGAAAACTGAAGAAGACGATCATGAAGGACACATGGAATGTTGTGTTCAATTTTCTATGGGACACATGAACAAGCATCTACGTACCCAGAAAGAACAAGAATGAAAGTAACAAGAATTGAATCTCTTGAGCCCACCTTGACTGACCAGTGTGTGTTTCTGGCTCATTGACAGGAACACAGGTGAGGGGTTACTAGCAAAGCTACTTAGAAAGCAGCTGAGCCACCAAAATGCCCTACCAATCATGGAAGAAGACTTCCCCTCCTCTGCGTAACTGTCCACCCTGTGTATAATCTAGCACATCTAAGGACCTGGTGCAACCTGGGCAGAATTACAGAGAGACTGTATGAGGACAGAGAAAGTGGCTGGAATCATGGGTGAGGGTCTAATGACCTTCCCCAGCCCCTCCTTCTATAAAAAATGTTCTCTTTAAGGGTATCATAAGAGTATTTTGCAGGCAGTCTTGTCTGCTTCCAATTTCCAGGAGGATAGGGGTGGGGTGGGGAGGAAGAAAGGGAGAAGGGGAGAGAGAAGGGAAAAAAGAGGATTGGGGAAAGCTTGGGGGAGTGGGATGATTGAGATGGAGAAAGGATGGATATGGGAGCAGGGATTAAGAGAGCCATTTTGGGGTTGGCAAGAGGCTTGGCTCTAGAGGGGTTCCCAGGTGTCCACAGGGATGTCCCCTGGGCAGTGGAGGAGAGGGTGCCTGAACTGGCCTTGTCCTGGAGTCAGACTGATGACTATCTTGAATATCACCATAGAAAATTCGTCCAGCGACAGATGGAGATAGAGACAGAGACCCACATTGGAGCACTGGACTGAGCTCCCAAGGTCCAGTTGAAGAGCAGAAGGAGGGAGAAGATGAGCAAGGAAGTCAGGATCGCGAGGGGTTGATCCACCAACTGAGACAGCGTGCCTGATCTAATGGGAGCTCACCAAAGCCAGCTGGACTGGGACTGAAAGAGCATGGGATCAAACTGGACTGTCTAAAATGTGGCTGACAATTGGGACAAACTGAGAAGCCAATGATAATGCCACTGGGATTTGTGTCTACTACATGTACTGGCCTTTTGAGATCCTAGTCTATTTGGAGCATACCTTTCTAAGCCTGGATGGAGTGGGGAAGGGCCTTGGACTTCCCACAGGGCAGGGTACCCTGCCCTCTCTTAGGACTGGAGGAAGAGGGAGGCAGGATGATTGAGGGAGCTGGACGAAAATGGGAGGAGGGAGGAAATGGAAAATTTTAATGGTATTATTTATAAAGCATTAAAAAATGTTTTTAAAAAAGAGGGTTTTCCAGACATTCTTAGGCACTCTGATCAAGAGAGTTAGGGCTTTTGTGTTCAGGGAACAATTTTTCACAGCAGATGTGAACATGTCTAATCTCTTCTCGCCAGGGAGATATTTTTATAAATACAAAGAAAATGACTAAAGAGTTTTCTAAGGGCTAAGGCCAGTGTGTGCTCTAAATAAGAACGCAAGATTGTTGGGAACCACAGACCCAAAGGAGGAGCTTGCACCCAGCACAGACTTTTCCACAGATATCTAATAGATGTTCATGTAAGTCTGGGGACATGTAATAGACTGAGATAAAATGTGTCCTTGGCATTCAGACACAAAACGCAGCATTGCCTCATTTCCATGAAGGAACAGCACTCCATACATATTGGGGAATGCTTAGATACCACATGAAGGCTTGCTTCCTTGCTGCCGAGGAAAAACATAAAGTTCTGTAACCCATCATGTGGAAGAAAGGAAGGAAGGAAGAAGATATGAAAACTAAAAATAAAGGATAGTACAATAGAGATCTTCCTTGGCAGGACAGCTTTTGAATTCCCTCTCTCCCTGTGATTGTCATATAGGAAGCTGTGCTGGTGGAGCACAGTCATGTGCAGCTCCAGCTCAAGCCTGCCAAACTTGATTTGGGAGTACGCAGACTCCTAGTGGAGTTTAGACAAGGTGCCTTTTGTACTGAGTTCTGCCACAGCTCTCCTGAGTTTTGTACTTTACCTCCCGAGTTTATGTCTCTCGTGTGTAGGCAGTGAAGGGACCCTCCCTAGAGCCCAGGGATCAGTTTCAGGCTCATGTGCCCATGTCCATTGTGCCCACCCGTTTCCATTGCCTTGTCCACTGTCTCTGCTGATACCAAGTCTCCCTGCCCGCTCTGTATCCAGCCAGGCCTTGCTTGCCTCTCTGCAGTCAGCAATTCCTTCAGCGCTAGTGGGGGATAGAAAGGGTCTTTCCCTGGTGGCTCTTTTAGTCTGAGACAGACAGGCACTCAGAGAATCTGTGCTGCAGGCTTGATGTGTCGCATTTCAGCCTCTGGTTCACAGACTGACCTGGTCTGATGTGTCTCTGTTCACAGGTATGTGTTCACAGGTATGCAGGTATGTGTCTCTGTTCACGGGTATGCATCCCTTAGTGCCAGCCTCTCTACAGCCAGCCATCCTGCAGTATCATTGTGGAGTGGTGTGGTGGAGGAAGTCCTTGAGACCTTTGGAGATTTTGATTTGAGATGTATGGTCACACTTCACTCTCTCTCTACTCCACAACTTGTGCAGTCCTGTTCCCCTCTGTCCTTGGTTTGTGCACCCTTGGTCGCAGTCAACCTCTATTCAATGAGCTCAACTTTATTTTTTTGAATAGCTTATTTCAGATGGCTCAGCCATTAAGAAAGCTTGCTTCTCATTCAGAAAACCTGAGTTCAGTTCTTAGCACTCACATTGGGCAGCTCATAACCATCTAACTTCAGCTCCAAGGAATCCCATAGCCTCTTCAGGCCTCCATGGACATCCACACACATTTGACAGATATATGCATACATATAATGTTATTTAAAATATTGTTTTAAATATCTCATTTCAAATATTTATAAATATCTGCAGTTATAGATGCTGCATTTGTGGGTTAACTTATTTGCTAATGTGCACATGTAATGCCCAGAACAACATTTGTGGGACTTCTATGTTCACAAGAGCATCTGCACAGAGCAAGGGAAGTCTGAAAAAGTCTGAGTCATGTGGCCCCAGCATTCCTATTTGAAGTATAACTTTATCTTCTTCTCGCACCTTCCATACTCATATGCATCCTTTGTGGGGTCTATTCGGTGCCACTTCTGTAATATATTTTTATGAGCTTGTGTGTGTGTTTAACATGCTTTCAAGCGTAGTGATGATATATCCAGTGGCCTCTACCACAGCAGGCTGGGAGGAACCATATGGAGAAAACATATTAATAAATGGGCTTATGCCATCATGAATTATGATGCTCTTGACCATGAAGTCAGTGGTGATGAATCAGCTAGACAGTCCATCCAAAGAGAGATATCCCTAGATCTAAGGGAGGCCATGCTGGAGAGAGGTCATGTGCTATTTCTAGAGTATGACGAAGGTTTTGGAAAGATGAGAAAACAACTAAGTCAGTTAGATTAGCGTAATGATGGATTTTCAAAATTATAAACAACAGCATAATTATACAACTGAAGAAATTAAGTCTTTTGTTATCTAAGAATTGGGAAATGTCAAGGCTGTTCCAAATAGTGTTCCGTTAGTCTCTTGTCACCCAGTGATGTAACATCTAATGAGTCTGACTCCACTTTGGATACTTGACTGCTTATGGCTTTAATCTCCCTACTCTTTAATCCCCTTCCCACTTCTCTAGAAAAGTCAGTGACTGAGACAGGTTCTTACTTTGGTGCCAGCAAAACATGCAAACTCTCCCTCCTTAACCACAAGAGCACTCTGGCCAGTGTCCCTTCCTAAGACATGTTGGACCTGCTTACAAGGCCTGCCCTGCACCTCACAAACAAAGCTCAAAAACACATGTTAAAAAAAAAACTACTTTAAGTACCTGTGAAGCACGGATGTGTGTGCATTGTGTGCGCATCAGTGATGCTTCTAAAGCAATGTAAATACAAATACACTGAGGTCTAAATAAGTTAAAGTAAAAGGAGGGTACCAGTCACAACCGAAACTCAAAAGGAAAATCCAGTGTCAACATTAATGTTGGTAAACTAATACAGTTTAGGAAAAGGTGGGACCATTAGTAATAGCAAAAGGCCAACTCAGCAGGAAAACATGACAACCCTTAATTTGTAGACAGCCAGTAACAGAGTCACAGATGCCCACAACGCATTTTGAGTTTGGCTCCAAGAAAGCAGGCCTTGACATGGGTTTGAGTACAGCTTGTGTGGGGTGGTGATGTCAGAGAGCACTAGGAATAACTAGGAACTCAGAGGAAGGGCGTGCTGCCTGAAGTGTTGGACCATGTGCCATTTTACCCATAGTATCTGATTCCTCACTACTTACTCAGAGTTCATCTACTGTAGAGTCTGCTTTTGTGGCTACTTTGAGGGCTACTAATGCAGATTTTGATTATATCCATATCTTTTGGAGTAATATAAAGTTGATAGTAAAGAGCAGATAAAAGTGAAGTAGAAACACATTCATAAAAATTTCTCACTATACTCTATTATTCCAAACAGTTTGAATTCTTGATTTATCAACTTATATTTTTGCTTGCCATAAGAAAGAAGATACTGTTTCAATTAATTTGCTTTTAGTTCTTATAGTAAATATGTGAATAGTTTATACATAAAATTTATAGGACTAGAACTTTTGGGTTTGTTTTTGTAACAGTTTCTGAGCCATCTCTTTTATTTCCGTCCATGTTTGCATTTTATTCTTACTCCTTAACATATCTTTATTTCAGCTGAAATTTTCCTTAGAAGGTTTTAGGTCATAAGCTTAGTGGAGCCATGGCCTCTCACTTCTGTTTGTCTGAAAACAGCCCCACTCAGCCTTCACACTACGGTAGGCTAAGTCACTGCCCTCAGGAGTGCAAGGTTTGTGTCTATCCTCTTCCTAGATGTCTGCTAGGATTTCCTGTGGGTTGGAAAAGCACACTGTTTCAAGCTTAAGGGCTAGATTTAGGTGTCTCCGCCTTCCTGAGTGACAGGTGACTCTCTGGACTCTGGGGTGCTTGGGTTTGGTTGCATATCCTCTACCTGCCTTCTTCAGGGTGTTTTCTCATATACTAAAAGCAAGCCCTCTGCCTGTGTGCCCTGGGTTTCCTCAACTCTTGTGAGAACACTTTTGTGCACGAACACCTGCACTACTTGCTGCCTCAGAGTGAGAGACTGATGGAGGATCTGACCACCATTTTGTTTTCCTAAAGAGTCTGCACATAGCACCTTACAGTCACTTCTGCTTTGTCGTCATTAGAAAACCTAAAAGGTGTTGCCGTGTTCTTATAAATAAACAACTTGACTCTGACCTTTTAAAATTTTTAGTTTTGACCGGTGTGTGTGTGTGTGTGTGTGTGTGTGTGTGTGTGTGTGTGTGTGTGTCGTGCACATGCGCGAGTGCCCTTGGAGGCAGAAAGAGGGTGTCAGATTCCCTGGAGCTAGAGTAACATGTAGTTGTGAGTTGCCCCACATAGGTGCTGGGTGTAGAACTTAGACCCTGTGGAAGAGCAGTAGAGGTCTGACTCTTAACCACTGAGCCAACCTCTCCATCCACATGCAGTTTAATTCCTTTTCCTTTTTAAGTCTTATTTTATTTACTACTCCTGTTCCCACTCCAGATACCATTCTCTACATCCGAGATTGCCCTTTCGAGTTCCCCAAAATGTGCTTGACCTGATTCCTTAAACAGAGTCCTACAAAGCTTTCTAATCACACCACTCTTCACCACAAAATTTCCAAATGTCCAGCAGAGGGCAGCACTGTAGTAGAGACACAAGCTTCTCTCCAAGGCTCCTGGGCCCCTGCGGATGAGAACAGAAACAGGCTGTTATTCAATCAGAAATCAAACTGTGCATATTCACACTCTCTCTTTTGCTCTCTCCTCTTGGGAGCATTCCTGTGTCTATAAATGGCAAACATTTTGGAAATTTTAAAGAATTCACAGATAAGGGCTACAGAATTGGCTCAGCATTTAAGAGAAATGGTTACTTTTCTAAAGGACACTATTCAGTTTTCACAATCCACATGTTGATTCACAAGGATAAATTCCATTTCCAGATGTCCTGATGCTCTCTTCTAGCCTCTGTGACCAATACAGGCATGTGGTGCATAGACATACATGCAGGCAAACACTCTTATACATAAAATAAAAATAAATAAAATCTTACAGAAAGAAAGAATTCATAAATAAATGCATAGATGGGTGCTTAGTGTAAAATACCGTGGTCAATGGAGTTTATTGACTGTAAAAACATTGTAGTGGTTTGCATGAAAAATGTTCCCATAGATTCTGGCATTTGAACACTTTATCCCTGGTTGGTGGTGCAATTTGAAGGTTTTTAGGGGACGCAGCCTTGTTAGGGGAAATGTCTCACTCGGAGGCTTTGACAATGCAGAGATTCCCATCATTTCTCTGCTTCCAGCTCGCATTCTAGCTTACGAACTCTCAGCTGCTCAAGTTCCAACCATCCTGCTCATTACCAGGCTTCTGCTCTGCCATCATGGACTCCGCCCCCTGGAAACTGGCTCTTCCTTAAGAGTGAGATTAGCGCAATCCCAGAGAACCTAGACAACAATGAGGACCCTAAGAGAGACATACATAGATCTATTCTACATGGGACGTAGAAAAAGACAAGATCTCCTGAGTAAATTGGGAGCATGGGGACCTTGGGAGAAGGTTGAAGGGGAAGGGAGAGGCAGGGAAGGGAGCAGAGAAAAATGTAGGGCTCAATAAAACTCAATTAAAAAAAAAGAGCGAGATTAGATACCTTCCAAAATTGAGAGCATAGCTGCTAGGAAACAGCAGTCTAAAGAAGCTGGGGTTGTGCTAATTTCCCAGCTGAGCAACTCTGCAGACATCTGCTGCCTAGTGACTGTCCTGGGAAGTTCAAGTTGTGCTGTAGTTCGAGTGTTACAGTTAGAAATGCTTACATAAGAAGTTGTTGCTTAAAAATTGGGATCTTGGGGGTGGGGTGGGATGGGGGTAAGGGGAGATGGGGAGAGAAACGTGAGAAGGGGAGAATGGGGGAACTTGGGGAAATGGGATGATTGGGATAAAGGAAGGTTGGATAGGGGAGCAGGGAAGCACATATCTTAGTTAAGGGAGCCACCTTCGCGTTGGCAAGAGACTTGAACCTAGAGTGTCTCCCAGGTGCCCAGGGCAATGTCCCCAGTTAGTTCCTTGGGCAGCTGAGGATAGGGAACCTGAAATGACCCTATCCTATAGCCATACTGATGAATATCTTGCATATCACCATAGAACCTTCATCTGGCGATGGATGGAGATGGAGACAGAGACCCACACTGGAGCACCGGACTGAGCTCCCAAGGTCCCAATGAGGAGCAGGAGGGAAAACATGAGCAAGGAAGTCAGGACCACGAGGGGTGCACCCACCCACTGAGACAGTGGGGCTGATCTATTGGGAGCTCACCAAGGCCAGCTGGACTGTGACTGAAAACGCATGGGATAAAACCGGACTCTCTGAACATGGCAAACAATGAGGGCTGATGAGAAGCCAAGGACAATGGCACGGGGTTTTGATCCTACTTCATGTTCTGGCTTTGTGGGAGCCTAGCCAGTTTGGATGGTCACCTTCCTAGACCAGGATGGAGGGGGGAGGACCTTGGACTTTCCACAGGGCAGGGAACCCTGACTGCTCTTTGGACTGGAGAGGGAGAGGGAGAGGAGTAGGGGGAGAGGGGCGGGAGGAGGGGGAGGAAAATGGGAGGCGGAAATTTTTTCAATAAAAAAAAAAAGAAGTTGTTGCCTGAGTTCTTAGCTACCTGTAAACTGAGAGTCCTGGACTCTAGATAAAGAAGGGCAAACTCTTAGTGGGTGTGGCTTGGAAATCAGAACACACACAGAAAGTTCTTTGGAGGAGGAACAGATTTATATATTTGTGCTAGCTGGGCTAGAGGCAGGCCTACAGGAAAGAGAAAGGAACAATACTTTCTCTTTGAGCAACAGGCACCTCCCTGCCTCCAGAGTTCTTGTCCTTCCGCCATGTGGCTCTGTGCCCTGGTCTGGACTTCTCTTGCTGTTTGCACAGTTTGGGGTAAGTTCTTCTGGATTATACATATTGAGGTGCATGTTGGGAAATCTGTGGGACAAAGTGGGTGAGCATGTATAGTGGGCAAGCACAAAATGGCGCCGTTACTGTCTTGCTGTAGTGGCTTAGACTGGATACTTTTATGCCTCCAATGAGTTTACTTTTCAGTTGACCTTAGACAAAGATATTTTTCTTTATCATATGTAATGTAATATTTATCATGTAAGAATGAAATGGGACCTTGGATGTTTCAATGACACAGTCTAAAAGTGATAAACCAACCATCAATATTGGTTTTATCTCCCCCTCTGATGTGCCCTCATATTTTCTTGTCCAGCAGGGCACCCATCCTCACCACCCGTGGTGAACACTGTTCATGGCAAAGTCCTGGGGAAGTATGTCAGCTTAGAAGGATTCGCACAGCCTGTGGCTGTCTTCCTGGGAGTCCCCTTTGCCAAGCCCCCTCTTGGATCCCTGAGGTTTGCCCCACCACAGCCTGCAGAGCCCTGGAGCTTCGTGAAGAATGCCACCTCCTACCCTCCTATGTAAGCCTCTGGAGTAGGACCAATTTCAGGGGGACGTCTATCTCGGGTGCTCCAGGATGGTTTCAAGGCAATCCTCGGACTAGTTCTGTTAGCAACAGTTACTGTTGCACCTAAGAATACTGTCCTCCTCAAAAATGATCTAGTTACTAAGTAACTTTCATAATTTCCCAAGCCTTTTATTTGGCACATAACTTGCTCAGAACCTGTGGTGAGTAAGGTATGTTCTGAATTTTCAGAAACTTTAGGAGAAAAAAAAAAAGATGCATACCTTAGAAAACTTTTATCCTATTAGCGAAAAAAGAAAATGAAAAACTTGTGGATTAGTACATCAGATACATAATATACTAGAATATACTAAATGGTTTGGAAAACAGTAATCGATCAGGCCTAGAAGAAGCCATATGCACCTAATTTGAACCTTGGCATTGCTCAGGAGTGAGGTGGGTGTGGACTTGTGGGTGAGGAAAACAGTGAATGTGGCTGCCGTTCTCACACCCAGGTCCACCTATCTGTGTACTCACAAACTAAGCAATCACCAAGGGTGTGTAACATCACCCTTACACCCGAGTGAACACGCCCAGGAATTACAGATGGCCTCGAAGCCACCACAGGGAACTTCATACAAGTCAGTTCAGACAGCATTTGTGTCTCCAACAAGGTGCCTTTGGAGATTTCCAGTATCCCTGGCTGTCTTCTTAGCATTCTGTACTTTCCTTCTACAATAGTATTAGCTATGCTTATAGTATGTTTGCAAAACAAGACACAAATATTACAAAAAGTAGGGAGATACACAGAAGTGAAGGAAAGTTAAAGTCGTGCAGTTCAACAGCTCAGAGAGAACTGCTGTTAGCAGCTGAGATCACGCTTCCCAGTCTTTTGTCTGCGTATATCCTGCTTTAAACAGAGATCACAGTACAGTGAGTTTGGGTGATAGCGCGACACGTCCATAAGCATCTGTATCCTTTCAGACAATATATATAGCAGCTGAATACTTACTAGCTGTGCCTAATTGGGTACTGAAGCATTATTTATTTACCCTATCTTCCATATAGGCTCATTAAAGTACTTTGGTTTTCTTAACTATAAATAAAATTTGATGAATTCTCACTAGCTAAACCATTACGCATAATCATGAATATTTTAGGATAAGTTTCCAAAAGTAACAATCCTATTAAAAATATGAATTTTAGGTAGTTTTGTCTCTAGAAACCACCAGACTCCGTAGAGTTCTCCCTTTGCAAACATAGAAACCTCCATTCCTTACCCATGCCATGGCTTACTTGGTGAAATTTTTCTGTGTGCATTGAGTAAACAAACTGAGACATAACAATAATAATTAAAATCTTTATCTTTATAGTACATTTTCTAAACATTAGTGAACACGCACTCATGTTTCCTCCTTTGACATTTGAATTTATACTTTTATGAATATTGTGCACTAACTCTCAGTGACGTAAGGAACATTACCCTGAATAGAGGTGTAGGTGTCCCAGCTGTTCTCATTCTGCAGTTTGTGTGAGATGCACAGCCTCACTCCTGCACAACAAGGATGGGGGCATCCAGCCTTCTCATTGCAAAGGGACCCAGAATGTTTCTGATAACCTATATGAAGTATAAGTGCTACCTAATAGGATCATCCTCGTTATGTGTCCTTGGGACAGTTGTCAGTCCTTCCTGTGCCTTCAATTACTTGCCTGTACATAGTAATATTTATTAACATTAATAAAAGAATAATAATAAATTTATAATAAAGAAATAAATAATAATAGGTGCTTGAGGCTGAACTGACTCTGAAATGGCTTCATAAGCATGGAGAAATTGAATCTGTTCCTGATACTCTGCGAGGACTCAGTAACTGCGGTCAATCCCATGCTGCATTGTTCTTTTTAAGACCCTTTATCAAGAAGCCAATAGTGGTTGTTGAATTAAGAGGATGTTGAACCTTGGCAGGTGAGGCAGCAAGATCTTCAGAAACTTCACTCACCCCACCTGGACCTGGAAGCTAGGGGCCAGAACAGAAAAAAGAATTCACCTGAGGTCACCCAGCACAGCATGTCTGAGACCAGACAAGAATTCAGTTAGCCTGAGGTTCTCCCACAAAGATGCCTTGCCCCACCTCAACCTTCAAAAGCTGCCTGTCATTGCAGCTGCTTGTCTTGGTGGATGGACATCTTCTGAGAGGAACATGGTCAACTAGAGACCACCATACAAAGCCCAGGAGATCAAAGATCTGTCCAGGCACCAAAGGAAGGGATATCTTCTAGGGCAGGCCACCATATAATCACTTTTCTCCTTGGTCCAGAGCATCCCATAATCTCCAGGGAGAAGTGAGGTACCAAGTGTGTTCCCTTCATAGGACTGAGAGACTCTAGGGTAACCATGGTTGCCACCTCTCATCAATGGCAATGACTCCAATAAAGTAACAGGAGCGTCTTTTCTAGGCTCAAACCTCTCAGTGTGTGGCCAGGCCCAGATGACATGCACAGTCTGTCTGATAGACTCTGAGATGTTCGCTCCCCTCCAGGTGCTCCCAAGATGCAGTTGGAGGGCAGGTGCTCTCAGAGCTCTTCACCAACAGGAAGGAGAGCATTCCTCTCAAGTTTTCCGAAGACTGTCTCTACCTGAATATATACACCCCTGCCGACTTGAGAAAAAACATCCGATTGCCTGTAAGTGCCAGGACCATTGATCCAGACTTTCAGTGTGAGCGTGTAGACCTTCCTGGGATTAGAAGGGGATGAAGGCGGCAGCGGTCAAGGGCACACAGGCAGGGAGTGACTCAGGCTGCAAAGCTTCCTTCAGGTTTACACCTGCACCTGATTTCCTGGTGATGTCAGACATAGGTAGAGATCACTCTACAGTTGACATGTGCTTTCCCAAGTCACCAAAGGATGGAAGGAAAAGAATGGCTAATCTTATCTCAGAGAGGATTATCCCTGTGGCTTATTAAGTCATGATTTCCAAAATAGTTACAGTTTGGAAGAACCTTGGGGGAAAAGTGAAAAACCCAGCATGATGCAGGTGGAGAAACTCAGGTCCTGATGGGAAAAAGAGGACATGAAAGGGATGCTCGCAAGCTTGGGTCTCCTGGTTATTACGTGTGTGCTCTTAGATGGAGTCTCAGGGGAGATGTGTGGTGGCTTTGTACGCAGGTCACCTGTAACAACTTTCATTGCCAGATGAAAATCTCTTCTGTCCCGAGGAGTAGGGAGAGAGGATGCTAAGCCAATCTTATAAACGTGTTTCCTGCCTGAAGACAGCAGCCTGGGGTTTTATTGTAGACCATTTCCATGTCTAGCTATCTTTTTTTTATTTATTTATTAAAGATTTCTGTCTCTTCCCCACCGCCGCCTCCCATTTCCCTCCCCTTCCCCCAATCATGTCTAGCTATCTTTGACAGAGTTTAATGGCAAAGTGAGTCTGCCTTTCACATAGAAACACAGTGCAAGGTTGCAATATACCAGTCACAAGGTTGGGAGAGAGTTTTCTGGAAAAGATAATCCCTGGGTTGTAACAGGTCAGCACCCAACACAATTCCCAGAAGCCCTCTTCATGAAACCCAGGATTGGGGAGTTGTAGATACAAATGCTAAGATTCGATGTTACCTGTGACTAGCAGTCATAGAGAGATAGGGGAAAGTCTCCGCAATACCATTCTTCACAGCATCTCTTAGTGAGCATCCCAGGAGGCACCCATATCCGGCCTTCTCACTGGAAAGGGACCCAGGATGTTGCTGATTCTCTACTTGGTTTAAGCTCTGCCTACCATGATCTTCATGGCTGCGTGACCTTGGGGTAGCCAACAATCCTCTCTCTGCCTCAGGTTCCTCATCTGTAAAGTGTGAACAGCCACGGATGCCTGAGGTTGGTCTGAGCCTGCAATGACTTTGTGCACACTGAGAACTTGCATCTCTGTTCCTGACATTCTGGGAGGAGTCAGTAATGGTTATCAGTTCCGCTAATCCTTGGACTTTTGAGATCCTTTATCAGGAAGCCAACAACGATTGTTGGAATAAGAAGTGGTAGAACCTGGGTAGGGCCATTGAGGTAAAACCTTCGGAGGTTTTCCTTAACCCCACGGGGACCAAAAGGTTCAGGTGCCTAAACTGTCAAATGAAGTCAGAGAAAGGAAATATTTAGGCCATTCACACACAGCTATGCTTTGAATGCCATTCCAACTGCTCTACATAGATATATCACAACCTCCTCAAGACACCACCTTGGACTCAGCCTTCTCACTTAGATACCCATGATTCCATCTCTTTTGGAGGTTGCAGGGATCCAACAGGAGGTAACGGGGACTTGAGATCATGATAACAGGAGATATACCAATAGCTATGATGACAGGTTCTGAAACCACAACGTCTGAGCATAAATCCCGGCTTTCCCTTTGAAAAGATTAAATGTTAAGTCATTTTCTTAATCTCAGCAATGAACTGGAGCCCCAGCCTAGATACAGGCAACCAATTAAGATGAACTTGGCAGTCTTCTCCAGTCTTCGATGTACTGCTTGTGTGGCTGTGTTGTTGTCCAGGTGATGGTGTGGATTCATGGAGGTGGACTGATGATTGGTGGAGCATCACCGTACGATGGACTAGCTCTCTCTGCCCATGAGGACGTCGTGGTGGTAACGATTCAATATCGCCTTGGTATTTGGGGATTACTCAGGTAAGATAATAGATTTCCTCTTTGCATATTAGCCTTTGCTTTCTATTAACAAACGAATACTGAAGCTGAAAACAGTTTGGGAGAGTCCAAGCCCAATACTGGGGAGAAGACCTATAATGTGAGTGAGCCCTTGGCCAGAAAAGCAACATAAGGAGAACAGAAATCAGTTTTTTGCATGCAGAAGAGATCACATGAAAAGGGAAGTTATGAGTGATTAGAGACAGTCTGGCTACTTTTCACACACACACCACCCCTGGGACACCAAACAAAGTTCTAAGAAGGCTACAGAGATCCCTCTTGGGGTGGTACACAATGACATAATCACCGTGCACTTGGCTTCATCTTTTCAGATTATTTCACTGCTCATACTGACTGTCATTGTCGAGATCAGAACCAAGCACTGGACTGTGCAGCCACTATTATCTTTCACTATCACCATAACCAAAGCCCGATGTCTCTGACATGTATAGTTTTGATAATCAGTGGTGATTCTAAATCTGTAGCTTGAACACAATAGCTGCTTCAACCAGTGGTCTGAGTGTTCTGTGAGACAATGACAGGGTCCTACCATGTCTCTGCACAGTGGTCACCATTCACAATGATAAGGAAGATCCTGCAAAGTCTCCGATCGACCTTCATCTCATGCTTCTTACATTCACACATCTATTCCCATAGTCTGGGCTTCTGTATCTGCTGCTTCTCCTAGCTAAAATTCCTTTTGCAATTACTGATGAGACCCATGTACTCCTTTCTTCCTCTTTCACAACGCTACTGCTTCAGGTAGGTTTTTCAGTTGAAACACCACCCTACAGCCCCACACTGGCCACAATGTCTTTCTTCATCAGCTGGCATTCTCCCTTCTTGTCTATTTGATTCAGCTCTGTGGTATGAGTTGTACATAGTCGGAGATTTTGTCTGTCTTGTAATGGGATATACTATAGATATTAGGGCAATGCTGGATGCATCATGGAAGCTCAGTGCAGCACATAGTTGCTAGAAGATGTGTGTGGAGCCCCACATAAAGCAATGCTATAGAGATGAAAGCCTAGTAAAGTTACCCATGTCAAAGTTGCAGCATCCAGCCTGATTTTGAAAAGTTAATTGAACCTCCCCAGGCCTTCCTAGCTCTTGAGAGCCCTGCCATGGCATCTGTACCCCTCCCCCATTACACCCTGTCATCTTGCAGCACAGGTGATGAACACAGCCCTGGGAACTGGGGTCACTTGGATCAGGTGGCTGCACTACGCTGGGTCCAGGATAACATTGCAAATTTTGGAGGGAACCCAGGCTCTGTGACCATCTTTGGAGAGTCAGCAGGAGGTATCAGTGTCTCTGTTCTTGTAAGTATTGTTGGCATCAGATCTCTTACTAGGGTTTGATATATCCATTATGGGGACCTTTTGCAAAGCAATCAGTCTAGCATAAAAGTTTGCATCCAATACGTATGTTCAGGTTGACTCTTGCACAGCATCAGATGGTGGATAGCTTCAGATGTAGTTAACTCTCTTTTGCTCATAAGCTTACTATTTGATTTTTTTTTTGTCCTGGAGCCATAAAGATCTCCAGCTTCTATTCTCACTTGATGGATACCTTTCTCTTTCCTAATAATTTTAACATTAGGTCTCCCCTGGGATGCAGTGATAGGAACTGACTACAAATAGGAGGAGCGGAGCAATGTGCTGAACTAAGACTCCTTGCTTGAGTTGAAGCCACATCTATGAATTAAGGAAATTCAAAGCCAAAGGTTAGACTGGGACTTTCCTTGAGGTTAAGAAGGCAGCACAGGCTATCTCAGGGATGTGAGGGATTGAAGATATGAATCTTCCTCAATGGGGAAGACTAGAGAAGAGGATGCAGGCATAGATTGGGAGTGTGAAGGGTCTTACTGGTGCATGGAATTGAGCCATAGGAACAATGAGGGAAACTGCAGGATGTTCTGGCAGCTGTAAGAAACCTTAGCTTCCACAAAGTTGAGGAGAATTCAGCAATGGAACTAGCACTGGTTTCATACTTGAATTTTCAAGGAAGAATTTTTAAAGTAAAGGAAAAAGAAATCTCTAAAATGCCCAATGAAGAGTAAAATCATCCATAATGACATACTGAGAGACTATCACATTATTTTTTCAGTCTTTTCCTAAAACTGTGTATACAGTTATATACATATGTGTATAATAGATGATATATATCATTCTTTTTATCTCTTTATCATGCATGCATTTATCTATCCTCCATCTTCAATCTCTTTTATTTTTTTATCTCTATATAACACAACACAAACAATTTCCTTAATGGTAAGCCCTCTTCCCCATTACTACCTTTCTCTAATTCACAATATTGCATTGTAAGAATAAGTCCTAACTACTGAATTTTATGATAATGATACCTTGGAGTAATTCCATTTTTTACCACGTGAAAAATGCACGAGCTTCCTGAGGAATTCTCACAGGCTTCCTCGATCTTTAGTCTTAGGATAATTCTGGACAACAGAGAGAAGTTTGTATGGTCAGGTATTGCCAAGCTTTATGTTGTCATTGTCTTTCCAGAAGGTTGGACTTCTCCTGATAGGTACTTTTAGCATGTTTCCATTCGATTCGGATTCTAACTCTGAACTCCAGTCACATCAGGCAGAGCTGCTCTTGGGGACATGTCTAAACAAAGATCTGCCAGGGAATTGGGCTAGGACAGGTGAGATGCAGTCACGTCCAGGGTTACCACGTGCGTGATCAGGAAAGAGGAGAAAGTAGAGGGGATCCTAAAAGGTGAGAGTGTCATAATTCATAGTATTAGTTACTTTTCTCTTTGCTGTGACAAAATGCTTAACAAAAGCAGCTTAAGGAAGAGTGTCTTTTGACTCAGAGTTTAAGGGTGCAGTTATCACAGCAGGGAAGTCATGACGGCAACAGCTGAGGTGACTGGTCACATAGAATCCATCGAGAGGATGCAGATCAGAAGTGAATGCAAAGGCATAGCTCACTGGGGACTCAGATCTTCAAAGCCATGTCTTTCAGCATGGGTTAGGAAATCAAACAAGTGTGGTATCTCTCCAAGTACAGCAGAATTCATCCGCAGAAACTTGCACCGAACCATGACAAGTGTGTGTGAGAGGCAGACGGGGCAATCCCCTTTGGCTTTGGTCAAGCATCTGGGACTTAGTTATAGTTTGTTTTTCTTCCCTGTTGCCTTTGGCAGGAGCTGATGACCCAGTGAGTCAGCACTCCCATGTAAACAGAAGCCCAGAGATTGCGCAGACTGCTAGATACAGGGCACAGAACACTGCTGCCGTTGTGATGCGGCTTCCAACTTCTATTTCTACCTGCTATAGAAGTTCCCTTACAGCTTTGCTTAGAGGTTTATCTCTCAGTGATTCTGGATCTGTTTTCAATTTGATGTTAACCATGACACCCATCTTGTGAACATAAAATCTCCTCTCCCCCGTCAGGTGCTGTCTCCTCTGGCCAAGAACCTCTTCCACAGAGCCATTTCTGAGAGTGGCGTGGCCCTCACTGAAGGCCTGGTCAAAAAGAACACCCGGTCTGTGACTGAAGTAGGTTCTACCCTAGACAACTCCTGCACCCTTTTCTGAGCTTAGCTTGGGTCCTCACTGACCTTTCTGGCTGTGAGATGCGGCTTAGGAAAGCAAACAGTTCTAACAGGCAGAATGGCTTGGCAGAAGGGCTGTTTGGGGCTCACAGCTAAGACACATCCTGCGAGTTCTGAAGTCCCTTTATGTGAGTCGTGTTACTCAGATGCCTTGTGATTCTGCCCAGAAAAAGAAACAGGAAGAGTTTCTGTAGCTCATCTGAGAGCAACTATTTAGTGAGTGGAAGAGGTAGTATTTAAAACCAGTCAAAGTTATCCTTTATTTCTAATTGCCCCTTAGAGGCATTCAAGTTAAAGAACATTATGCCAGTGTGTGTGTGTGTGTGTGTGTGTGTGTGTGTGTGTGTGTGTGTGTGTGTACATGGTACTTGGCCTGGACTCTGTACCCATTATTTGTACATGGGGTACAAATATTGATTATGTAAACAGGACATGTCATTCTTCCAATTAGTAATAAAGGCAATATTCTGTGGGATCCACTATCTACATCTGGTAATTTAGAGCAATGACTCTTAGCCCTCCTAATACTGCAACCCTTTAATATAGCTCTTCATGTTGTGGTGACCCCTCTCAGGCATGAAATTATTTTCATTGCTACTTCATAACACTAATTTTACTACTGATGTGAATCATAATGTAAATATCTGATGTGCAGGATGTATTTTCATTGCTACAAATTGACCCAAATGGTACAATCAACAAGTTGAGAACTGTTGATTTATAGATGTTACAAACTGTCTCTAACAGTAAGAGACTGGGTGTGCAAGCCAAATATGATGATGCATGACTATAATTCAAGTACCTGGGGAAGCTGCAGTAGAAGCAGTGAGCCAAAACTGAGGTCACCCTTGTCTATATTCTAAGTCCTGAGCCAGTCAGGGATACTTAGTGAGACCCTATCACAAAAACAAACAAAAATAAATAGGTGAATGAAAGGAAACAAGAGGGAGTCAATGGGAGAGGGAGAAAAAGAAGGAAGAAGACAAGGAGGACAAGAAGAAGAAGAAGATTGGGTACAGTCTAGAATTCACAGTCTACATAGATGGAGGATATAATCATTGCTCTTGACCTCTGCTATTGCCTGTGGTCTTTTTCAGCTAATTGCCACTGTTTCTGGGTGTAAAACCACCACCTCAGCTGTCATGGTTCACTGCCTGCGCCAGAAGACAGAGAATGAGCTCTTGGAGATCGCACTGAATTTGGTACATGTGTCTGTTCCAGTTGCCTCCATTCTGAGTCCTTGGACCTATCTTCCATCTATTCTGTTGTTCTTGTCCTGGATAAATTCTAAGAGTAGAATTTCTCAGCTCTCAGATAGAGTGTCAGCCTCCTCATCCAAACTGGGAAGTTTATTTCTTATTATAAAACACATAAAATGTCAAAAGGTCAATATAGTCTAATAATATATTCCATGGTGAAGAATTGCATGGAAATCTTCTAAACTAGCTTTTCAAACGTTCTTGTCACATTCTTTATTCAATAAGGCATTCCAGATTCCTGAAAACATAACTAGTAACCTGAATCAGGTATATAAACATCAGAGTTACATTTGAGTTTAATATAATTATATTTTCCCTTCCTTTTCTCTCTTCAAATCCTCCTATATGCTCCTCCTCATTCATATTCCTCATTGCCTTTTCTTTATCATTTGTTAATGAATGTATATGTGCATATAAATACATTTATATATGTATATATACACATATATATATTCCTAATATAACTTCCTTAGTCCATATGTTTTACTTCCATGTATGGTTTCTAGGCTGGCATTTTTAACTGTTCAACAACTTGGCATACTGTTCCTGTAGAAGACCACCTCTCCTGCTCCCAGCTTTCCTCGGTGGCAAGTAGTGTTTAGCCCTCATAGGATTTTGTCATCCACTTTGCTGAGTCTGTGGGTATAGTCTTTGTCGAGCCCATGTTTGGACAATCATGTTAGTGAGATTCAATGAGTGTATCTTCTTGCATTACTATGATATACTATCTCACAGCAAGCTCCCTGATCCTCTTACTCTCAAAATCTTTCTGAACTCTCACCTACAATGTTCCTGAGCCTGGAATGCAGGAGTGTTTTGTAGATGTAGCCATTGAAACTAGGCCCCAGAACTCTGCCTTTGATTTTTGTGATTTTCTGTGGTGATCTATTGCAAAGAGAACAAAGTTTTTATGGTGAGCTATGAGGATTACATTTGTTTGTGGGTATAAGGACACATGTTTAAAAATTGCTGTTAGAGATCACGCTGGTTTAATGAAGTTGCAGTTGTAGACTCTCCCCCAATAATCATGACTCACGAGCACTGAGTAAGTAGTTAGCTGGTTTTCCAGCACCAGGCACATCTCCCTCCTTTTAAGCAAGTGATAAGTCCAATTAGAGAGCTGTTGATTACTGCCAAGGCCTGTGTGCCACTACTGCATCCTTAGGGCTGTTTTGCCATGATGGTTGTTGATGTGGTTCATAGGAATCATAGCTGGCCAGGACTGTTGGTTACCTTTCTCCTTTGGAAGTTTGCTAGGCATCTTCAGGTACCATAAAAGTTAATCCTCAGAAAGAGGCATTCAGGTCAGATCCAGACCAGGGCTCTCTGGGCCCTGTGTCTGAAGTGCATGTGTCTTCAGCAATAGGGGCTTACCTTCCACCTCTGGGGGGAAACCAGGAGCAACAGCTATAGGTTCTATGTTCTGGGAGTCTCTCGGATGTCCATGGCTAACAACTCAAAAGAGGTCTTCTCATGTCTGATATTGAAGTTTTTGTTGGATAGTCTTTGAAGAAAGCACTAGCAGCCCAGATGAGAAAAATATCATTAAAATTACACGTATGTATTTACACACAGAATTTTTTATAATTTATATACAGAATGTTTTATAAGACTGGGGGGATAAATAGTTAATAGTATAATTTCTGTGACTTTTTCAGATGTCCTTATTCTTAATTTACTGTCCTCCCACCTTCTTCTGTATTAAACTCCCTCCTCTCCCATTTTCTCTTTAGTTCATTTGTATCTTGTTCTTCCCCTTGACCCACCCCCTTCCTCCCATATTTACTTCTCTCCCCCTCCCTAGATGCCCTGTCTTTCCCATTTCCCTGACCAGATCACTTGTACCCTGCTATTCCCTTCTCTTTTCCTTTCCCAAATCCCCTATCCTGCTTGACTTTCCTGGTTTCTGTGGCTACTCCAAATTATGTATTCACATCTGAGGATTCAGAGCTAGGATCCTTCAGTGAAAAAGATGTGACATTTGTCTTTCTGCATCTGCACTAATTCATTCAACGTGATCTTGTCTAGCTCCACCCATTTACCTACAAAGTTGATGAGTTCATTTTTCTTTACAGCAGGATAGTATTCTATAGTATATATGTACCACATTTTCAGTATGCATTTGTCAGTTGAAGGACAGGTAGGTTGTGTCCTTTCCTGGCTATTGTGACTAGAGCAGCAATAAACATGGCTGACAGAGTTTGCAGTAGGAACTCAAGTCCTCTGGGCATATGCTAAGTAGGGGTATAGCAAGATCATATGGAGGTTTATATTCAGTTTTTTGGGGGGGAATTTTCCACACTCATACTGGTTGCAACAGTTTGGAATCTCACCAATAGGAATGGATTCTTTTCTCCCCACATTTTCTCCAACAATTATTCTTGGTTGTTCTTTGAATATTTCCTATTCTGACTGGGGTAAAATGAAGCATCAATGTTTTTTGGATTTTCATTTACCTAAAGACAAACATTTTTTGATATATTTCTTAGAAATCTCTCTCTCTCTCTCTCTCTCTCTCTCTCTCTCTCTCTCTCTCTCTCTCTCCTTGCCATTCAGGCCCCAGGCTCATTTTTGAATGAGTCATTTGTTTTGTAGACTCACTATTTTTGGAGGTTTTTTAAATAATTTGAATACTTTTCCTAATGTCAAGCTGGTAAAAATTCTCTCCCATTATGTGGCCTTCCTCTTCCTCCATTCAGGACCGTGAGGACTGCTGCTTTTGTGAAAGAGGAGTTGGTATAAAGCCCAGTAGTCATCTGAGCCCTTGCTTTTTCTATATGAATCATGGTCACTCCAAAATACTGCTGAGTCTCTTGGGCAAGTTCTGGCCTTGTATTCTTTCTGAATATCATGGGTTATGTTGATATGGCCTTGGGGCTTTGGTCATAAAGTTCAGAAAAGGAACACAAGATGTTTATAGACTTAAAAGAGTTATTTGCTAATACAAGAAGCCATTCAATATTTCAGGTGTTCTCTATGTGCATAGGACAACCAGATGACGCAGGAATAGCTGATAATTTTCAGAAACTCAGAGATCTAAGATTGCAGCACAATCTGAGACTATCTGAGATCTTGGAGAAATGCTTTTATGATTATTCACTGCCCTATCACACACATGCATATATACACAACATAGATACATGTGCATGTGTCACATATACACAGATATTGCTTCCCTGGCTGCTAAAGATTTAACCCACAGTGAAGGGTACTAGTAGTGACTTCCCCATATATGAGGGAACCAATGGCTAACATGCAACATTATAAAAACTAAAATATTTTTGACACAACAAAGGAAGGGATATGCAGAACAAAGGGTAACTGAACTTTAGGGCACCCACATTTTGTTAAGCAAGATTAGAATACTCTCCAAGAATTCCTGAACATAGTATTTTTCTCTTTGTCATTTTTATTAGTATTTATTTTAAACAAATATCATGGAAATTCTCTTGACATATGCTAGTATGCATCTTTAGGAAATCTACGTTCTGTTTATTTTTGAGATTATAATTTCAGTCTATTCCTTCCTTCCCTTTCCTCCTTCTAAGCTCCTCCATATACCTTTCTATGCTCTCATTCAAATGCATGGCCTTTTTTCCACCAATTGTAATTACATGCATAGGTTTGCTTGTATATACATATATGTTCCTAAATATAACCCCTGAACAGAATCTTCAAGCAACTATAAAGTTAGGAGCAGAAGGCTCATGTCACGCCTGGATCAGGGGCTGTGGAGGCCTTATTCAGTATTCCCATCCTGTTATATTCTGTGTTCACACTTAAGAATCCCATGGAAGACTCAGATGGGATAAAGTGGTACCCCAGGGTGCAGATCAGAGGGCGACCTTTTGTAGGGGTTAGTTTCTCAACGCATTCTTTACCTTTGTATTCATAGAATCCTTTTGACGCGGATGACAATAGAGACCACGGAGAGGTAAGGAGCTTTTTCTGGGTTACTGATGTTGCATCTTGAAAGCATTATATTCTAGTTAACTATGGATGAAGGCTTTCCCCTAGGCTCCAAGAGAAGTCACTGGCCAGTTAAAACAGGCAAATGGACCAGAGATAGGGCTACCTGACTCCCTCTACAGGGCTCTCAGTCAGCAAATTTATTCCCCTGGGTCCAGCTCTCCTCATGGTTCTCACTACCAGGTGGCCTGGTGGGAGAAAACTGCACTGAACTTCCAGGATCAGGAAGCTGAGATAACCAGCTATACAGTACAGGGCTGGAGTTATGCAGAGAGGAGCCTAAGACATTCAGCTGTGAGCACACCACATCCACACTTGACACAGGAAACAAACAGTACCCACAGCCTCCTCCCTCCTGCCCCGCCACCTCCCAGCACTGGCCCGTGTCTGCTGTCATTAGCTGTGAGCATCTACAGGCTTGTCCTCCCTCCCTTCCCTCCCTGGAGATCACAGACATTCCCTGAAGACCCTGTGAGGATGAAACAGCGAGTCTTTCAGTCAGCTTTTACTGTGTGATGGAAACTGATTCACAGCTGAGCTAAAGAATTGAAACAGACCGTGGTCTGTGCCTCCCTAGACCTGCAGCGGGAGCATAGTTCTTAAAGCCATATATATATGGTAACATACAATACAAAGAAATAAGTTTTATTATGAAAGTTTTTAAACAATTTTTGTTGTTTTTCTGCCTGCACACGTCTATTTATTGCTTCACTGTTCATAATGTCAAAGAAATGGAATCACATGTCTGTCTATCAGCAGAAGAATGGATAATGAAAATGTAGCATGTTATTCAACAAATTTTAGTCAAATGTAAATAAAAATGGGTCACATGTGGTAAATATCATTCCACCCTGTGGTCCTCTTTCTAATACTCTCCCAAAGAAGCCCCCAAGTCCAGGCCTCTGTGACTTTCCTGTACACAGTCTCCTCTGTCACTGATCCATTCCCTCCCCACTGCTGACAAATGCCCGCTCTTCTCTCCATTGACCACAGAGTTCTTGCAAATATTCCACTCCAGACATCTTTAAAAAGCCCAGCTTCCCGTAGCCAGCATGTCCCCTCCCTTCAGCTCCTCCTGCTACATCCTAAAGCAAGCCCTCTTCACTACTCAGCTTTTGTGAGGTGGCAGTAATTGCACCCAGGTGGCATTCACTATTGTTGGGCTGGCACTTGTTGTGGTCTTTTATTTCTCCAAATAGGAACAAGGCACCCCGAGGAATAAGTTCAATGCCTCAAAGCCAAGCATATTCCCCAAAGCACCCAGATTTAGATATGGATAGACAGATGCAATTGGCCTCATTAATAGAATTCTCTCTTCAGTTCCCTGCCACTGATGACCGCCACTCACAGTCCCGAGCTTGAAGACTCCTCGTCTCGACCGTTGATCTTAGGACATTTGTTTTCTGTGGTCAAAGCGATGCGGGTTTATGCCTGGCAAACTCTCAGACCGGCAAAGAGGAGATAAATGGGGAAAACGTACGATAGGGTATTCATAAGCACTATATTTCTATTTTCCCCAGGAAAATAACTCCCTGTCCACTGTGGTTGATGGGGTGTTCCTGCCAAAGACTCCAGAAGAGATCCTGGCTGAGAAGAGCTTCAACACTGTCCCCTACATGGTGGGCATCAACAAGCAAGAGTTTGGCTGGATCATTCCAATGGTGAGAATGTATAGACCGCTTACGTACACTCCACAGGGGATCGAGCATCTTCCTCCCTGCTCTGATCAAGGATTATGCACCCAGATTAACTATTTCAAAGAAACCTAAAACTTTCCAAGTAAATTTGCACTGAGAGTCCTGGTGAGGCCCTTTAGAGTGCCAGTTTACATCACGTGGGGCAGAGGAGCCATCAGTGATTGCAGGCTTTCTAAAGAAGCTACTCAAGAGGGGCTCAGGCTCCTGTATGCCCACCACCAAACTTTCTATTGGCAGTGCGGAGCTCTCTCAGGAAGGCATTTTAGGGCCCTGGTATCAACCTGGGATGTGACTTTCAGTACTAGAAGACACACTAAAGCCAGACCAATGCTCTGAGTACAAAATTGGATGTGGTAAGCACATCCCAGAGTTCTTCAGCCTTCTTGCAGACTTCACAGAGCATCACAGGAATGCAGACATGCAGACATAATGCTTGGTTTTGTTTTCCCTGTTACCTGAGTCTGGGAGTGTCTGGCCTATGCCCTCCATCCCTGAGCCCTTGATTTCTATATGACCACAGTCTGAATGCTCCCTCACTGCTTAAAGGAAGAGGCCCTGATGTGATCAATACCTTCAAGTGTCCTCTCTGTGTTGCTTGTATTCACTCATATGTGCCCATGGGTTTTGCTGCTTTTATTTCTCAAAAACTTAAACTCCCATGCCTGTCAAGTCCCCCCAAACTCTACCTTATTCCATTTTGGTTTGCTTCATTGGCCCTTTTTTTGCTTTTGTTATTTCCCCATGATTATTAATGTTTAATCATCTGTTTAACAGCTTATGGGCTATCCACTCTCTGACGGCAAACTGGACCAGAAGACGGCCAATTCCCTCTTGTGGCAGTCCTACCCATTGCTCGTAAGGCTCTAGGGAATCATGGGCATTGGTTGAGAAAGAAAGAAGGTTGGTGACTTTCTCTAATCACAGACTAAGTTGATGATGGAAAACCTAAGTTAAAGCTCCTGTGGTTTTGATTTTCCCGCTTTACCATCCCAGTGTGCTGAACCCATACTTGTGACTCCCCCATCAAAATCCCATTGAGATGAGAATAAGTTTTAGAGGAAAAGGTTTATCTGAAGCCAGCAACACCAAGACCATGGAGACCATCAGAAACAAAGACCAGTGCAGCTAGGGCCTGGAGGCACAAGACTTCCTCATGGAGTTCTTAGGATACAAATCAGATAGGTGGGATACCAAGTCAGTTAAAAACTTTTGGGTTGGGGTTAGGGCTGGATGTGGTGCCCTTAATCCCAGTACTCAGGAGGCAGAGGCAGGTAAATCACTATGAGTTTGACACCAGCCCAGTCTACAAAGCAACTTCCAGGACAGCCAGACTGTTATATAGAGAAAACCTTTCTTAAAACACCAAAAAAGGAAAAAGATTTGTTTATAGGTTAATAGATATTGTAGACTCTGTACATTTAAAGAAAAATTGCTAACTAGCAAATCATATGACCCATATCTTTTTTCATTCCATTTTTTTAAGAAATGCTAATTCTGAACTTCATTGTGAGGATATAAATGCCTTTTCNCCCCCCCCCCCCCCCCCCCCCCCCGCAACAGAGGCCACTCGTACTACCACCTTTCTCTCTCCCCTCTTCCTTCTCTTCACCCACTCTCTTCCCTTATAAAAGGGCTCACATAACCCGACCCAAGCTCTGCCTGTATGGCTTTTTGTCCCTCACCAGCCTGGTTTGGATCCACCCACTAAGGTCCATCTTTACACCATTTCATATCACCTACCACCAAGCTTTCCAATGGCAATGCTGAGCTCTCTCAAGCAGGCAACTTGGAGTCTTGGCATCAGCCTGAGATAGGAGACATGCTGAAACCAGACCAAAGCTCTGAGTGCAAAAACCTGGACAAGTCAGCACATCCCAGAATTCTGTACCTCTCACACAGAGGACTTCAGGGGCCATCATAGGGAGACAGGCATACAAATATAACACTTGGTTTGGCTTCCCCTGTCACCTGAGTCTAAAGAGGCTTGACCCGTGTCCCCTGTTCTTGAGCCCCTGGCTTCTCCATGACCCTGGCCTGAATGCTCCACCGCCTGGAGGAACGTTCTGCCTCCCGGTGGAATAAATGCACTCACTTGATTGGCCTCTCTGTGTTGCTTAGATTTATTCATGTAGCTCCGTTTGCTGTTTGCTGACTTTATTTTTCAGAATCACATACTCCCCTATCTATCATCACCCCTCGCACACCAAGCGTCTTTGTCTATTTGGTTGGTTTGGTTGATCTGTTGAATTCCTCTTCATTTTCTGGGAATCCCAACTGTTTTGCCATTTGTTTAACAGATGATGGGTGAGCTCTTCTCTGAAGACAAAATGGATGAGAAAACGGCCCGTTCCCTCCTGTGGAAGTTCCGCTCTGCCCTTGTAAGGCTCTAGGGAATCATGGGAATTGGTTGGGGAGCAAAGGTCAGTGTCTTGCTTTAACCACAGACAGATTCAATGGCTGTAAACAGTCGTGGTGGCTGCGGTTCACCCCCTACCTCTCTGCTCTTCCACTGCGCACCCAGGTGTAATAAACCGACATTCGTTGTTCTCCAGTCAAAAACCCCAGCGAGGGGTCCAGGACAAGTTGCCAGGAGAAAGATTTATTTGGAGAGCTTTATACTCAGAAAAGATTCCACGATGAACAAAGACCATCAGATGTATACATTGGAGGCCAAAGGCCTAGTAGTTAGGAGACTTATCAGATAGGTGGGCACTGTGGCAATCACAGATTGAAGGTCCCCCACTTTTCTGATGCATGGGCTTCCGTTGTCGGTAGATCACCAGGTAGACATTGTGGGTTCTGTAAATCTAAAACGAAATAATTGCTGATTAGAAAATCCCAGAAGCTGTGTCTTTTTTCATTTCATTTCCTAGGAATAACTTATTCTAATGTTATTTGCTAGGGTGCAAAAGGTGTCTTTCCCTTAGAGCACAGAGGAAGATACCTGAAGGTTTATTTCTCTCCACAGGAGACAGAGCAGAGCATTTTTCTCTAGAAACAGCTAGAGATCGCATTCCCTAGACAAGAGTTGCCAAGCTGCCATGTGGTACCGGGCAAAAAGATCTTTTCCACAACGGCCAATTGAAGGCATAATTTTCAGGTGCCTGGCCGCCAAACTTAATGCCACATCTTAAGTGGATCTAGAGAATCCTCACTGGCATAACCAGCTGGTTTGGCACAGAGCCCAAGTGGCTCATGAGCAGTAATGTCTTCTTAACTGTCTGCAGAAGCCTCAGTGATTACCAGGTGCGAGTGGTCCCTTTCTGTTGTTTCAGAACATCTCTGAGAATATGATTCCAGCAGCCATTGAGAAGTATTTAGGACAAACAGATGACCCTGTCAAAAAGAAAGACCGTCTCCTGGACCTGTTTGGAGATGTATTTTTTGGTATCCCATCTGTTCTCATGGCCCGTGGCCTCAGAGGTAAGTCTTTTATGTTGAAAGGGAGGATGTGGACTCAATAACAAGTCTCTGACTTGCCTACTTCTCAGTCATGCACAAACACACACACATATGCACATACATATGCAAACACACGCATAGTTTGCGACACTAGGATGATGCTCAGTTAGTAGAGTACCTGGCTAGAATTCAGGATGCCCTGAGTTTAGCTGTGAATACCAAAGAAGTCAGACCCAGTGGTTCATATGTGTAATTTCAGTACTTGGGAGGCGCTGAAGGAAGGTTAGACTTCCTTTGGCTACATAGGGAGTTCGATGCCAGCCTGGGTTACATAAAACAATTTCTTACAAAATTAAGTCAAGACTGAATAAGCATGGGATGAAACCGGACTTTCTGAACGTGGCGGACAATGAAGGCTGATGAGAAGCCAAGGACAATGGCACTGGGTTTCGATCCTAATACATGAACTGGCTTTGTGGGAGCCTAGCCTGTTTGGATGCTCACCTTCCTGGTCCTGGATAGAAGTGGGAGGACCTTGGACTTCCTGCAGGGCAGGGAATCTGGACTGCTCTTCATTCTCAAGAGGGAGGGGGAATGGAGTGGGGGGGAGGGGGAGAGGGGTAGGGGAGTGGGAGAAGGGGGCGGGCGATGTGTGCGAGAAGGGGGAGGGAAATGGGAAACGAGGAGGAGGCAGAAAATTTTTTATTTTTGCAACAACTAAAAAAAATAAAAACAAAAAAAATTAATTCAACAAAAAGAATAAGAATCCAGGGTCAGGAAGAGGGTTGAGGTGGTTCCTCTTTGTGTATCATATCTAATCTCCCATCATATGCAGGCTGTATAGATCTTAAAACATTGTGGAGGTTTGTTTTAAGACCACAGAAACTCGGGTCTTTTAAAACCCCATTCAGTCTCTGCATGCCCCTTTACTGGAGAATTTATATTGAAGGGGATTATTGATAGGCAAGGACTTACTAACGCCAATCACTTCGGATGTTTTCTGATGGTTTTTTAAATACTCTCTTCCTGCCTCCCTCTCTTACCCTGTTTCAGATGACTGGATGGTTTTCTTACACGCTTTGAAACCTTTATTTTTCCTGTGTGCTTTCATAAGCCTTTCACATTATGACTACCACGAGAATCACTTGCAGTGATGCCCTATGTCCATCAAATTTTCCTTAAACCCAAAGGCAGATTTCTTCTTTGTACATATGTATGTGGGATTATGTTTAAATACCCTCATATCCCAACAAGTAACTTGGATTTGCATGGTTCCACTGAATGATTGAGGGAAACACTGGGGATGTTGCAAACCAGGCCGACCAGGTGCTGGTTTTCTCAGAGTGAGCAGACACTGTGTATTCTCACTGAACACACCCCAGCATCACTGTCTGCATTCCTTTCGCTCATTCTGCATTCCACAGACACCTGGCTCAGATCCCAGGCCACCTCACATAGCTGTGCAACCACGAGCAAGTCACTGGGCTTTTCAGAAGCTGCCTCTGTCCTGTTCTAGGAGCCAGTAGTTTCCTTCGGGGATAGAAGCCTCAGTGCCACCCAGGGGTTCCTCTGGTAACATGAACTGTGCACGAATCCATGTCTCCCCAGATGCTGGAGTTCCTACCTACATGTATGAGTTTCAGTACCGCCCAAGCTTCATATCTGACACAAGACCCAAGACGGTGTTGGGAGACCACGGTGACGAAATATTCTCTGTATTCGGGGCTCCATTTTTAAAAGGTAATGGCTTTATATGGGGTGTGACCCTGGTGTCAGGAGGCCTGGGTTCCGGTCTTGGTTTGGGGACCTTCAACAATTTCTCCTTCTCTCCTGGGCTAATTTCCTGGCCCTCTACAGCACCACTGACCTACATTAGGCAGTTTCCAGCCTTTCTCCTATTCTAACACACATGAAAGATGGCTGAAGTGTCCCAGTCATGGTCATTCTCTGAATCTGACCTGTGGCACCATTGAGAGAGGTGGTGGATCACCCACAAGGCCCTGTCTAGGACTAGAATACCACAATTTTATTTCCCACAAAACAACCTCTGCTTAATATCTGTCTGTGAGTGCCTGTGTACGTTTTCATCTTCAGCAGAAGAAAGCCTCTTTGGCGATAGCTGAGCAAGCTGTTGCTCTATGAGTATAGCAGAATGTCATTAGGAGTCATGTTGTTGCTACATTTTTATTGTTATTTATTTACTAATTTCTTACAACAGTACTATTATTTGGCTTTGCCCTATGTCCCTGGGCTATGTATTCTTAGGTTCTTGATCATTCTAACAGTGTCAGGCATAGGTTCCACCTCCTGGCATGGGCCTTAAGTCAAATCAGGTGTTGGTTGGTTGCTTCCACAAGCCTTATGTCATCTTGCAGGCAGGACACCATTGTAGATAAAGGGATAGTCACTCTTGGTGTTTCCATTGCTCCCCTGGGAGTGTCTAGAGTACCTTCCTATACCAAAGGCACTTCAATGTAGGGGTAAAGTCTCTTGTAGGCACCTGCTTGACTTATCCAGGTTCGATGCATTGTATAGGTGATGTCTTCAACAATGGAGCCACAAATCAGTCTGTGGAGAGCAACTTATAGCCTGGGCCATTTGGGATTTCCCATGGGACCTCTCTGACCAATATCTCAATTAGATGTAACCCAATCCCAGTAATGTAAGCTTCACTTAGTAACAAGAAATGGCCAGATGAGGCTCTGTCTCCCCTTATCAGTAATTTCATTTGTATTTGATTCTTATATGTATATATTTTAGGACGTTTCTACTGTATTAGGTTTCCATATCTCTCAAATAGCCCTCAATTTAACTGTATTTGCTCATATTTCATTCCCTGTCCTCTTCCCCTTCTTTTCTCCCTTTTTTTAACTTGATCCTTTTGTTCCAGCCTGTGCCCTCATCCTTCCATAACTATCTATTCTATTTCCCTTTTCTAGGGAGATTAGGTGGTAATTTCCCAGGGAATATATGATATATTTATTATTTTGTGTGTGTGTGTGTGTGCATACCTGTGGAGATCAGCGAACACCTTATGAGAATAGTTCCCTGGCTTCTACTGTGAGTTCTAGTAATAGAACTCAGATTCTCATGTTTGGTGGCAAGTGCCTTGACTTACTAAGCCATCTTCCCAGTCAAACAGAGTGATATTTAAAGAAAGCCTTTCACAAATGTCTTCAGAGCCTTACCTCTCAGGACTTGCACAGGCTCCTGACCCCACCACATGGCTCCTCCTGGCCATTTCCTGGCTGGAATACTCCTTAATCCCCTGTAGTTCTGACATTTTTTTTAGAGCCTGTGGATAACACTGTGTTTGAGTGACTGAGAGAAGACCCAGAAGCAACTCTTCAGAACAGAGGACACCCTGCAATGTGACATTTGGAGCCTGTGGAAGGAGGGAAAGGCAGCTCCTCATGGCACACACATCCCCACTACTGAATGTCTACCAGTCTCTCCCTACAAATGTCCACAGTAAAGAGCCAGGATCTTCTCACACTGAAGTGTTTGACTGAATGGTTGAAGAGTGACCACTTCTAACAAGCTCCCAGATGATGCTCCATCTGGTCCACACTTAGAGTAACAAAAACATTTTTTCCCTTCCCCACAGATGGCGCCTCAGAAGAGGAGACCAAGCTCAGCAAGATGGTGATGAAATTCTGGGCCAACTTTGCACGCAGTGGGTGAGGCTCGTGGCAAATGTGAACGGGAAGACAGGGTGTGGCTGGGCATACCTGTTGGTAAGGGCGACTTCTGAAGTCACAGTGACAAAGCTCTGACCATTCCGTGTGACTATAGCGCTCTATAGAGTTTTCTAGAATCGATGGGCTGTCACAAACGACGTAAGCTCGTTTTCTGTAGAAGTTGTCAGTCTCTCCAAGGAATGGAGGGCCACATAGCCCTTCTGAGGAATTCTCTTTGATTCTGTTCCCAGGAACCCCAATGAGAAGGGGTTGCCACACTGGCCAGAGTATGACCTGAAAGAAGGGTACCTGCAGATTGGAGCCACCACCCAACAAGCCCAGAGACTGAAAGCGGAGGAAGTGACTTTCTGGACTGAGCTCCTAGCTAAGAAGTCATCTCAGACAGTACACACTGAGCTATGAATGGGCTCTCTGCCAGTCTCAGGACCAAAAGAGCCAAGATGGGCCTATTCTACAAAAGATGTTGCTCAGGGAAGACGGATCTTACAGAGGAAAATGCAGGATTGGATAGTGGGGGATGGGCAGTGACCAAGGAGGGGGAATATTTGTACCTCAATGTGAAAAATAAATTTTCTTTTGGAAGTCAAATCGGGAGTTTTGTCTTGGGCCACAGATGAATCTATCATCATTGGGGACAGAAAGATGAAGAAAGATGCTGACATAGAACCACACCCTTTTAGGGAAAGGTTTGGAGAATGGTTGCTGGAATCTGAAGAATGATAGCTGATTGGTGGGAAGGTGGGAGTGTGAATTATTGCCTTATGATTTACCACCCAGTCGGCAACATTGTCACAGTGCAGTGCTAATGGCCTCTTGGCCAGTGTGGGATTATAACACACACACACACACACACACACTCCGACAACTGCAAACCCCAGGAGGAGATTGCATCATTCACAGATTCTTCTCCATGGCCTTCCACCAGGTGTTCAAGAGCAAGAATGACAGCCGATAGCAAGGCTAGACCAAGCCTGGCTCTAAGGGTCCAGCACACAACGCTACACAAACTCTTTTTTTTTTTTTTTTGAAGAAACAAATCCTACAACCTCTGCAGAAAAAGGGAAAAAGGATGGAATCCTGTCTTCCCAGTGAGGGCCCACTGAGGCCAAGGAAGCTGTGATGGTCTATGTCCCTTGGTGGAGTAGAGGACACGGTCTTGGGTGATGATAATGTCTTTCTGTATCGGAAAGAGACAGAATTGCTGAGAAGACCCCACCCTAAGACTAGGGACACAAGTTCTCCCTAAGATTGGGATTAGGTCAGAGTTGAAGAGACTGTCCCCAAATACTGCCACTGAGTCAGCAGATACCAGGTCCCATCTACCGAAGGTCTACTTGTAGTAGAAAGGGAGAGTACAGAGAGAGACTCTGTGAGGGGCAGGTGAGCAGGTTGAAGAAAATAGGAAAAAATAGGTCAGAGATGGAAGAGAATAACACACAGTCACATACAATGTTTAACTCATGTAATTTATACGAAGCTGCTTTAAGACAGAACATATAGTATCTAAAAGTGTGATATTGAAAAAGAGACAACTGCTAAAGATTTTTTTATGTTGCTGGGTATTGGAATTTTTTTAAAGAGGTCTTCATAGTAATTCAGTGTTGGAGATAAAATGGAATTGTCATTCTCAAAGGAAGCTAACATGACAAAAGGAGCAAGGAATAAACAAACATTCAGAAAAATAATGAGTAGATCCTCAAAATGAATAATTCCACTAAATAGAAATGCCTTAAACACAAAGCTAACAAAGATCTTGAGACTTGAATTTAAAGCGCAACCCATTTCTGTGATGAGTAATAAGGAATCTGGGTCCACTTCCTGACCTTTGACTGCTGGTGGCTTTTAAGCCTCACCCATAGCCTTCCCCTCTAGCCCCTTATCTGGAGATGCTGATTAGAAAGCCTGAGCACTTCCTTCCTTGGTGCCAGGATAAGATCCCAGCCTCCTAAGCTCCCCCTGGCCCCACCCTAGCCACGTAAAAACCCTAAGCCAGCGGCCCTTCCTTCCTGATTGAAAGCTCTATTCTGTTCCCCACACCTCAACCGAGGCCTCTACTCCACAAGTAGAAAACAGCACAGTTTCTCTGGGGGAGGGGAGGCGTGGTTAGATTCACTCCCAGTGGGGACGCACTGGAAAGGACAGAGATGGGTGAAAGCAGGAGGCAGGTGTACCAAACACATAGTGAAAGAAGATGTGAGGGCTACACGGGTATCCGATTAACAGATACTGTGAGGAACGGGAGCATCATAGAATACAAATAGAGTCCATTCACCTGCAAGACACGGCAGGCCTCAGTATGTGGTTACAGAGGCATAGTGTCACATAGATCTTACCTGATACTTTTGCATGCAAGATACACACACACACATCATACTGAAGACAAATTTGAGTGCTGTTGTAATTTCAGGAAATACGCAGGAGGGGAGAGACCAGATAGCCCAGGGTTCAGCCACTGCAGGTGAGAGGCGCAGGCTTCTAGTGGAAGGATAAGGCAGCCCACAGGGGACCAACAGGACATGGTATAAAATGGAGTTCCAGAGAGGAGATGATGAAGGTGTATGATGTACGTATGCTCCCACCTACATGCGATCCAGGGCTGTTTTTATGGCCCTAGGAAGGAGACCAAGACACATGAGGGAAAGCCGGGCAGCCCATGTAGACATGCTATGTAGTTGCTGTTCACAGCCCTAGGCATAGAACATGATTCTCTTTTTTGCAGGTGTCCTACTAGGTGTCCAGATATAAATGACACTTACCATCCAATATATGTTTTCTTGTTCATTTTACGATTTTTCTATGAGGTACAAGTTGAAAGATTGCTTTGGGGCTTTCCCAAAATCCCAATGGCCAAGTCAGAGACCATTCCAGCTGACTGGAATCTTCCGGAATGGGACCTGGGCACTATACTTTTAGCTTTTAGGGCTTCTGACACAAACATCTTTTTTTTTCTTTTCTTTTCTTTTATTTATGTATTAAAGATTCTGCCTCCTCCCCACCACCGCCTCCCATTTCCCTCCCCCTCCCCCAATCAAGTCCCCCTCCCTCGTCCACCGAAGAGCAAGCAGGGTTCCCTGCACTATGGGAAGTCCAAGGACCACCCACCTCCATCCAGGTCTAGTAAGGTGAGCATCCAAACTGCCTAGGCTCCCACAAAGCCAGTACGTGCAGTAGGATCAAAAACCCATTGCCATTGTTCTTGAGTTCTCAGTAGTCCTCATTGTCCGCTATGTTCAGCGAGACTTGTTTTATCCCATGCTTTTTCAGACCCAGGCCAGTTGGCCTTGGTGAGTTCCCTATAGAACATCCCCATTACACAGGACTGGATATGACACAAACATCTTATAGAAGATCACTCGCTGAACTGAATAGTATACATATTGCCTAAGTTTCTTGAAGCTGTCCACGTTGCTGCTTTAATGTCCTTGGCATTGAAGATGCTCTGTAATGAACAACTTTGGAAGTGGTACTTTCATTTTTCAGTGCGACTTCAGGCATTCAGGTTTTCAAGAGATGGGGTATGTCCAAGGCCAGCCCTCCTTCAATCACTCCTAAATCCTGCAGACACAGGACCCCTAAAGAGCCTCCTCACTTCATCAAGCAATGACTTTTATTTTCCATCACTGCAAAATATTCTTCTCAGAAAGCTCCCCCTGACCCACAAACTCTCATTGGCCTGAGTATTTCCCATTGTCCAGCAGAGGGCAAAAAAGGCAGAAAGGAACACTCTTCTCTAGGAGGTTCCAGGAGGCTGACACTCTAGCTGAGAAGGTGCAGACCTGGAGGAGAACAAAAGCCTAAATACATAGATAAGACAGAACTAATCTTTGGGTGTGGTGTCACACACCTGTGCTATCAGCACTGGAGGCAAGAGAATCCAAAGTTTAAGACCATTGTCAGTTAGGGAAGGAGTTCAAGTCCCTTACAGAGATCCAGTCTCAAAACAAAACAAAAACTAGAGACCAATACCAAATGTGTTGCTGTCTTCTCTGGAACGTGTGGAAGTAGGGAAAGGTGTAGACAGCCTACATCCTAAGAAGAAGTTTTTCAGATTACAGAAGATATGGAGTTGTTTTTTATTTTTTGAAATATGAACATTCTTCCTAAACATGCTAAAGAGTAGTGTTACTCTTTCTGATTATAGAAGTCAATGTCACCAGGCCAAACCACTTGGCAGGGACATGACTGCGGTGCACCACGCCCGTTTTTACTCTATGTGCTACCTTACAGTTCGTGAGCCAGGCAAGGGGCTGGAGCTTGAAACACACAAAGACTCACAGACAGAGAGAGACACGGGTCATCCTTGAAACAGGAATGCCCCAAGAATGCACCCTTTATTATGTCCAGGGGCAGCTTATATAGAGATAGCCACGCCCCAGCCAAACACACCAGAAACCATTCCCCTGCCATCAGGAACTCCTGAGGGTCTTGTGCTCAGAGCATCTGTAGGCACTCAGATCAGGGAAAAACAAGTTGTTTACAAGAAATTCAGGATCTGGGGGTTCACAGCTCCCAACACATGAAAAATAATTTAGGCATCAAAAGGAGAACTGTGTGAAGTTTAGCTTCACTTGCACACTTGAGAACACAGAATTCTTTGTCCCACTAGCCCAGGGACATTTCAGACTTGTTCAACACTCCCAGGACAGCAGGTCGGGAGCTGTCAGTTCCTCTAAAATTCCCAGCCTTCTGGGGGTCTCAGGCCAAAGCTGAGCCCGGCCTGAAGGTGCCATTTGGTGAACCCACCTTTGAGGACCTAGAGGTAGATGATGTCAGAGAACCACAGAGAGAGACTTTATGTAAGAAGTTGATGGACCAGTTTGAGATCATCCGTAATCTGATAGTTGAGTCTGGAACCAATTATAAGAGCTTGAACTCGGACCCCTGGGAACTCTGTGGAACAGTTAGAGGACCTTTCATCTCACGATTAGACAACTGGACTGCGCATGAATAACTGAGGTCACAAGACCTCCCCATCTGAGAGGGATATGCATAGTCTACCGGAAGAGCTTCGAGACCACCTCACAGGGCCCCAGGGCAGCTGGCCTTCCACCATATGGCTCTTTGCTCTGGTCCTGACATCCCTCAACCCCTGCATGGCTTTTGGTGAGTTGTTCTAATATACAGACCCTGGGGGCGCATTTGAAGCTCCTGGGCCTAGGCTGAGGTAGGTGGAGATCGGTATCAGAGGATGCATGACAGCTTCTGTTCTGCTCACCAGCGCTCACCAGCTGCACTTTGACATGGGCTCAGAGCATCAAAGCTCAGCAAGCTCTGCCCATCACAGAGATGCAGGATGGAAAAACACCGTGATACCCCAACTGCAGTGCCAGGAAGCCCACAAGCAACTTCCCTGCCTCAACATGAGGAGTTAAGGGAGCCCCAAGTTGTCTTACTCCAGCCCTGGTCAGATGTGGAGGTAGAAAACTCAACAGAGTTTTAACAACATTGGACAGAGCAGTGCTCAGAGTGCAGGACTTGATAGAGTCTAGCTCAACTCTGTGTCTTTTGACTAGAACTATGCGGTGCCTGGGTCCTGAATCTGGACTATGAAAAATCAGTAGTACCTTCCTCCCTGGACTGTGGTGGAGATGAAATAGGTAGTTGTTTCTTGCATGTTTTTAGCATGATGTCTAGGCTAGAAGCACCAAAAAAGTATGGATTTAAATAGGTGATGATTTAGATGGGGTATATTAATAAAAGCTTGAAATAAGGTCAAGTCAACATGTTAAGAGCCAATGGCTACAGAAAAGATAATTTGTTCTTCAATTTGCAAGAGGTGTTGGCTTAGCTGTGTGCTAGGTAAGAGGTTGAACAGAGGTAGCCCTTAGGCGCAGGGGCCTGACCTTGTAGGGGAAGGACCATAGACACACCTAGGTGGGAGAGGGAACAGGAAGGAGCTACAAGGAATTGTAGGAGGAAGTGAGGCCTTCAGATCACCATGGGAAGCTGGGACTTGTAGTAGGGAGATTTGTAACTAAGGGAAGGTGGAAAGGAGTTACATAAGTGAAAGAGTGGAGTCTTGAGAGACTCGGATGCCAAAATACACGTCCTGTCCGGGAAGGAAAAACGGTCTACAAATGCTGCTAAGTGGAGTCCTTGGGAAGGGGAGGGAAGTCCTGAAATACACAGGTGCATGATGGGAAGGATAGCAAATCCCTAGCTAAGGGACTAAGGTTTGCTTAGTAGACAAGTAAACAGCAGGGACCATTCTGGAGTCAAGAATATTTTCCTGGTAATTCTCAACACAGTCACCTAACCAGGCGGCTGTCTATCCTGTGGGCTCCATTCTTGTGGAGAAAACAATCATTCCCCCAACTCCCACAGCTCCATCCCTGTCTTGGTGCCACTTGGTGCGGCACTATAAAAAGCCAGCATGACCCTCTGTCCTGATTGCTACTCTTGATGACAGCCATGGATCATATGTTGTCCTATACGGCTCCTGGGTGGGACCAATATCTCAGAGCAGCCTTCCCAGAACATGACATGATTCTGCTTTCCCATCCTTCAGTGGCCCCCATTGAATACAGACAATACATCAACATCTCCACTCAAGTGTGTGGTCAGAATAAAATAATAATTCAAAATTGGTCTTACCAATGCATAGCCAATGGCCCAAGAAGGTCTTTATAGGAAACCAGGTTCCAAAGTAGTAACAAGTGCCCAATCCAAAACATGAAAACAGTCTCAACTGAAAACACCTACCAAAGTGGTGGCAGAAGGAAGGGAGAAGCAGCGTAGAAGTCCAGGGGGAAGTACAAGAGGGGTTGAAAGAGGCAACACCTGAGCCAAAACCACTAACTGTGGCCTCTGTTAGCTCAATGATGCTCTTCTGAACATGAAGAGGGTAGAAGCCAGTAGCCAGGGTGGAAGATGAACAATTGGGATGGGAGATATAAAAAGGAGTTCAAAGGTTCCAACTCATGTCAGATGGAGATAAACATACAGAGCATTTGCTGTGTGCCAGCTGTGCCCTCATCGCTTGGCGTTACTTCCCAGAGAAGCCTTGCTAAGCGGGCTCTAATATCACCATGCTACTGACGAGGAAACCGAGGGACTGGAAGAATCCCGAACGGTTTTCCTGAAGATGGAATTGGGGTGAGGTTTCCAGAGTTTTCTGGTTTTCTTCCAGCACCAAGAGACTGCTCTATTCCAGATTTGTTTGTTCTTATTCTGTCTTACGTTCAGTTTCAGATCTGCCACAGTGTCTCTGAGCCAGAAAGGAGACAAAAATCTAGATGTGCTTTGATGGGCCAAGCACTAGCTTTTGATTCAGAAATAAATAGTGCACAATTTGGCCCTGTTGCTGGGGTACCACATGTCCTATGAGTCTTACTTTTCAACCCCTCAAATGGAACAAACATATACTGAAGTTGTGAGTTGTCCTGCAATAAACATGGGTTCTGCTTTCTGTATTTAAGGCTTTAAAACACAAAGCCTGGCAGATCTAGAGATGCTGGCACTCACAGGGTCCAACGAATCCAGAGCCTGTACCACAGCCATCTCCAGTACCAAGTTCTTGTAACCTACCACTATCTGACTTAATCCCTCAGAGCTGAGGTGAGGGCAGCCCACAAGCTCCAAAGAATGGTGCCAACTCCTCTACCTCTGCTTCTCTTCCTCCTCCTGTCTCACAATCCCTCTGCCTCACTCTCTTACTGACACTTGTTCCTTTCTTGGTCCGTTCAGTGGTTAGGAGCATAAGCAGTAAGTAACAAGGGCTCACCTCGCATTCATCTCACCCAGCATCCAACATCAACATCAGACATTTCACTGACTGAGCTATCTCCTGACCTCCATGGGATGGATGCTTTTCTGCTTTCAGTTCGGGTTTACCCCTTCTGGCATCCCACTGAACTGGGAAGCTTTTCGCCCCCTAATTTTATATTAGAAACGCTTGATTCCTACATAGCTATGGTAGCTTATTCATGGCCACATACCTAAAAGCAAAAAAACAAGATATCCCTTTTGGTACATTTTTATTTCTATTCTACGGTCACAGAGCACCTGTCATCACCACCCGTGGTGGACACTGTTCATGGCAAAGTCCTGGGGAAGTATGTCACCTTAGAAGGATTCACACAGCCTGTGGCTGTCTTCCTGGGAGTTCCCTTTGCCAAGCCTCCTCTTGGATCTCTGAGGTTTGCTCCACCACAGCCTGCAGAGCCCTGGAACTTTGTGAAGAATGCCACCTCCTACCCTCCTATGTAAGTCACTGGGGAGGGCCTGGGTCTCTTTCAATAGGGTATCTGCCTCAGAGAGCTGTAGGAAAGAGTTGAGAGGGCTCTCTGACTGATTGCACTTTGTTTATGTATTCTTAACATATTGTAAGATCTCAAAGACATTCCACACCTGTTAGAGTGCTCTAGAATCTTTGATCAAAATGTTTCTGTTGAGCAACTGTTATATTCCAGACATATTCTAGGTTCTGATAATGTATCAGTGAACACAATAAAGATCCCCTACCTTCATAGAGTTTTATTCTGGGAGAGACAGAAACAGAGAGAGACAGAGACAGAGAAAGAGGCAGACACACATACATACAAACACACACACACACACATAGAATAATTGCAAAGCAAGACAATGGATTGTGTGGTGTTCTATAATGGTTAGCGATTCACTCGTTAGATAAAATTGCTGATAGGAAGACAAGGCACCTATTGTACCTCTCCTGTCTTGAACTTTTTGTGGATGAAGCTGCTAGTGTTGGGGGTAAGATGCTGGGAGCGTTGCAGCTGAGCCCAGAAGGCCTGAAAGCCCAGGCGGCCTCTCAGGTAAGGCGCCTAGCTTTTACACATCCCTTCTCTGTCCTCCCTCTCGCTGTCTTCCTTTATTTAGGTTGTGAGCCTAGCCTTTAACGGCTGAGCCATCTCTCCAGCCCCACTGTCTTCCTTTATAGTCCGATGGTGTTCTCAAGGGGTATCCCTTGATCCTTTGGCTTTTTTTTTTTCATTGCCCCCAAGATAAGCTTTGGCTTTGTAGTGGCTGCATAGTTAGCAGCAAACCCCCGCGCTTACAGTATTAACCTGAGAAGACCCTGCCTCTTGACAACGAGGACAACTCACACTTTAAATTTCAACTCTTTCCTGACATTTTGAGTTTTTGATGTTACATTTCCATCTTGCATATTATCACCAAATTCAGTAGATATGATTTTTACTAAATAAAATAGTTTGGTCAGTTTAAAGGCAGGTGCGGATACTTATCGTGATGATAGTGCTAACACGGTTGGAATTGTTTCTGTGTCTCCCGCGAGCAAAGGTTACACTCACTGCTACGTGGCTTCTATCTGGGAAACTCTAGCAGTTCATGTGAGGCAGAGCTGGCAGCAATAAGGTCCTTCCCTTTTGTTTGTCCAGGCATCTGAGAACTCCTCTGTGTGCTGTTTGCTTTTTCTTACTGTTTGTTTTCATTTACCTTGGATTGTTGAGTTTGTTTATAATATGTCATGGGTGATTTTATTGGGTTTGATTGAACTCGTGACCTTTGAATCTTAGCCGCTCCCTCCAGGCTGAAACCGTCTCTGTTATCCTTTGTGAATAAGTGCCCCTGCTCTTGGTCTTTGTCCGTTGTGTCTAACAACCTCTATGCTTGCTCTTTTGAAGCTCCTAATGGGTCTCATGAGTTTTCTTCCTTCATCCGCATTCTTTTCTCACTGTGAGAGGGCGGTGGTTATAGCTCAGAGGTAAACTGTTTGCTTGGAAAATTCAAAAGCCTTTAGTGCTATAAAAATGACGGAACAGAAGCATGAAAAGGTCAATCTTTAACCACAGCTCTGCCGTCTGCTGCCTTTGTTGTTGGTCCGTTTTTCACCTCATTCATTGTAGTTTTCAGCTTCAGCATCCCCGTTGGATTTTTTTTTAACATTTAGTCTCAATATTAAATTTCTATCATACAGTAAAAACTGTATCTGCTACAACAAGCAATTAGAAATATTTCTCTATAGACAACTTCTTCCCAAATAAAACTTTTATGATGAACTTATGAATCATGTCTTTATGTTTCCTTAAAGTCTACTGTTCTTCCTTAAAACAAACAGAGAAACACTGTTTGGAGTCAGAGTTCTGAGAGATCCCGCGTCCCTGTCATTGTGGGGACTGTCTCAGGTGCTCTATTTTGTATATTTCTTGAGGTTATGTTGCTCTGAATGCTCGTGGTGGTCACTGTACAATATCTACACATTGAAGGCCCAAGTGTCTACCAGTCTCTGCAGCTGGTTTTGTACCTGAACTCTCCAAAAGTAGGGTGGATGCTGTGTTCGTAAGCCAATGACAGCTGTATCCATCTCAGCAGTGCAGGGCACGCTGATCTAGGCTTGCTGTAGGTCCCTAGGCTCTCCAGATGAGATAGATGGCAACAGAGCATACATGAGGAAAATTCCAGGACTGCACGACCTTGCCTCCCCAGGGATTCAAGCCTGAACATACATCCCAGTGGCCAGGCAAGGCTATCAACCATAACTTTGCTACATGGAGGAGGCAGAGGCCTCTTGCAGTAAGAACAGCTGGAAGTGAGACTGGGCCACCTCAGTACCTGTGTGAGGCAGATGCTGGAAATTCTGACTCATTGGATCTTATGGGTACCCATTCCCCTGCAGTGACCTGTACAGACATGATGATTATTTCATTACAAAAATAAGGCCTAGAGTTGATGCTAGGTCCCCCTTGGATCTGCTGTGTGACTGTAATGAGTGCCCGTGCTTCTGCATGGTCTTTGTGGGGTTCCAGGATTCTTGCCAGGACTCCCAGATAGCTTCCCATCCATGTCATTGTCTCAAGTCTGGTGATAACAATTCAATTTGTGAGTTTAAACCACCTAGTAGAAAGCCCTCCCTGGACTTTGTCTGTTTGAATCTCAAAGCTCTTTCTCCCCTTCTCAGGTGCTCCCAAATTACAGGGGTGGGACCAGTGCTCTCTGACGTCTTCGCCAACCAACTAGAAGATGTTGCTCTTGAGTATTCTGAAGACTGCCTTTACTTAAATATTTACTCCCCTGCTGACTTGACCAACAAAGGCAAGCTGCCGGTAAGCACTCCATGGAAGTCGGCACCCAGGGGCTTCAGCATCCCGGATTTTCTAAGGCAGTTTAGAGGGGGTGAAGGATGCTTGAAGTACAGGTATTGTTAGCCAGACCTCTGACTTCCCTTGACTGCAGGAAAATTATTCAGGTACTTCAGTTTTCCCCAGTGATACTAGGCATACTTGGGAGACCACAGTGTATCCGTAAGTACCTCCCAATTCGTCTGTGTTTTCTCACGTTAAGATTAGGAAAGCAATGATGTTTGTCTTCATTTCTGTTTAAGAATCTGATCTCTGAGGAATTAAGACATAATTTCCATTAAAGTCAGAAGTGGAAAGGATCCACAACCCAGCACTCACCTAGTCCCAATTTTATATAGAGAGCAACTAAAACAAAGATGGAGGGAAACTATAAATTAGGGTTAATGGACCGAGAACTTGGGTCCCCCAACCTTCAAACCACATCTTTTAACATGGACTTGGAAATCGAACAAGTGTGTGACCTTCCAAGTACACCAAGATCCATCTGTGAAAACTCTCATGGTCCCATGACGAAGGTGTGTGGGATGCAGACTGGAGCAGTCCCCCCAACTTTCCCCTTTGCCAAACATCTGGGATGTCACTTTAATCTGTTTCTCTCCTTAGCTGCCTTTGGCAAGGACCACTGACCCAGTGAGTCAGCGTTTTCATATAAACAAAGGCCCAGAGCAGAGATGGGACAGGCTGCTAGTTACAAGGCACAGGACAGAGGTCTTCTTGGAGAAAGTGACCTTTCGGGCCAAAGACTTCATAGTAGCTTCTTCCTTTTGTCACAGCCCACCTGCCTCTGCACTCAGCCTTCCCTCTGAGATGACCATTCCTCAGTGCTTCCCTCGAGGTGGTAGGGGCCCAGGAGGAGGAGAAATGGGCTGTGGGAGTCTAAAGGCAGGACATGTTCCAACTATGGACACAGGTCCCAGAGAACAGAGTCAGGATTAATCCCGGGTGTGCCTTTGAGACGATGAGAGACCCGGGCTATTTCTAACTGTTTTGACCTCTGTTTCTTCTCATGGGCACCATTCCATGTGTGAGCATGCAGTGTTGACATTCAAGCCATGCTTCAGTCCTGGATACACAAGGCAGTCAAAGCATCTGCCCTTTGCCCTCGTAGCCCCAACAGCTACCTCACTGAACTGCAGCCGTGGGCTACAAGAGACAGGAGCTACAAGAGTCAGGGCTCGAGTCAAGTCTTGCCTCCACCTCTCATGAGCTGTGGAACTTCAAGCAAGTTGTCTGCCTGTTACATGGATAGGGTATTTTAAAGTACCCTGAACAGTAATTAGTTCACAGTTTGTGGGTTCTTTTATATTTTATTAGCAATGTTATAGAATTTTATTCTTTTCAGTTCTTCCTTGAAATGTGACGTCCAGAGCCATTAATCAGACATTGTACCTACCCCCTTTTCTCATGAGCTTTAATTCATACGGCAGTACCAAATGGGCAGTGGTCTTTCAGATAAAGTCAGTATCTAAAGACTTCCTGGAAGGATAGATGGGCTTAGAAGATGGGAAGGTCTGAGGAAGGCTAAGGGGAGATACCTCAGGGAGGGGCACCACTGGGGACATGTGTGCTTCTTGAGATACTTCTTCAGTCACAGGGAAAGTTAGCTCACCAGTAAACTGAGGTACAGTCAAAATGCAAGCTGTGTCCTTTGCTATGTCCAGGTGTGAGATGGGTGGTGTCCTGGGGAGAAAATGACATCCTTGACTTTTGCTGTTCCCATAACAACATTCTTGTTTGGAAGAACTGGTAAATTACATGGTCCTTGAGACTGGAGAGAAGGGTAACACAATGAATAACTAGACTGCATTGAGTGAAATTGTGGTCTGGGACCTGGCTGAGAGACTTGGGCCATGATAGACACTCGTGGTCTTGGATAATGGCTTCCTTAGTCACAAGCAAGAATTAGTTAGGTCATCCAATGTCGTTACTTCTCTACTTCTTATAACCTGAATGGTTTTTTGATGCCTGTCCAGGTGATGGTATGGGTCCATGGAGGCGGTTTACTGTCTGGTGGGGCATCCACTTTTGATGGACTGGCCCTGTCTACCCATGAAAAAGTGGTGGTGGTAGCCATTCAATACCGCCTGGGCATCTTGGGATTCTTCAGGTAAGACATTAGACCTTTTTCCCATTACATGAACACCAATCAGGACAATGGGACCCATGCCTGGTCATTCATCTGCATTCCTTAAAGCGTTTGTGTTTCTTGAGGTTGGACTCTCTCCTGTCTTCTCTTTCCTCACCACACTTTTTGCCTTTGCTCTGGGTTTTTGTGTATACTGTTACCTCTGCCTGGACGGCCTGTTCTAAACTCACCCATCTTCCAAAGCTAACTCTCATTTAGTTCCAAATCACGTGTCTCCTTTCACCTGTGCGGCCAAGCACACAGCATTGCCTACAGCAGTCTCTAAGAAGTTCAATGTTGCAAGTCTCCTTCTAGGACAGGAGGCACAAAGGAGTTCAGAGAACACTTGTTTGTTAAGGAAAGAGTGTCGGGGGGGTGGGGTGGGGGGTGGAAGCTGTCAGAGGATCTGACCCAGGGAGCAGTATGCCCTGGAGGGTGGTAGAGGACACACCGCTCACTTCCTCCTTAGCGGCTGGCACATGCAGGAGTCCAGGTTAGTCTCCATCAACTGTGAGATCAGGATCAGGTTTCCTGCTCTAGGATCCTTTTCTGCATATTCCATGCAAACCTGAGATGGTTGCTAAGTAGTCTAGCTGAACCACAGCCACCGCTGAGGAGACTGAGGAGCTGGAAGATGGTTCTGGTCTGCCTCTCCGCTGGTTGCTCTAGGCTTCTGCCTCAGGAACGAAGACATCATCCTTTAAGGTACCAGGTCTCTTTGCCTAGGTTCTGTTTCTCTACTTTCTGTTTCATTCAGCCTGCCACAAGTGGTCCCTCCACCTTCTCTCTCCCTTTCTCTCCTCCACCCATGCCTGGCAGGCTGTGAGTATTGAAGCCACAATGTCCCCCTCCTCTCCCCAGTACAACTTTCTGAGCCAGCAGCAGCAGCCAAGTGAGCACCTGTGCTTCTGGGCTTCTGAGCTGCTTCTTTCTTCTACCTCCTTGGCCACCCTCCACCTCCCTGGCCACCTTCCACGTCCTTGGCCACCCTCCACCTCCCTGCTGCCTTCCACTTCCTTGGTTGCTCATGTTCAGAGTCCTTTTTTGCTCCTTCCCTCCCCATCCTCAGGCCTCTGTATGCCTCCCTTTTTCCTGTCCAGTAATTCCCAGAATTCCCCACAATGGTGGTTGGAGTGAGAAATGGCTCTCATAGGCTCATACATTTAAATGCTTGGTCCCCAGTTAGTGGAACTTTTTTGGGGAGGATTAGGAGGTGTGGTCTCGTTGAAGGAGGTGTGTCACTGGGGGTGATCTTTAAGGTTTCAAAAGCTCATGAATCAATCTCTCTCTCTCTCTCTCTCTCTCTCTCTCTCTCTCTCTCTCTCTCCCTCTCTCTCTCCCTCCGTGTGTGTGTGTGTGTGTGTGTGTGTGTCTTCTGCTTGTTAATATGGTATAAGTTACTGCTTCAGTGCCATGACTATCTGCCTGCTGTCCTGCTTCCCACTATGATAGCAACTGGTCCTCTGAAACTGTAAGCAAGCCCCCAATTATATTTTTCTTTTATAAGTTGCCTTGATCATAGCATCTCTCCACAGCAACAGAACAATAACCAAGATACCCACCTCTTCTTTGAAGCCAAGATAGCATCTTTAACTATGTCCTCCTGTTTCCCTGGATGTCTAACCAGGACTGCCTTACTTCACAGAGCCAGTGTGAGCCCTTGACAACTCAGGGACTACAACATTTAGCTTCCTGTTTACATAAGGCCCCCTGTGAAGCTGTATTCAGTTTTATACTTTTGATTGTCCATAATAAAGTCCAGACTCAATTTTATTTCATACCCTATAGCTACATGGCCAGTAAAACTTCCTAGCTCTACCCTCTAAATACGTTCATAACTCAGGTATTCATTGATTCCTAACTTCAACCAAAATCAAAGCCCTGCGTCTCTGGCCTAAGTTACTGTAGTGATCATTTAGTTTCCTTTCTGCTTCTTTCACACAGTGGTTACTCCACATGGGGCCCAAGTGCTTGTATAAAACACGCATCCACAGAGGACTCCCACCTTCCTAACGAGTGTGTTTATAGTTCTTATGGCTGGAGATTCTGCCAGCTGGGAGTAAAACTTTGAGACAGCTTTGGGTGGAAGTTCAAGGAGAGGTCTTGAGTTTTTTTTTCTGAATTCATCATGTCTTGGAAGGCCTGTGTGTCTATGACGGATGGCTCCAAAGCCTTTTTCCAGCTAACCTATTATCAACCTCCTGCTCATCTCTTTAGCGAGTGATTTCTTGAGTCTATCCCTAATTGCTTTCTCTCTGATCCTTCTCTAACCACAGGATAATTTCCAACATATTTCTAGTCTGTTTCCCCTTGACCTTCAGCGTCACTGAAAATCTCACTACCATCAGCCAATAATGCCCACACTGTGTCCTGAAGGCTTTGCTATGTAGAAATTGTTTCTACCATGTCAAGTCCTCCATCATTCTTACGTAAAGCTTTAGGGCATGCGCATGGCTTTCCCCCCTTCTCTGCAAAGATGCACAGAGTGTTCTTTTTCAGAGTTCGTCACTGAGTCATCTATAGCACTCCACATCCCACACTTCAGGCTGACCAGCCTGCTCCTGCGAACCCTTTAGACTCTTCCCAAAGTCGCTTTCACCTTTCCTGGTACAGTGATATCAGCAGACCAGCTCTTTGGTCCCAAATGTCTGCATCAGGCTGCTTTCCACAGGTATAAGAAATACCTGAAGCTTACTCTTTTGTAAAAGCTAGGGTTGGGCTGCAGAGATGGCTCAGTGATTAAGAGTGAGTACTGAGCTTGCAGAGGACCCAAGTTCAATTCTTAGCCCTCACATTGGGAAGCTGACAGTTGCCTATGACTCTAGCTCCAGGGAAATTGCATGCTTCTGACTTCTTGCAGACACTAGCATCCTCACAAGCAGAGACATGTATGTGTGTGCACACACATATACATGCACACACATGTACCTACACACACAATTAAGAATAAAATAAATGTAAATTTTTAAATGGAGTTTATCACACAGCTTCAAATGTTCAAAGTTCAAGCAGCATGGTATCAGCTGTGACAAAGACATCTGGGCAGTGTCATATTAGGGCAGCGGGTATTGTGGCAAAGGGGTTATCGGGAAATCAGAGAGCAAGTAGGTGCAGGCGTGATTGTCTATAACCTTTTCATAAGAACCAACTAGAATGCTGCCAGAACTACATTCATCCAAGTGTCCTCAATAGACCAGTCACCTAACAATGGACTCCCCCTCTTAAAGGCTGGACCACCTCCCAATGCTGCCCCACGGAAGACCAAACCTTGAGCATACAAAACATCGAGGGATGATCCTCCCGTAGCCATGGCTCTCGACCCATCATAGCCCAGCTATGGCATCTCTGACTCCTACTCTCACCTTTCTCTTCCAGCACAGGAGATGAACACAGCAGAGGGAACTGGGGTCACTTCGACCAAGTAGCTGCCCTACGGTGGGTCCAGGACAACATTGCTAACTTCGGGGGGGACCCAGGCTCTGTGACCCTCTTTGGCGAGTCATCAGGAGGAGAGAGTGTCTCTGTCCTTGTAAGTATTCCTGGCACCAAGCCTCATGTCCAGGGTTGATGTGGGTGCTAATGGGTCTCCTTGAAGACCATTCGACCCAGCCACAGGCACTTTGGCCGGCAAGACCTGCATTGAGACTGACCCTAACTCCTGGCTCAGAAGCAGTCAGTGTAGAAATAAATACCAGGAGCTCCCAAGAAGCTCAGAGCTCAGTTTTGTGTTCTGAAGCCAAAAGAACGTCCGGCTGAGCCTGTGACCATGGTGTTCCTAGTCATCTTGCTTGTGTTCTCTCTCCTCTTCCTAATTATTTTAGCTTTGCCACGCCCCTGACATGGGGGCAGGTGTTACATATCAATAAACAGATGTGTAGGGTTGAGCCCTCATAGGCTTTTCCCATCCATTTTGGCATCTCTATTGTTGTCCTTGTTCAGCTCGTGTTTAGGACGAGACATTACAGGAGTTGTTTCTGACTTTGCTAGAAGATGCAGTCTCACAGCAAACCCCCCAATCTTACAATCTTTCCACCCCTTCTAGGCACTGGTCCCTAGTTTTAAATACCAGAGTTGTTTTGTAGATATATCGCCTGGGCTCCACATGCCTGCATTTTGATTGCCTGTAGTTTTCTGCAGTGGTCTCTATCTGTTGTTGAAAAGAGAAGTTTCGGCTCTCTGTTTGTACTTAATAACTTGGTTGGTTGGTTTGTTATTGCAAGATAGAGTTTCTCTGTGTAACTCTTATTGTCTTGGAACTCACTCAGTAGACCAGGCTGGCCTTGAACTTAGAGATGGGTTTGCTTCTGCCTTCCTTCCGAGTGCTGGAATTAAGGACCTGTGCCTCTGCTGCCCTGTTAAGACCTTCTTAACAAAAGGGAAATCATGCCTGGTACTGGAAACCTAGCCAACTACCCAGGGCTAGTGATCTTGAAAGAAAATCCACAGCTACCACTTTACTATACCAGCATGTTCCCCTAACTACATTCTAAATATCTGTCCTTATAGCCACAGATAAGTATCCTCATCAAGGAATATCTTTAAAGTTCTCTATGGATGCTCATGATCATTTTCTCCAGGATATTTTCTGAGTAATAGAGACCCTGAAACAGAATTTGTAGCTAGGAACAGCAAAGCCTTTCCTTCCGGTGTTTTTGACTATCATAGTAGGCGCATGCCGCATACTCCCTCCTCTGTCCCTAGCTCGGAGGAAAGCTGGGAAGCGATCAGAGACAAGTAAGGAGCTGTAACCTGCAGTGAGAACCAAAGTCTCCAGGCAAGGGGTGCAAGTGGAGGGAACCTTACAAGATGAGCAAGTTATTAACCATCTCCCTTGAGTACTAATTCTCCTCCTCTTCCTTTCCAGGTGTTGTCTCCCCTGACCAAGAACCTCTTCCACAGGGCCATTTCTGAGAGTGGTGTGGCCCTCACTCCATGTCTGTTCAGGGAGAATACCAGACGTGGGGCTGAGGTAGGTCACCTGGGTAGCCCAGTCTAAGCTCTCCAAGAACTGAGTAATCGGGGCCGCTGAGACTCAAGCTCCAGACAATGGCCTTCAGCTCAGTGCAATGTCCCCTGAGCGCACTGGTTCCAGTGTAACAAGGCAGAGTGCTACACTGGACGGTGACTGGTGGCCTGTAATTATAGTACATCTCTGTCAGAGTCTGGGTTCCAGTGCTCTGCAAGCAGTAATGGACTTGGGATGATTCCTCCCTGAAGCCCTGGTAGCCAGGGCTGGTTCCCAGCACATTTGTGCATTGGTTCATTCATTCATATATATAGTGGATATACCTATGTGCTTTGTAACCAAGAAAGCATCCATTCTTAAAAAGAAGATTGGTTTTTTTTAAATTGTGTAATCAAGCAAATGGCACTATTTCATCAATGAGAAGATGCCTAAAGGAAAGAGAATAACCAAATCTGATGAAACCACGTGAATCCAAAAGGAATGTTTAGTGAGAATGTGACCAATAGGTAAGCAGACAGATCAGAAAGAAGAGATATATTTACCTGGTGAGCAAAGGATAACCCAAGAAGGAGCAGCACGGGCAAACGTCCTGTGCAGAGGGGAATCCTGGATGAGAGTGAGGGAAGGCTGCTGTGCCAAACAGAGAGATCGAGCAGAGAACAGACAGAGTCAAGGGTCTCTTGCTTTTGATCTCACACCTAGCCTGTGCCACCTCTTGTGCCTCCTCCTCTAGTCAGCTCACTCCCAGGCCACAAGGGTACCACATCTGCCACTGAGATTACAAACTTCCTCTTGGCTCAAGAGGAGTAGCTTTGTCCTGTGATTTAGCAGTGGAAAGACTGTTTTTTTGTTTTGTTTTGCTTTGCTTTGACATTCTTTGTGTCAATGGGGTATGAAATCAAAAGGCAGAATTTGGGATTTTGTACTTTTTTTAGCGACCATTGCACACTGTCATTCTTAAAATGGTCAGCTTTCAGATAAGCATATACCCATGTTATCAGAGAAATGGCCACCGAGACACAAATGTGTAAACGACTCATGTCACAATCCAAGCTGGTAACAGGGGCAATACTGCTCAGTCTGGCACCTTCACCTGCTGGACTAGAGCACTTTCTGCCGCCACATCCCACACCAGCAGTCCTGAGATAGAGTCGTCCCTCTCTCTATATTCATGGAGAGTAGTGATGATGTCATCTAACTCTCCTGTTGCCTGTGGTCTCTGCAGCAAGTCGCCATTGCTGCAGGGTGTGAGGCCACCACATCGGTCGGTATAGTTCAGTGTCTGCGTGAGAAGACGGAGGAGGAGCTCTTGGCCACGACACTGAAAATGGTAGGTGTTTCTATCCCGGTGGCCCCCACACTGCTGGCCAAGATGCAGGGGTCTTTACGTCCCAAATAAACTATGTAGGGGCCTTTCAGGGACAGTGTCAACTTTCTGATACAAGCTAGATATTTTTATTGTGAAATAAATCAAATGTCTAGAAATAACTTGTTGAAAAAAATGCTTAACAGTGCCCCAGCTTTATCAAAACAATCACTTATTATAGGTGGAAGCGTTTTTCTCTTCACAGAAGTAACAACCATCCTAAATTTTAGGGCTGGAGATACTACGCACAAAGGTTCTCAGAAGTGCTACAATTTGTCTAAGAGTTGGTTAATTAATTTTATGAAATAGAATGTTGCAAATATTTTTCCTAATTTCTATCTTTTTTCTACTCTTTCTGTAAGTATTTAATCAGGAGGAATCCAGAATGGAGACAGTTAATTATAAAAAACGAAATTATCAATTGTAAGTCAGTAGTGGTATGATTCTAGGGTAATCATACATTCATCCATTTATTCATCTGTCCATCCATTGTCCATCTATCCAGTCACAAATCCATCTATTCAACCATGATGTACTTCCACAAATGCAATATCAATTCATCTATAGTGCTTCGTTTATCCTTTCTTGACCATTTGAATACCTATGTATCATCCAGCTACTGTTAATGTACACCCCACAATCCATTCCAACAAAACAATAATCTATTACAAATTACCTTCTTGTTATCATCCTCTATGAATGAATTCATCAGATTCACCAATATGCAGTGTAGTGGTAATATAAACACCCATTCATTCAGACATCTATCCAGGTACTTAGTGGGTTAGATGGGGTGAGAATACAGAGAGTACATATTCATTACACCCAGCTAAGATGCTTGAAAGGAAGATGACACAGAAGATGGGTGACCATAATGTTGTCATCATAGGGAGGCTCGTTGGAACAAACACCCAGAAAACATAGCATCTGGGACTATGTGACCTATTTCCTTCATTGGGAAGATGCCAGTGCAAAGTCAGAGGAACTTGAAACTTTGACTCCCCTACCCCTTGTTCTTGCTTTCCTTCTCTCTCGGCCCTAAATGCTGGATGATACTACTGGACCCCATAACATCCCGTTAGCCTAAGGCACTGCCTGTATTTCCTGGCACAACAGGTTCTCATAAAAATGATCAAACTAGTTTTAAAATGTAATTGACTTCTAAAGCTCAGAGACAGATATTTCAGTGATTCTCCTGGTGGCACATAAGAAAAGGAAGGCACACTAACAGTACTGACTCCAGAGCTAGGGAGCCTTACCCTGGCTCTCGGGTCTGTCTCTTGGTTTGTGCCTATCCTGCATTGTTTGTCTTACTCCACCATCATGTGCTTGTGTGCAGTAGAGCTCAGGCCATCCCACACTGGGCCAAGCTGAGGAGGGACCAGGACAGAGAACCTGGCAACTCAAGAGTGTATGTAGCTAGAGGTCGGTCTTTGGAGAGGGACACCTGCTCACCATATCTTCTGCCTTTGTCTTCACAGAAATTCTTTGCTCTTGATTTGCTTGGAGACCCCAGAGAGGTAAGGATCCCTACATTTCCATGATAGGTACTAAGCTTCAATTAACTATGAAGCCAAGAGTTCCCCTTGTGAAATGGCAGTCCTGTTCTGTGGGCATGCTGCAGAGGCCCAGAGGAGGTAGTCCCTTACCAGAGTAGGGTAGCCAGGAAAATCACAAACAATAGCTGTTCTTCACAGTTCTTACAGAGTGTGCCCAATAAATAATCCAGTCTACTGGGCTCAGGTAACTCCCTTCTCACTCACCTTCCCTGCTCATAATATGGTCCTATAAAAGGAGAGTACACTAGAACCTTCCACTGGCAAGGGGCAAAGATGTTTGGGTAAGGATCTTAGGAGACTTCACAGAGGACTCATCAGAAACTTCAACTTTGCCCTCCCACCTTGTCCTGTACTCCCACCTCCTAGCAGTGACCGTTGTCTTGTGACATTTGCTGTGTAGTGTCTACAGTCCGGTTCTATGCTCTATCCCTGGGTATCCCAGCCATTCACTAAGGGTCCTGTAGGATGATTTGAAATTCTTCCAGTCATTTATCAAGGTTGCACTATGAGGCAAGAAGCGGTTCAGCGGCTGGGATACAGCAGTGAAGCAGATAGCACTCTGGACCTTCCTGAAACCTTCTGCTCTGATGCATGCAACAGAGCGAATAGAAAAGAGTGATGTGGACTCAGATTTTACCAGTATCCACTGATGACAAAGTGGAAACAGGCAGAAGGCAAGGACCAGGCAGGCACAGAGACCATGCAGGAGGGCTTCACTGCAGCCTACCAAGAAAAAGATTGTGAGAAATACCAAGGCCTCAGCAGAAGGGTGGCAAGAAGCACTTGCGATGGGATATATTTGCAGGGATAATCCACAGGATTTGCTGATGGAAGCTGTAGAGTAAGAGATAGAGAAGAAGGAAGAATGCCCCTCTCTTCTAACCAAAGCTGGCAGAGAGTCTGGACATCACGACATAGCCACCAGCATCGCTGATCCACATAGCAATCCCTCTGACTCCTACTGTTGCTGAGGTCCCCTCTGAAGGTGCTAACATAAAAAGGACCCTCGCTATCTGTCTTCTGGCCCTTTTCTATTTTCTCTGTCCACTTTCCCTCCTGCCCCATGTCACGGTATCATCAGATTTACCCTCCACAGCACAAGCCGAAGTATGCCACCTCCTTTCTTAAAATCAGACCTGTTTATAGCACGAGTCCTCTTGCCTCCCCTGGAAACATCTTTAATCAAAACATGCCTGTACTGGGCACTTGTGAATTGCCAGATACTGTGCAGAAAACGTGATTGCCCTGTGACCCTCTCCCTAGGGCTCACACTCATCCATACCCAAGCTTCTCGGTGTTTCTGGGGATAGCCCTGCATAGTGATACCTCTACTATGTGTCCATGTGCCCTGTCCACTGTTTGGAAACCCCAGTCCTTCATCACCGTTCGGCTCTCTTCATTACCAAAGTCCACTGCCAAGGAGAAGAGCACCTGCGCCATTCGTATCACCTGCTCCCCTGCAACCTCCTTCATCAGCCTCTCTGCATTCTACACCTCGTCTAAGGCAGTAATAGTTGCACCCAGAACCTATTTGTTACCATTAACGTGCATGGTTTAGATTTTGGATCTTTGGGGTGGGTCTGCTTTGTTTTATTGAACCACGTACAGCGAGGCCTAACCAGTCATTCGTTCATCCCTTTCAGAGTGGGGCTGGGTCCTTGGAACCATGATATTCAGTCTAGGCATCTTCCAGCCCCCTCTATTCTCCAAGGAGGGAAATATTGTGCACAGAACCTGGAACTAGAAATATGACACAAAAGAGTTGTGCCATAATGACCCAATGGAGAAAAATAACTCTGCCAGTGAAAATGATCCCTAGTGCCTACTGAGCTCTTTCCAGGGACAAGCGCTATGCCGAACATTGCCTGTGCTCAGTTGTTCACTTCATGTGGGTCCCACCATACCACAGCTCTAGGACAGGCATTTAACCAAACCCACAGCCAGCTTCCCAGCTGGCAACGTGTAAACCAGGCTCCACCTAATCTTTCAAATATTTTTCATCAAGCATAAAACATAAAATCAAAATGTCTGACAGTATAGTAGGATGGATGTCATGGCCTTCTGTGTCTCGCAGAAGACATCTTGAAGGTAAGGGGGGTTCGTCTTCATGGGGAGACAGCTCACATTTTGTAGCGGTCGGATTAATAATCACCAAAGATAATAGATATTTGAACAAGTTTAATAACAAAACCAGACTCACGAAACCAAGGTTCCAGCGGAGTAGCCGGCGGAGACAGGAGAGGAAGGGAAGGGGCGCGCAGCCTCTGCCCGCCCAATATATCAGTAAACATACGCCCGAGGGCAGCCCGCCCCCAAGGGGAGGGCTTATCCCTACAACATTTCAATATAGACAGATGGGTGGAGTTGGTCTGTCTTCATCGTGGATTCTGTGCTTATGGATTGAGCTATTTGTAAAAATGTGTTTCTAAGTGCCCAAAATAAACTCGAAGTACTTTGTGCCTGCTCACAGGCGAGGCAGGGAGTGGTGAATGTCTGAGGCACGTGGTACCCAAATTCCATCTTAAAGCAAAGCAATGTGCTGCTTCCTCCATCTCCCTCATGAGGAAGTGCTCCTCTCCGGTGGGCTTGCTACATCATTTCCCACACTTTGACGCTGTCACTGATTTCTTGTTTAAAAAGCTAGAGAGTACGGAAGAAGGTGTAACTAAACACACCAGTGCTGCAATATGCATTATTAATTGTGTGTGTGTGTGTGTGTGTGTGTGTGTGTGTGTGTGTGTGTGTGAAGTGAGCCCCCTTCAGGTTTCGGTTGCAGAACTATTGGGTATGAGTTTGGTGACAATGTCAGCAATGCATTAGATCCACAAGAAGAGACATGTAGGTTAGGTTGTTCTGCCAAATGTCAATATGACACCTGTAACATCTGATAAAGCTGCAAAAAAAAAAGGAGAAAGAGGCTGAATCTGTGAGTTTATGACATGAGGAAGAATATTAGAAACAAGTAGTAGACAATGTGGTTGTGAAAACAAAGCCAGAGAAATCTACAGTTATGTTCCTCGGGGTCAGGAGCAGGTTAAGCCCTTCCTCGAGGTGCCTTTCCCATGGCAATGCAGAGTGATCTGCTTCTTACTAGCTCTCTGCTCCACAATCCCAAATGTCCTGAGTGCTGACAGGGTTCCAGGAGTAAAAAATCCACAAATGGACTTCCATGGCAAGTGACAGTCAAAATGTTATGTATGTGACATCATCAGACATCAGTGAGAGGGCTAAAGAGATGGCTTAAGATCAAGAGCATTTGCTAGTGCTGCAAGGACCTGACTTCTGTTCCTAGCCACAGTGTTGGGTGGCTCCCAACCACCTGTAACTCCAGCTTCAGGGGATCCAACGCCTCTTCTGACCTATGTGGGCACCTGCACTCGTGTGCACATGCCTCCACACAAACACATGCACTTAACTAAAATTAAAATAAGCCTTTAAACAGAGCACCAATGAACTTCATGTTTCAACTTGGATCCCATCTCTACAGAACTTCATTATGTATACACGAGTATTCCAGAACTTACCACTGCCCCATCACCTTACCAGAGACACCCACAGGTCAGAGTTCTATCCCCTCACAGGGGGCTTTGAGCATCTGTGGCCACTGCCCATTCTTATGTAGTTTGATAGTATGTGCTTGACCCTCAGACAGATGACAAAGGGAGCATGGGTGTTCTGGGGAGCAACTAACCACGTGTCACTTCATTCTCCAGAGCTACCCATTCCTGACTACTGTGATTGATGGGGTGCTTCTGCCAAAGGCACCGGAAGAGATTCTGGCTGAGAAGAATTTCAACACCGTGCCCTACATCGTGGGGATCAACAAGCAAGAGTTTGGCTGGTATATTCCCACGGTGAGGAAGTAGTGATCTCATAGACTTCACCCCAGAACCCATCATCACCTGCCACCAGGACTTCTGCCTTTTCTGAACCTTTCTCTGAATCCAAGGAAGCTGTTCCCATGGTCACAAGTGAACATTTCCATGGAAACATTCTCCAACTCCAACTGTACCCTGGGAAGTGCAGTCCTCAGAGCTCTGCTCTGCTTTTTTTTTTCTTTCCTAAAGAACCCTGAAAAGCTGAGTGAGAGATCTGAAGTGATGAGAATTGTCCAGATTTCTCTTGATCTTAGCCCCAAGGCCAAGAAGGGATGGCAGTTGTTCAGATGGGAGAACTAGGGATGCCTAGAAAGGAGAGGGAGCTGGAGGGCAGGAGTCAGGCTGGAACGCAGCAGCTTCCACCTTGATGGTGAACTCACATGCCGGGGATTGCCACGGGCACACTAACCAAGACCAGGGAAGACTGGTTTCACGTAAGTGAAAACTGACATGCAAAGGAAAATGGGATTTTCTTGAGTTAAAAATAAACAATGAGAAATACACATTCAAGTAGAACGATAGGGTTCATTTCATAGTACGAACACGCTAGGGGAAAGTTCATGTACAAAGTTAACTGATCCCTGGCGCCAGTAGTGGAGAGGTTTCAGTGCCACTGTGATAGGAAAGGTGAGCTAGATAGAGAAGTGTTAGTCCGCACCCACCTGCAGGAGAAACTTCCTTCTCTTCATGGAAGGACTCAGCTGGAAACTGAAGTTGAGCGCTTACCAAAGTTAGGGATGTTTCTTTCAAAAAAAAAAAATGAGTAGAGAGAACAAGAGCAATCTCCCCAAATCGCTCCCTGGTCCTTGAGGAAACTGTTTTCATTGAGGCATTAATATCTCAAGGGGCATCATAAAGATTTTTAACTGTGAACTCTCTATGGTAGATGCTTTAGCAGAGATCAGGGCAATCTTCTCAGCCCCAGGTTTTCTTCTGGCAGCACTGAGTTCCCCAAGTAAGCATGGCAGGGGGCTAGGTCATGCTTCTACAGCCATGTTGATGGTAGCTTGTCTCTGGCTGCAGAGGTTTGCACACATCGACACATGGTAAGAGTTCTGTAGTTCTTGATACAGGTTTTCAGAGATTATCAAATGTCATAATGGTTACTTATGAAATGAGTGGTGGGATGTCTTGTGTCCTCTGTCCCTCAGTTCTTAGCTTCTAAATACATGCTCTTAATTTTTCCCTCACTGCATAGAGAATCTTTGTGTGTATTCCAGCTTCATAAACAGACACCCACACACAAACGCACTTACACACACACTCACACACTGAACACACATGTACATGCACACACAATCATCTCCGGCTAACCTTGCTTTTAATCTCTCTTGTGAGTTCATTCACTTTCTGGAAAAGTCCATCAAGCTAACCATTATTGTCTAATTCATCAAAACCCATGAACACCAAGGCTTATAAACACCTTCATTGTGCTTCAGTTTGGTTGACTGATTAGCCTGTTTGGTTATCCCAATTAATTCCGAAAATTTACAGCCAACTGACTATTTCTTTAACAGATGATGGGCTATCCACTCTCTGAAGGCAAACTGGATCAGAAGACAGCCACATCCCTCCTATGGAAGTCCTACCCACTTACTGTAAGTACAAGGGCAATCGTGGAGAAAAGTTGAATTTAAGGAAGAGCTGGGAGCTTGCCCTCAGTCACAGGTGAATTAAATGGTAGGGTAAAATAGCTGGAATCTGGAGTTCCCATCCCAGAGTAAGGATTAGCATAGCATTGAAGTTGGTCATAGTCAATTGAAGTCTTCTCAATGGGCTGGGAAAATCACATTGCTCGTTGGTGGGGGTGGGCTCTTTCTTGATGTATTTCAGAACATCTCTAAGGAACTGACTCCAATGGCCATTGAGAAATATCTGGGAGGATCAAACGGCCCCGACGAAAATAAAAACCTCTTTTTAGATATGATGGGAGATGTGTTATTTGCTGTACCATCCGTGATTGTGGCCCGCTATCATAGAGGTGAGTCCCAGGGGCCGTACAAGAGAGGGACACCGACTCCCCAATACAGTCAGATGTGGAAACTGCTGAGGGTCAGGACTCAGAGACTCAGTCCATATGGCCCAGAGGTGATGTGGGGCGTGGTCAACATTGTGCTCTTTCACATGAGTCTCTAGAACAGGACACAAATGCAAGTCGCCATTTGGGGGTTAATCTCAGTAAACACTCCTAAGGAGGTAAGGATATGATACTTGAAGGAGGCCAGTCAATGATCCACTGCCAAGTCTGTGTCTCCTGTGGATAGATGGAACTGGGCTCTTAGAATCATGTGGAGGACGCACCTCAGGGTTATCTCATCTAAGTAGCAAAAGGAGCTACTCATATCCACTGTAATACCCTTGCCATCAGTGGAAAGCTATTCAATGAGTTAGCTCCTTGCCACTTTGACCTGTTGCACACATGGTCAAGGTAATCCATAGCCATAGACAGAGCCCATGCAAAGGTGCTGGAGCTGACCTGCCTGTCAACAAGGGTGTGTATGAGGCACAGCAGAATCTTCTCGGGGCTCCGCATCTGGAGCTATGCTGCTATATACAGAGATTAAATCAAACACAGAGAGCTTGGCAAAGCCTGACAAGAGACTGAATAAGGAGATAGATAACTGATAAGACAGATAGATAGATGAGAGGGGGGGGTCTACTGGGGGAATAGACTTGTGGGATTATGAAGGCCAAGAAGTCTGGGGCCAAAACAGAACAGAGACTCTGGGGTTCTGGCAAAGTGACCACCACAAGGTGGAAAGCCTCGGGACCACCGAAACCAATGGTGTGCTTTTGGGTCTAGTTCAGAAGTTCAGAGCCTTTTGGGAACCCCAGATGTAAGTCTGACCATCCAAATGAGAACATCCTGGAGTTCTGGGCAGGATTTCAGGGACAAGAGAAGCTCCAGGAGAGAGGATGTCACCTTCTCTCTGCTTTCTTCTCTGCAGTGTTGAGCAGGTCTGATGACACCTGTCCATACTGAGAATAGACCTTTCCCGTTAGTGTACCAACTCATATTTCAGTCTCCCTTGGAAAGACCTTGCTCACATAGGTAGAAGTAATTAGCTGACACAATGATCCACTGAGCAGGAGCAATGTTGCCATGGGGCTAAGACATGATGTCTTTGGGGGTGAGAGAAGAAGGCAAAGGGGAAAGGCAAGCTCACTTTCCCTTCATGCCCAAAGGCCTTAACACTCCCAACCAAGCATGACTCAAATAAGAATCCCAAGTTTCAAGGATTCATGAAGCCTAGAAGAAAGAGTCTTCGCTGTCTTCACGGTCTTGCATTCAAATGTCCTCATATTCAGGCAGAGTGGGTTTGCATCCCCCTTTTCTGGATGATCAAGAAAAACACTGGGGGTGCTCAAAATCAGGCTGACAGAAGATGCCTACTAGGTGCAGGTCTGCTCAGGATGAAGGAGCACGGGGTGTCATCACTGAAGTGCATACACACACACACACACACACACACACACACTGCCTCAATTGTGCTCACTCCCTCACAGTGAAAACTTGTTCGAATCCCAGTTACTCTCCCCCAGCAGCCCCAAACAAGTCCCTAGGATCCCCTAAGGTTCTGTTTTCCTCCAGCTGTGAATCTGGGGGTCTTCCTGCACAGGCAGAGGAGTTTATATCATCTGCGTGAGTCTGGTAACATGTACTGTACACGAATCCATGTCTTCTCAGATGCTGGAGCCCCCACCTACATGTATGAATTTAAGTATCGTCCAAGTTTCGTGTCTGACATGAGACCCAAGACGGTGATAGCAGACCACGGTGATGAAGTGTACTCTGTTTGGGGGGCACCATTTCTGAAAGGTAACACCTCTTTGTTGGCTTGAACTTCAAGATAGGAGCTTTGGGCTCTAGGCCTAGTTTGGTGGCCTTAAGTGTCTCTTCTTCAAATCCCCATTTCCTAATAGGATTGTTAGTTTCTTTATACATTTCCGTGGCAAAATACCTGACCGAAGCAACTTCAGGAGAACGGGATTGTTCCCACTCACTGTTTTAAAGGGCCACAGTTCACCATGGTGAGGAAAGCATGGTGGCTGGGGCATAGCATTAGCTGGTCACATGACATAGGACTTAAGAAGCAGAGGGGTAGTAGGGAGTGAGTGGAGCCAGGCTATAAATCTCAATGTTCACCCCTAGTGAGCTACCCCCTAAAAGCTCCACAGCCTTCCCAAACAGTGCCACCATTTGGGGGCCTAGTGTTCTAACACGCAAACCCAACAAGGACATTTTACATACAAACCACAGCAAAGATGTAGTGATCGCAAGCAATCCCCACTATTTCTACTCCTCTAACAGGCACACAGGAAGCTATACTCCTAGGCAAAGTGGTCGCGCTCATGAGCCTAACCCGTGGTATCAGTAGGCCAAGTGGAGGGTCATCTACATGGCAAGAATGCCGCTCTTTTATTTCCTAATCACAGGAGCCTATAGAGTGTGAGAGAAGAGGGACTTAATGCTGTTGTTAAGCTTGGGTAGGGTCTACTATGTATCTTTTCTTATCTCTGCCTATATATCAAAATACCAAAAGTTTAGAATTTTTAATAATAGTATTTAAAGAAAACTTCTCACAGATATCTTCAGCACATGGGTGTCCAGTGTGTGTAAGTGACCCATGACTCACATCACAGCTATTCAGAGGACACTGGCCTCTCTGAGTATGTCCTACTTAGGTGTCACTTTAGAACACTAATAGTTCAGGTATATTTTGAAATCTATGAGACCGCAAGAACATCCTGTGCCTTAAGTAGGGAGGGAAGAACAGGTGACCATGAGAAATAAAGGTAGCCAGCTTGTGAACAGACTACACACCCATTGTGAGTCCCAGACTCAGATTTCCAGACTTAAATAGAACACTCAGTCCAACTGTTCTGCAAACGCGGATTCCGAGTCAGCAGGCAAGAGTGCAGACTGTATCTCTAAACACTCCCAGCATATGCTACCACTGCCCATGAACTTCACCATGGTCAAGAAAGGACTCTTGTCTTCTTCCCCTCAGAGGGTGCCTCGGAGGAAGAGATCAACCTCAGCAAGACGATGATGAAGCTTTGGGGCAATTTTGCTCGAAAAGGGTGAGGCTGATGAAAAAGATGGAGCAGGCTTGGTGGGCGATGTGGGGTGCTGGGAAGACTCCAATTGGGAAGGGGTAGTTTCTAAAGTCTGAGTGACCAAAACAGCAGCCATAGTGTCCGACAGGGAGAACTCCATAAGAATGGACAGGTTGCCCCACAAGATGGAAAGTGTCTTATATATGACCTCTCAGAAGTGATTGGCCAAGAAATTCCCAGAACCCTCAGAGAAATGTGAGGACCACACAGCAGCTTTAAGGACCTCTGTTTGACTCTGTTCTCAGGAACCCCAATGGGGAGGGATTGCCACACTGGCCAGAGTACGACCAGAAGGAAGGGTACCTGCAGATTGGAGACACCATTCAGCAAGCCCAGAAGCTGAAAGACAAGGAAGTGGCTTTCTGGACTGAGCTCCGAGCTATGAAGGTGGAGGAGCCATCCAAAGGAGACACGGAGAAATGAGGAGGAAGCGGTGGAGCCCTGGAAGCTTTTAGCAGCCAGGGCAAAGCTGTTCCACAGCAAGTGTTTGTAATTCAGAGTTTCCTCATCACCGAGGCTGGAGAGCTGTGTGTCCGGGATGGGTAGAAACCAGGGGAAAGAAATGTTTGCTTTCAATTTGTAAAATAAGTGAAATGGTGTTTTTTTTTTTTGGGGGGGGGCAGGGATCAAATCAGTGTCTGAGTCTTGAACTACTGATGAGCCCATCCTCCTCAGAGAGATGGAGAGGTCACCACCAGCAGGGGAAACCACTCCTGTGGGAATAGCTTGGCCTGTATATGTGCTGAATCCCAGCATGCTTTGAGATGCTAATGGGGACTTTGGACATATCCAACAATGAACATGGACAGAATGATGATACATATGTGTGATGGGACGGTCTCAGTGTTCTCTAGTCTTGACCTCAGCAGCTCTCTCTGTTCTCATGTTCCCCAAAGAGATTAATTCAGACAAGATGCACACTACAAGAGTAGATCGTGTAGTCAAGATTTTAATTACAACAAACAAAGAAACAGAAATAAACTCTTTTAGGAAAATTGTGAGCTGAGCCGCAATTGCCCCAATCCCAGCAGGCAAGGCACTTACATCTCCCTTCTGCCCACTCTCCCCTTCTCTCTTGCTTCTTCCAGGATGGACACTTCCATGAAGGAGATGTTTTTTTTTTTCTTCTTGAAAACCCGTTTTTCCAGAATTCAGTTTGTAAACATATAAGACAGAAACATATGTACAGGGACTTAAAGTTCACTAGGGTGAGGGCTACGGCTCTCAGCCCGTGGTGCCCTAGCGAGGAAATCCCTGATACAGCCAGAGACCACAACCATCTACTGTTCTTCATGCTCTATTCTTGGAAGACCCTGAGCTGGCCTGTCCTGAGTGACCAGTTGACCACCACTGTTCCCTTTATAACTTTTGTTAGTGTCTTGAGAAAGCCCCCTGTAGTTTTTTTATGTACATTTTAGGGACCTTTGGTAAGTCCCTACCAGAGTTAGCTTCCTGCCTAAGGAGAAGAAGATAGATGCTGTGTTGACTGTGGCACCTTTGCATCTGTCCCCTGACTCTGTCATAGTTCCTCAGTCCCTTCCTGAGCATAGCCCTTTTGGCTATCTCTTTTAAACCATTCTGAACCTTTCTGTATCTGGAAGGACATCTGATCCACATGCAGACCACTGCAGTAGTTCCCTAAAGTATAATTCCAAAAATGGCCTCAAGAAAACTCTGAGAAGAGATTTCTGGATTCGCTGGGACATATGTGCTCCAAGGAGCCCCACTCTATCCTAACAGCGCCGAAACCTGTATTACCACCCAAACCATGACTTCCTGTATGGGAGAGCTGAGGTTGCAGGGTCAATGATTACCCAGAAGTCAAGGGGAGGACAGACACTTCTCCCTTAAAGAAGAGAATCCTTCAACCATCTTGTAGAGAGCAACACTCCAACTCTGTCTATTAAATATTAAGCAACCCTTAAATAGATGCACATGGATTTCTCTTATCAATGCATATGCCTTATCTCACAATAATGAGGTTTATTTTATTTTATTTTATGAGACAGGGTTTCTCTGTGTAGTCCTGGCTGTCCTAGAAGTTGCTCTGTAGAACAGGCTGGTCTTGAACTCAGAGATCTACTTGCTTTACCTCTTGAGTGCCGGAATTAAAGATGTGCACCACCTCTTTCTGGCTAGCTCAGTGGATAGAACATGAGACTCTTAATCTCAGGATCATGGGTTCATGCCCCATAGTGGGCACAACTTGTTAAGAAAAAAAACCACAGGCATCTGTTTAAGGGGTATCAAGGAATTATTAAGATATAAAAGGGGAAATATGCTCACGAATACAGGATATGTTAAACCCAGTTGCAGCATTCTTGGAAATCTGGGGCCTGATCACACACTACTTAACGCTGCCTGCTTCAGTCTTCACCCCACAAGAAAGAGTGACTACTGCCCTCCTTCCTTATAAGCAGTCATGTAGGCAAACAAGAAGACATTGGGCCAGATAGCAAAAGGTCATGGGCATAATGAATACCCACTACACTCCTGGGTAAACTTGGGGTGGGGGTCAGAGGGGGATGGGAGAATGGGAACATGAGGGATCTGATTGGTCGAGTTGGAGATGGAAGGAGAGGGAGATTGATTAAAGAGATATCTTGATAAGAGAGACACCTGGTGCTATGGGAACTCCCAGGAATTCACAAGGATAACCCCAACTAAGACTGCTAGCATAGTGGAGAGGGAGCCTGAACTGGCCTTCTTCTGTAATCAGATTGGTGACTACCCTAATTGTCAACAGAGGACCTTCATCCAATAACAGAGATCCATAGTCAAGCCCTGGGCCAACTCCAGGAGTCCAGCTGATTAGAGTGAGGAGGGATTATATGAGCAAGGGGGTCAAGATCATGATGGGAAACCCACAGAGATAGCTGACCTGAGCTCATGGGAGCTCACAGACTCTGAGCCAACAGCTAGAGAACTTGCATGGGACCAAACAAGGCCCTCTGAATATGGGTAAAAGTTGTGTAGCTTGATCTGTTTGTAGGGCCCCTAGCAGTAGGATCAGGACCTGTCCCTGGCACCTGAGCTGGCTTTTTGGAACCTTTCCCCATACAAGGATGCCTCACCCAGCCTTGATGCAGCGGGAGGAGCTTGGTCCTACCTCAATGTGATAGGAGATGCTTTGTTGACTCCCATGGGAGGAGGAGTTGATGGGGGGGGGGATAGACCAGAGGAAGGGAGAGGGAACAGGAAGAGAGGAGAAAGGGGAAACTGGTCGGCATGTAAAATAAATGAAAACAAATTAATAAAAATAAAATAAAATGACCAGGCTATGGGCAGGCCTGTAACACATTTTCTTAATTAGCTATTGATAAAGGAGGATCCAGCCCGTTGTGGGTGGTACCACCCCTGGGCTAGTGTCTATAAGAAATTCTACAGCTGAACAAGCCATGAGAAGCAAACCAGTAGCAGCATTCCTCCACAGCCACCTTCAACTTCAGCTCCTGGCTCCAGGTTTTAACCCTGTCTGAATTCCTGTCCTGACTTCCTTTGATGATGAACCGTGCTGTTAAATCACAAGCAAAACAAACCCATTCCTCCCCAACTTGCTTTTGGTCATGGAGTTTCATCACAGTAATCATAACCCTGACTAAGGCAACATGTATGCATGTATTAATATTTAGGACTTACCATTTGGTATTAGATAGCCTCTCAGGGGCCTCACCTGTCGCCTTCCACCCAGCCCCTTATCTAGAGAAGCTGATTAGAAAGCCTGATTACTTCCTCCCTCGGTGCCAGAGAGAGAGAGCTCAGCCTTGTAAGCTCGCCCTGGCCCCACCCCCACCACAAAAGTCCTAACCCTTGCTTTTCAGGCCTTGCTAGATCTGAGTGAGAGATCTGCCCTGAACCTCAACAGTGTATATAAGAAAACCCTGTGCAGCATCAATGTAAACACACACACACTTATATGTTTATATTTACATTTAATGTAGGAGAGAGATACACTACACAATGCAGATGCTCAAAAGGCAAAATTGGGTGGTTGTATTAATAGTCTGTGAGTCAGAGAGGTACAAAGGAAGAGAGGTTTATAGCTATCAGTGGGTCAGTTCACCAAGAGGATCTACTATTTACAACAGCTGATAGAATCTCACAGGCCCAGCTTAGCATTACCAAGAGTAAACCCTGAGAGCAGTCATACTGGGTGTGTGTGTGTGGCGGGGGGGGGGGGGGGGGGGGGGGGGGGGGGGGGGGGGGGGGGGGGGGGGGTAGTTACAAAAGCACTGGGAGGGAAAGAGACCATGATGGGAACCAGCTCCTGCAACTATGGAAAGAGGCTGCTTAGTGGAAACTGAACCATTTCCACCGGGGACCAACAGGAGGACGCATAGGACAGACCCTGTGCTGTTCCTCCAGGAGAGCTCAGAAGGGGGTATCTCTACACCAACCTCTCTCCCCCACTTACAGCCCTTTCCAGGCCTGTGCCCGATCCCATGAGACACTGCAGATGCTCATCCCAGGCGCTTGGAAGGGAAGCATCCCCGTGTGTAGGAACAGAGAGCAGGAGTTTGGGCAGAGAACCAACAGTGTCCGTTGTACTAAAGCGAGGAGGCCACTGAGCCATCATCGTAAGGCATTGAGCCAAAGTCATTGCCAAAGCCAATGAAGACACACAGAGTCCCCTCTCCCTCGCTGGATTCTATAACCACGCGGCCTAGTCACACTCACAGCACGTGGGCATGACATCCCTGCTCTGATCACACTCTGCTGCCTGCCCACCACATGCTCACAGCTGCTTCATTTCCTGCGTGGCTTCCAGGTGGGACACAGACACTCCAACACCTATTTCTCCAAAGCTGAGAAATGAGTGGCTGCTTACTTCCCGTGAAAGGCAGCACAAGGCCCAAGGAAAGTTTACTGGTGAGGACCAGCCACATGCAAGACATAAAGCTGAAACATGATTATCATTATTGGTAGAAGGATTTTAATATTATCATTATAAATTTTAAAATTATACATTTTAAGACAGCAGTCACAAAGTATTAAAACAGCTGCTTTCTAAAATCACAGCTCTGTGACCACAGAGGTGTCACAACCACAGAGGGGCCCCAAGGACAGACTTTGAATATGAGCCTAGAAGCGTCCAAGCATACATAACTTGTCCTTGAGAGCAAAGCAATCTTGCCTTGTGGCCCTGCTCACAGGTCCATTTCCAAGGCGCCGGTTCCGCTGACAGCTCTTTGCTGCCCTCTGGTGGCCAGTTGACAGACAGCAGCACTTGCTTCCTGGGAAGGACTCCGGACTATATAGCCTGGGGCCAGCGCTCCCTGCCACTTACCTGTCATGGGTTTGGGCCTGTGCTGGCATACCAGGGAGAGTGTTAAGATGTTTTCTCACCTCCTTCAGCTTCTACAGTCATAGTCAGGCCATAGGAAGCACTAGAGGGATGTAAATGGGTGTGTTGCAAGTACTCAATAGTGCGTCCTTGCCAGCGAGCCATCTGGTGCCCTCTCAAGTTGAGGATCTCAAGGCGAGGTTTATTTATCCATTGGATTCCCTAGACCAGTGGTTCTCAACCTTCCTAATGCTGGGACTGCTTAATACGGTTCCTCATGCTGTGGGGACCCCTAACCGTACGGTTATTTCATTGATACTTCATAGCCGTAATTTTGCTACTGTTGTGAATTGTAAGCATCTGTGTTTTCTGATGACCTTAGGTGACCCCTGTGAAAGGCTGTTCAACCCCCAGAAGGGTAACAACCCACAGATTGAGAAACACCGTACTAGTCTGTGCCTATACAAACTGGGAAGTTCATCAGTGAATAAATGAACGAGTGGTTTCACCTGAGACATAGTAGTGTGGAAACAATTGATCTGTTGTGTCTAGGTAAGATAATAACTGCTTTTCTACACTCAAAATCAGAAGAATCAGGTGTGGGGGTGGGGGGAGACTTCAGGCTCTAGACTTCCTTCAGCTGCTACTTAGCTTGGGAGTGTGTTTTGGTGCCACCTAGTGGCTGTATAATTTTAACCAGCTCTCTTCATTGCCAGGGAGGGAGGGAGCTAGAAAGAACAGAAATGCTTTGCTTAGCTGATATACTCACTCAACAGGTCAGAGGGGCCTCTGTAAGTGCACCCCAGGTATGTCTACAAGCCCTGTCAAGACATGCAAGACCTGAGCCCCGAGTCCCCTCACAATTACTTAGAGTAACTGATCCCAAAAGGTAGAGTAAATTTAAGGGTCTTTTTCTGCAGTCCTTAAGTCCCTGATGCTTTCCAAAGGGTCCCTCATTACCCATCTATGCAAAGCGTAGGCTCAGTACCAAAGAACTGAGAGTAAAGTAATTCTGAGCACAAAGCCTTAGGTGGACCGTCATTTCACCAACCTGGGGCCCAGGAAATACTGTAGGAGTGGAAAGATGATAAACCCCGGAGGTCAGGAAAGGGCACTAGAGAATGCTGTCTCTGCTGCACGGGGCACAGTTGCCGTCATCAGGAACACACTGTGGCTGTGACCACCTGTGCGTGATGGTAGAGGGGCAATCAACTGGGAAGAAGTAGGACATCAACCCTTGTGGGAGAGGGAGAAGAGAAGATCATGAGGGAGAATGTGACCACAATGCATTGTATGCAAATAAGACGCCGTCAAATCTGGTCTATTGCAAAACAGGTGAGTCATCGGTAATCCCTCACAGATGTGCCTAGAGGCTCATCTCCTAAGCTTTTCAGGATCCTGTCAGGGTGGCATTGATCACTCTGATCCACTGCCTGTTAGAAGACATTGTTACAAGAGCTTATGTTACAACAGATTGTTACAAGAGATTGAGGGAATCCCTTTTGTTGAGAAATAATCGCTACATTTCTATTATACAGTCACTTTCTGCTCTAATATGTATGTGTGCATGCTATATACAACTATGTACATGCGTGTGTGTGTATGTGTGTGTGTGTGGAGAGAGAGAGAGAGAGAGAGAGAGAGAGAGAGACAGGCAGACAGACAGACAGAGACAGAGAGACAGACATTGCTTCCTGGCAATGAACCCAGACAGAATATGCATCTGAATAAAGACCCACAGAACATGTAATTGGGGTAGATTAGAGAAAGCAGGTGCTCCCGACTTGTCCTCCTGGGACCCACTGACTAGACCTAAGCTCCTTCTCTTAACTGTAAAATAAACTGGCATCCTTGTGTCATGCTCCCCCTCCAGTTCCAAAGCATAAGGAGCTGGCTCTATAATTGTACTTGTGAAGCTGTAGGTCTCTTGTTGGGTCCCCAGTACGTCTTGATCTAACTCTGCAGCTCACTTGATAGGCCAAAGCTGCAGACTCTGAAAGAGCACACCTGAGGTGTCCTCCTCAGGGACAAGGGACGATTGAGTGGCTGTAGAGATGGACTGAAATTCAGTATCAATTACAAGAAAAAGTGGGCGTGATACGATATAAGAAATCCAGTGGGGTCCTAGGAACAAAATGCAGAGTGGGCACCAGGCAGCTAAGTTGTTGCTGAGTTGACCATGGCCAGTGTGTTAGTTGATTTTCCATTGCTGTGATAAAATACCATGACCAAAAGCAACTTGGGGTGGGAAAAGCTTTACAGAATACAGTTTGTGGTCCATCATCCAGGAAGCTGGCACAGGACTGATGCAGTTTGTGCAGCCTGGTGATGCAGGCATGCAAAGGATGCTCTTCACTGAGCAGCTAGCTGCCTTCTGCGGAAGACTCCATATATCTGTGCTCCTGGTATTTCCAGGCCAAAGCATCACTGGTACCTTTTCGGGGGGCAGGGGTGGCCTTATTGCATTTCCTGCAGCCCAGCCTTTACTTACCCTCATGTCCTGATGCTCTCGCCCAGCCCACGCTTTCCCAGGCGGAAGCTGACAAAGCCGGCAGCTGATAATAGCTCTCTAGATCCCAGCTGGCTGCTTGAGTAGTCTCTAGGTACAGGCTTCTTTTCTCCATCGCTTTTGGTAGCAGTGGACATCAGCGCTGGCACAGAAAGTATCTCCCTTACCAGCAAGGCTAGCGGGCTGGTAGTGGAGACCTTGTGAGATAGCAGGGTCCAAGAGGGAGGCAAGGCCCAGGTATACCTTGAAGCTTAACCTCATGCCCAGGTGGTGTGGGAGTCCCCTCTATGTGCTGTGATTACCATTAATAAAGAAAGAAACTGTCTTGGCCCGTTGATAGGGCAGAACTTAGGTAGGTGGGGAAAAATGGACTGAATGCTGGGAGGAAGAAGGCGGAGTCAGAGAGAGATGCCATGGAGCCGCCAGAGGCAGACGCTGGGAATTTTACCTGGTAAGCCACTGCCATGTGGTGATACACAGAATAATGGAAACAGGTTAAATTAATATGTAAGAGTTAGCTATTAAGAATTTAAAGCTAATGGGCCAAGCAGTGATTTAGTTAATACAATTTCTATGTGGTTATTTCAGTTCTGGGCAGCCAGGACAAAAAGCGGCCCCTCCCCCAACACCTAGGTAGTCACAGGCCTGTGGATTCAGAAAACCTAGGATTTGGTTACCCAAGCAAAGGCACCATTCAAAAGAGAACTTAAAGGACATAAGAACAGACCATGTTATAGTCAGGTGAAACCCAACAATCCAGCTGGGGTGCCTTTGAAATGAGCTGGGGAGTCAGATCAAGGTCTACCAGAGACTAGACAGACCCACAGCTCCACAGCAACCAGATTTCCTGCTATGGCATGATGGAACAGGGTGGAGATCCAGGGACTGACTTGGGTCTGAAATGCCCCCAGAAAAAAAGCTGGCTTGTTGAAGGCTTGGTCCCCAGGTTTTGGTGCTATGGAAAGGTGATTGGATCCTAAGAGCGCTAACCTCGCGAGAGGATTATTCCGTTGTTACATTCGTAGCTGAATGGTGCAGGAGACAGGAGACAGTCTAAAGAAGTGATTCACTGAAGGCATGCATGCCTGATTTATCGTGTTCTTTGATCCTTCTCACCTCTGCATGCTTGGCGGCCACCATGAGGCAAGCAGGTTCCCTCCATCATTTCTTTACTATGAGGATACAGCCGCCTTTCCGCTGGCCTCAAAACAGCAGCCATTGTCTGCAGCCATGAGGCAGAATAAACCTTCCTTCTTTAATTTGTTACTCAGGTATTCTGTCATAGCTGTGGAAAGCTGATATGGAGAGCTGAGACCAGAAACAGGACTGATGCTATGAGTACGATTCAGATAGAAATGAGAGTCTCTCAGGAACCGAACTAGAATCCACTCAGGCTGCATTTGGACGATGGCATCACCAACATTTGTTCCATGCCCCGAGAATTTGTGGAAGCCTGAATTTAAAGGTGACAATCTAATTAATTTTCAGACAACACAGCTATCATGTGTATTACTGGCTGCCTTTAGCCAGATTTTTAGTGTGAATAGGGAGTCAAAAGCAGAGCGGGAGGATTTGAAAAGCTTACAGGGTCCCCAGAGAAGAGACTTGTCAAAACTTAGGCCAAGGGAAATGTGGTTTCTAAATATCTTAGTGCCCAGAAAGAGAGACCACAGTTAAGCTTGGTAGTTCGTTCCTGCAAACTCAGTGATTGAAAGTCTGAGTCTTGTCTTGCAAGTTCTAAGCCACCCTGAGCTATATACCAGAGCATCTCAAAATCCTTAATAAGCAAAGGGGAAACTAAGGAGGAGAAGAATGAGGGAAAGCTTAGGGAAAGGGGAGGAGAGAGATATCATTGGGGAGTCTCAAGAAATAGATAGATAGATACCTACCCATCATATGTTCAAGCGTGTAAAGGTAAAAGCTCATTGGAAAGACTGCTTTGGGGAGGAGCAACACGTACCTGTAATCCCAGCATTTGGAGGACTGGGATAGGAAGTATGTGAGTCTTTGAGTTCAAAGCGAGCCCGGGATGAGGCCATCTCAAAACAAAGATGAGGAAAAATGAGAAGGCAGAGAGGAGGAGAGAGAAGAAGAAAAGCCACACCCAGCCTGGGCTGCATAGTGATACCCTATTCCAGAATAAGATGGGGGGAAAATTAACTTTGCTTGCCTTGTGAAAAGAGTCTGAGGGTTTCACGCTTACACAGAGCTACTTGGGAAACAGTTTCTCACATTCGGCCATGCAGACACTTGGAGGACATCTGCACTATGTCCAGGGAATGCTGCAGCTACATGAAATATTAGCACACTTTGGCATTGTCCATATGAGACTGGTCTTACAGACTTGCATTCTTTAAAAGTCAAGACTTCCTGGGAGATTCCACTAAAATTTCAACAAAAGGACTAAGAAGCCAAGCATTGTATAAGCTCAGAATCCCTCTGAGAGGGCTAGAAGTGAAGTTGTGGCAATGAGGCCAACAATGAAGTGGAGACCCCCGGGAAGTACAGTTGCCAACCATATGGAGTAATTGCCTGAGAAAACCAAAGGCACCCAGCAGAGCCAGCCCAGGAGAGAGGCCATGCAAGTACCAGCTGGTGACGTCACTGGGACTGGGATGCCCAGGGTCTCTGAAACCCACTTCCTGACAGCATTGCCAGGTACTGAATGGAGGATTTAATGTTTTCTCTGCTGGGTTTGGTCTTGCGTTGTGGGCCCTAGGCTGCTCCTGGGGATGGAAATGTTTGCCCTGCCCCACTATTTTATGCTGGGACTATGTAATATACTTCTTTCTTAGTGATCAGCTAGAAGTTGCTTTGAGTGTCAGTGGAGATTTTGGACATTTTTTTTCTTTTACACTGTGTGTGTGTGTGTACCGGTGAGAAGGCTAGATAACAGCTTTCAAGAGTTAGTTCCCTCCTCCAATATAGTTCCCAATTCCCATTCAATTCTGGGAATTGACTCCAGACATCAGGCTTGGCGCCAGGCATCCATAACTTCGTAAGACATCTCAACAACCCAGACTCGAGCTTTGGAGAAGTGCTAGAATTGTTAAGGCAACGGTAACTCTTGGAGATGGACTGAAAATATTTTTGAATTATGATATGGTCATGAATGTTAAGCATCCAGGGAAGGAATATTTGGTATGAAATGCTCTCCAAAGGCTTGTTCCCCAGATAGTGGTGCTGTTGAGGGGTAGTTGGGTCACGAAGATGCTAACCTTGCAAGCAATCATCTTGTCTTCCTACTACTAAACTCCACTCAGCTCCCGGGGCCTAGTGCTCATTCCCTATCAGCCTTCACAGAATGGGGAGGGTACGTCCTGACTAAACCTTCATTTGACACCAAATCCTCTAGATCAGCTACTGGATGGTTTGCATTAAGAACAAACATGTTGCCTGATAGAAAAGACAATAGGGAATCACCTTGAACTCACTGGCACAGGAAAAGACTTTCTGAACAGAACATCATTAGTACGGGCACCAACATTAACAATTAGTAAATGGGATTTCATGAGACCGAGAAGTTTCCGTACGGCAAAGGACACTGTCATTTGGACAAAGTGGCAGTCTACAAAATGTGAGATTTTTGCCAACTGCACATCTGATAGAGGGCTGATATCCAAATAAATAAAGGACTCAAAAAAACTATCAAGAAAACAGCCCAATTTAAAAATGAGGTACAGATCTAAACAGAGACTTCTCAAAAGAGGAAACTCAAACGACTGAGAGACAAATAAATGTTCAATATCCTTAGTCATCAGGGAAGTGCAAATCAAAACTAGTTTGAGATCCATTTGAGTTCACAGGAATGACTAGGACAAGCGAAAGCTCATGCTTGCGAAGACGAGAAGTTAAGGAAACACTCATCCATTGCTGGTGGGAGCGCAAACTTGAATAGCCACTATGGAAATAAATATTGCAGTTCCTCGAGAATACAGGGATTGATCTACCTCAAGGTCCAGCTGTGCCACTCCTGGGCATATACGCAAAGGGCACTTCTTTCTACCACAGAGATGCTTGCTCAGCCATATTCACCTCTGCTCTGTTCCTGACAGCCAGATAGTGGGAAACTAGATGTCCTTCAACAGATGAATGGATAAAGAAAAATGTGGAACATTTACACAATGGAATATCACTCAGTCAAAAAGGGAAAAACTGAAATTAAGAAATTCACAGGCCAGTGGATTGAACTAGGAAAAAAAAAAAAAACATCCTTAGTGAGGTGGCTCAGAACCAGAACTGGGAAGACAGAGCCCCAACTGGTCATACTTGTCACGAAATGAAGCTCCTAGCACTAGGATTAAGTTACATCTAATTGAGATGTTGACCGAATGGGTCCCGTGGGAACCCCAGCATAATTGAGGCTATTGCTGAGATTATAGGTTGCTCTCTACAGACTGATGGCAAGGACCCATTGCTGAAGACATCACTGCACAACTCATGGAACACGAAGTCAAATGGATCCCCACATAGAGCCTTTACCCCTACTGGCTTCTGTGCAGGAAGGTACTAAACACACTACCAAAGAAGTAACATAAACACCAAGCCAGCCATAAAGCCTTTAGTCTACAATGGTGTCCTGCCTGTAAGATACACTAGTGCCGTGGTAGCACTCCACCACTGTGGGAGTAACTACCCAATATCCAGCTGGACTGAAGGCAAACTAGTAAGACACTCCATGAGATGGAACCCATACCTGACAATGCATGGGTTACCAAGGATCTGTGACTAGATAGTTCAAGAAGCCACGATAAAACTAAATATTTCTATTCTAAGTAGATGCTAGATAGATAGATAGATAGATAGATAGATAGATAGATAGATAGATAGATGATAGATAGATGCAAGCATGCATATATATACATACAGAGACATAGATACATAAATATAGATATAAAATGTAGCAATAAAATGGCTCCTAATGACATTCTGCATACTCATAGGTAATTGCCTTGCTCAGCCATCTGCAGGAAAGCTTTCTCCTGCAGCACTGGGAACAAACACAGAGACCCCCCCACCCCCAGCCAGACATTGTGCAGAGAGGGAGAGACATTGACACATTTGACCCTGAAGGGGATGTCTCTGACCAATTCCTCTTCTCAGGGTTCAGGGGACCCCACTGAAGAGGAGGCAGAAAAAGAGTGTATGAGCCAGAGATACCTAGAAAACAAGGCCTTCTAAATCAACACGATCAAAGCCTATGAATTCACAGAGACTAAGGTAGCATGCACTGGGCCTGCATGGGTCTGCACCAGTGGGGTCCTAGAGCGGGAAAAAGTGGACACATGCCCCCATTCCTAAACCAGATGCAATCTCCATTTGATAATCATTTGCAAATGAAAATTCAGGTTCCTCCAAGGGTGTTTCACTGGGGATATTCTTAAGGGTAAGCTGCGTACCCAGAAGTAGATGGCCAACAGAAACCAAACTCGACAGCATCATTGAGGGCCCCTTATCTCATGATGGCATGTCAGGGCTTTGCTTTTTATTTTAGTTTTATATTTTGTTTGTTTATTTTTTCCTCTCTTTTTTACCCTATAGGTCCTTCGGGTATTTATTACAGTTTACAAGTTAATGTTTTTATGGGATTCCTGAGTGTGCAAATGATTGGGCCTCTGCCCCTATACCCATTTCTTGGGCCTTCCCTTGGGCTCTTCTCCTTCCGTTTGACTGTTTTGTCCTATTCCAATGTGTTAGTTTTTGTTCTATATTATATTTTATTTCATTTTTTATTATTCTGTAGAGACCTTACGGGGGTTGGTGCAGATGGAGGGGAGGTGGGGAGGAACTGAAAGAGTAGAGGGAGGGGAAACCATAATCAGGATATATTATGTAACAAAAATCTATTTTCAATAAAAATGGGGGAACATATTGAGCTCACAACTTCTCCCAAACAAGGCAACATGGGCTCCAAGGGCCTGAATGTGACTTGTAACCTCTGCCCAGAAAAGTCCACATCTGCACTAAATTGTGCATCCAGTTCAATCCAGCAGAGGTTTCTGATTCCTTTGAAGAAACCCAGGCCTAGGAATAACAAACAAAACCAAATATAGACACCAGGCATGTTGTCCCATGGTGTCTACTTTGCATTTAAGCAAAAATGTGTGCTTGGCCAGGGGTGTAACTCAGCAGGGGAGCGTGTGCTCAGTGCGCTCTGGGACTTGAGCTTGATTCCAAGTACCAGAGAACAGACCATAAAATAGAAGGAAAGGACTAAAACAGGGAGGAGAGGAGGAGAGGAGAGGGGAGGGGGAGGAGAGGAGAGGGGAGAGGAGAGGAGGGGAGGAGAGGAGAAGAGGAGGTCTTTGAACTAACATCACACACTCAGCCCCCTCTGCTCCTGTCTCTTCCATGGATTCTCAGAGCATCCTGATGAAGGCTCCTGCATCCAGAATCTCAGAGCATCCTGATGAAGGCTGGGCTCCTGCATCCAGAATCTATCTCTTCTTTACTAGTTGTTGGCTCATCAAAGATGGCATCACCTGCCCTTTATAACTCACGGCTTCCCCCACACACACACACACGGAACAGCACTTAGACCCCCACAACCAGACAGACAGCACGGCACAGGCAATGTCCTTTATTATACTGTACACTTATCTTTTTCCATGAAGAGAACAACATTCAAAATAAACCCAAAGCAGGAGCAGAATTGTGCCTGATATTGAACAGTCCGTGACGTGGAGAAGAAGCGATGGAGACAATCCTATTTACACAGAAGTAGACACAGTGGGAAGAGGACAGGGACCCCACGACTTCACATTCACTAGCCAAGGCCAACCGCGCTGCCTTTGGCCAGAGCTGTGGGTACCCAGAGTTGCAAAACACAGAGCAGAGTGATGCCCTTTGCCTTCCCAATACCACCCAAGTGTCAGATTGAGAGGCCTGGACTCGACTTCTTTTCAGATACCAAGTCTTTCTGGCATTATCAGAAAAAAAAAATATCCTAGAAAGAGGAGCTACCAGACATAAAGAAATATCAAAGCTCTGTAGGCCAGAATTCTCTGTTTCTAAGCCCAATAGATGGTCAATTATGGGGTCACTTTGGGAAGCTTCTGCCGTGACACGCTCTCTCCATTGTAACTTCAGCACAAGCGTGTTTTTGTGCTTCATTGTGGTTTACGCTTTTAATAGAATGTGTCCTAATTCTGTTATTCCTAATCTTCAGACAACCCCCCTCCTGAGACCCAAAGACGTCAAGCTCCTCTCTCAAGCCACAGCAAACTCGCTGCAGACCCCTGGTTATCAACTCTAAATGCTATGCTGCCTCTGCCACACCAAACACCCACTCTGACCATTTCCATTTCCCCTCTGCTGTTCTCAAAAGAAATGAACGAACGTATGTAGTGAGCTTCATGGGGCAGAAATGACTTCTTTGGTAAGAGCATGTCAGTCTTACATTGCCAGATCTAGAAAGTCTAGACTGGATGATTGTCCCGCAGGGGACTGCCTCCTGCCTGGGCAGGAGCACCCTCTGAAAAATTAAGGCAGCGTAGGGTCCTTTGCCGAGCAGGGTATCTGGGGTGAGCTGGTATCCCCTTTTCTGTGCTTTCTTACTTGACTCTGGAGTGAAGACTGACAGAAAGAGGTTAAATAACATTAATGTTCTTAAACAAACATCTCACAGCTCACAGAAAATAATTCTCTAAAAATACGATGAAATATCAAAAGTGTCAAGGGTCATATACAGTACTCAGGAGCACACTGGTCCTGGGTAAACCCCACTATTTAAAAAAAAAAAGTCACAAAAAAGAAACCAAGCATTACTTATGATAAAGCATCAACCCCCATCTGTTAAGTGGAAAGGTGGGTGCGGTGACCTCCTAGCACCTCCATGAGAACCTCCAGGGACTTTCGGGGTGCTCCACTCTACCTCCCCCTTCAGAGCACCTGGACTTGGAACCAAGAACCCCTTGTCCCAGTCTCACGAGCCAGCTTTGCCACAGAGCAGCACCTGTGCTTTAGTTTGGGGTTCATTCAGCTAGCACCACATCTCAACTTCACCCCAGGGACAATGTCTGCAGGAGGAGGGACCACGCCGATGGCAATGAGAGGATGGCGGGCCAAGGCTGACTTCGGGCACCCCGGCTTTCTGGGTGTGCATACTTGTGACAGCTAAGGTGGACTCGCTTCTCAGGGCCCCTGTTCAAAGGCTGACAAATGGCATCAAAGAAAAGGACAATAGCTCTCAGGGAGCCAGGAGGGCAAGATGAGTAACATTCTTCTGTCCTTTTCCCTCCTTAGTAGGGACTCTGTGTACTCTGTGTTTGGGGACAGCCCAGGGTAGGATGCACAGAGAGTTTCCTGGTGCACTGGGCTGTGAAGACAGGATGGGAATAGAGGGTCCGCCCTGGTCCCTCGGGAGTTGATACTGTGAGTAAGAGAGACCCTGTTTTCTCACCAGGGTGATGGGGAGATGGGAGATAGGAAGCAGCCTTCCTTTCCCATGGGGCAGCGGGGAAGGCAGTGTGGGCGAAAGTGTTTTGTTTAAATGATGATAAAATGTCTTTAAAGGTAACCCGTGGAAAGGAATTGCTACTCCTAAGAGACGTTGAGATTATCTGCTCACAGGGCTCTGACTTGCACCTATAACTCAGGCGCATGGGAGAGCCTCCCCCTTCCCAGCGCTCCAAGACATTTGCCACTGGGGCTGAGCCTTGAGCTGAGCTGGCCTTCTAACATGGAAGAATCAAAAGTCCTTGGATTTCCTCTAAGGAATGACTCAAGGACCCTGACTCAGCACAGAATATTGTGTCTTCAGAGTAAAACATCTTCCCATCCCCCGCTGGCCTCACCCGACCTTTTGCATACTCCAATGGGACATGTTAGTTTTTCTGTGTGCCTCCTATAAGGCCCCAGTGAGCTCAGTGACTTCATTTTTCCTTTTCATCACACACACCTGCAGCACGGAATAATACTATCACAATGGCAAGTTATGGTTCTAAATTTCAAATAGGGTCATAGGAGACTCAAACCATAAACACAAATCCCGAAGAAATGCCATGGATTTATCAAGCCATTCTTTCCCGCAATGAGCCAGAACTAACCACCAGAGGGCACTAAGTGAACCTAGAAATTTTCTGACCCCCACCAACCTTTCCTTTCCAGTTAGAATATCCTCCCAGAACATGAGGAGCTGTGCTGTGATGTGGTGGGTCCCATTGTGCCCCACAAGGTGTCAACTCTAGTCAATGAAGAAACATGTCTTTTTCAAAGCCAATAGATCCCCCTGCTCAGGACCTCTTCCTGTCTGCGGGGTTGCCAGGAGGAGGCTTAGGAAGTGTCTTTGGACCATAAAGAACCATGGCCACCTATCAGGCTGCCCTCAGGCACCCACCTGACCCCACAGGACAGAGATCTCTGCTATGCCTCAATCCCCAGGAAAGCCCCTGGAATCACCCATGTGTCACACAGAGCATGACCAGTGTGTGGCCTTGTCAAGGGTGATTCATCTAGCTGCCTCTACCACCTTTCTGGAGTATCTCACTTGGTGGAACTTCCTCATTGGTTGTCCGGCTACATCCTTCCCGTCATGTCAGTTTGGGACGATCCAAACAGCAGGAGCTAAAGTAATATTCTGGAATATACCCAAACCAACCTCAGATTAGCTAGGTAACGAAGTCGGAGGGTTTCTGCTGAAAAGCCCGGCGGCATCTACCAGTCACATTTTAGGTGCCAAATAAACCCAGCTCCCGCACAGAGGCTCAGAAACCAGAGTGGTGCTAGGTGGAAAGAGGGGGGTAACCTTGGCTCCCACACAAACCCCATCAGGTTTTGGTTGGGCTTTTGGTATCTAGCCAAAAGCCAATCTTCTCTTGGTCTCGATGAACCGAAGGTTTCTTCTATGGTCTGAAGTATAAACAAATTCAGGAAGGGGTTCTGCCAGAGCCATGGACCTCAGTTCAGGCGTACACTGCGACTGCCCTCCAGCCAAAGTTCCAGAAGCCATGCCCCATCCCTCCTCTCATCCTCCTCCTCGAGGCTAACTAGAGTTCTCCACACTCGCTGCCTCCAGGCCCGATGAACAGAAGGTGAACAAAACCGGAGTCACGAAATCATTGGTAACTGGGGAAACAAGAGGGATGGGAAGGGTTCTTCCCGGAGAGGAATCCCACGGCGGCGTCCACACGGGGGGGGGGGGGGGGGGGGGGGGGGGGCGGGGGGGGGGGGGGGGGGGGGGGGGGGGGGGGGGGGGGTGAAGAAGATGCCCTTGACCCGGATGTTGACCCATGGGTTCCTCCTCCTCGGGGTCAGGCTCAGATAGCCAGCCAGTGCCGCAGCTGCAATGATAGACAACAGGACCAATATGGTTGAAGACAGCCAGCGGGGACTTGGGGGACAGGGGCCAGCTGGTTGGAGCAACAAGAAGCAAAGAGAAGACAAAACAAACAGCCTCCTTCCCAGCACAAACCCAGAACATCATCCTTAGCTGGTACTGAGACTGTATGCAAATGAACCCCCCCAAAAGAGGGGGCTCAGCAGGCACCACCCACATCCATGGGGCCAGAAGCTTTAATTAATGCCCTGAAGCTGTGCCTTCAAGATTAGAAAATGCTCAGCTTAGTTTGGTGACGCTAATGTGACAACTCAGAGGTAGTCTAGAACAGGAACATCCCAGCACAGGTATCCCAGGACTAGGAAGCAGCAGCCGCAGCAGGCTGACTGGGCACCCACCACCTTAGCCCCTAGGCGGGAGCTGGCCAAACACCCAGCTCTTCCCAGCTGTGATCCTGCTTGGGCACTGCACGGAGAACAACCAGAACCCACCCTGCCCTGCCCGGCCACCCCCCAGGTCAGTTCGTCATCTACCTGGAACTGCCTCACGTCTCTCTGGGCCACCAGGTGGTGCTCATTCTCCGGCGTGATGCCATAGGCCACTCTCTGTGAAGAAGGGGGACAGGGGTGGGTCTCAGTGGCCCGAACCTCAATCTCAGATGTGACCAAAGAGCTCAGATGTGAGGTCTTCGCTTTACAAAGTAAGAACTCTTGGAAACACTACCACCACTAGTTTATAAGGCAAAATAAAAGTTATGATGTAACTTCAGGATAAAAGGTATTTCTGTTACGTGCATGCGCGCGTGTGTGTGTGTGTGTGTGTGTGTGTGTGTGTGTGTGTGTGTGTGTATACGATGCATACGTGTAAAGGAAAATGAATCATTTCAGAAAGCCCTGGTTTAGGCTCACCATATTATTATAATTAGAAAAATGGCAGTGGGTTCAGACAAGGAGAGACGGGATACCTGGGGACATAGCACACATTAAAAGGGGATGGGCATGGCTGAGCTTTGCCTTCTCCTGGGAGCAGCTGAAACAGCCATAGCACTGGCCAGCAGCATGCAAAAAGCACCTCCCATAGGCCAGATTCTTTACTTAGCATCCAAGTGTCTTTCTCTTCCAAGGTACACAGTATTATTCTCAGGTTACAGATGTGGAAACTGAGGCTCAGGATGGATCACCACTCGGTAAATGAGGTGAGTATGCCGACCCTAAGTATTCTCTTATCTCCCTCACCCCAACAAGCACGCCACCTCCCCCCTCATCCCACAGTAGCCATCCCAGAGCTCACCTCCCAAAGGGAGCCCCGAATGCTGAAGAACTTGTAGATGACATAGGCGGGTACCAGGATCATGGATGAGAGGGCGATGCCCCACCCGACCCAGTTGGCCCAGGGAGGATAGACGTAGTCATCATAGGTAAGCGGCTTGAAGTTGATGATACTGACCACCACAACAAACTGGAGGGAAGGATGGGGGCAGGGGGGAGAGATGGGTGCGGGAGAAACAGAGGAAAGAGAGAGGAGGGAAGAGAGAAGAGAGTGGAAGGGATAGAAACAAAACGAGATGAACATAGGAGGAATGGGAAAGAAGCAATCAAGAGGCGAGCGATAGCGAAGATTCAAGATGGCAAAGACAATAGGGGAAGAAGACAAAGAAGAAGAAACAAAAGTGACTTTGGAGCCAGCACAACAGCATGTGGGGGGTTGTTCCTGTCTGAAGACTCACTAAGGCAGATTGTCCCCCACCCCTACTAAGGAGTCCTGCCCACGTGACCCGGCTTCTAGATTCCAGAACCTCCTCCCCTAGGAAATAAATATGCCCACCCCACCCCCCAACCTGGACTCAGCAACCCTTCTATAGGTACTCCAGCCACACCCTACCCACCAGGAGGAAGGCGGGGCTGACGAACTTCCAACACAGTCTCCAGTACAGGCCTGGCTTAAAGCCCATCATCTGTTGGATGTCATTGCTGAACCTGTCCACACCTGTGGGCACAGAGGGCAATCCTGTCACCGAGAGTTCACAGATGTAGGACCGGGGCCTCCCCTGAAGCCATTACATGATGTTCTGGCAGAGGGTAGGGCAGGTGACAAGAGACTGACACCTTGGAATGCAGGAGACCTGGTGGGCACCTTGCTTATGGCAAACATGAGACAGGACAAATTCTGGGACAGAATTCCCTTTCAGGTGCCACTCTGATCATCTTACAAGAGGGAAGCCAGAGCTCAGAGAAGGAGGACTTGACCCAGGCTGAGGAGCCAGGTGCCTTGACCCCAGGCTGGCTCTGTCCCCTTCCTGTGAAAACAGTGGGTCTATCCATACATGCACACACATGACACCCCTCAACCATAATCTGAAAGAGACCATTGGACGCTCACACTGCAACCTCTTCCAGAAAGAATATGAACAGGATTCACCTACTACTGTCACAGAAGGGGAAGTGAACAATTGTGACACATTTGACAATTGATATCACAGTCCAGCTGCAGAAGAGTTCAGGGAATAAAATACAGGGAATCTATTTAAGTTTGAATTTCAGACCCATAATGAAAAAATCAGTATCCGGAGATTCTATGCAGTATTTGGGTCATGCTGATCTAAAAATGTGCGTTCATCGTTTATCTGAAGTTCAAGGTTAACTAATTGGGCATCCTGTTTTGTTTGCTCAGTCTGATAACTGCACTGTCAGGTGTGGTGGCAGTGATCTGCAGCTCACGACTGGTTCTCTTTCAGATGCTGGCCCCCATTCTCTCCCAGGCCTTGCAGCCCCAGTGAGCTAAGGACTGGAGAGACTTAATACCTATTACATGAGCTGCTCTCTTCTGGAGATCTGGGTGTCTGTCCTGGACATGAAAAGCCCTTTTCCTTCTCCAGGTAGACAGACTCCAGAAGCTCTGAGGACAAAGGTTTGGGACATCCTCACTTACCATAAAACCAGGAAACTCCGATAGCTTCCATAAGCACAGCAAACAGAATGGAGGTGCCTGCCGCGAAGGTATCCAGCAGAGTCAGGACATAAATCCCTCCCTGGGGCACAGAGAGAAAGGGCTTGAGCCAGTCCTGTTATTAACAGTCACCGACTGTCCTTCCTAGCTCATAAATCCTACCTGTTCCCATTCCCACGTGCTCAGAGCCCATTTACAAACACGGGTGTCAGGGCTGTGACTAAATGGGTTTGCGTTCTAACTTAGGGCTCTCGGAGCTGCTGGCTTAAAGACTCATGCCTGATAAACAGCATGGTAAGCTTCCAGGGGACCTTTGCAGGCCCCAGGTCAATCCGTAGTAAATAAAAGTGCCTGGAAGCCATCAGCCCCAGATGTAGCGGGAGGCAACCGTGTTAGAACACGAGGTTCAGGATAGTAGAACCCCTGTGCTCAGCCCACACCCAGCCCAGCCCAGTTAACAAAGCTGAGGACATAAGAAGACCCAGATGGTCCCACACCCAGACTCACCTTGGTTATACAAAACATGGCCAGAAGGAAGGTACCTATGGTGACACCAAAGGTGAAGAGTTTCCGGTGTCGCTTCAGGACCTGGAAGTCGTCCGCCAGCCCTGTGATGACTGCTTCCATGCCTCCCATCTGTGGAGAACCAGGAGGGGGCAGGAGTGAAAGGCTTGCTGTAGGTTGGGATCAGCCTCAGATACATCAGGCTCTCCGGAAACTGGCAGGCCCTGCCTTCCTCCCAAGACTCCTTTCCCCCTTTTCTGCCCCAGTCTCAACCACGCTCAAGTTATATGGGATGAGTTAACTCTTGCCTGCTTCCACAATGGGTCCCTAGCCCCTGACTCACTCAGCCTGAGTGGATACTGATGAGACATAGAGAACCAAGGGATGGATATATTGCCCAGATGATCCATTTACATGCAAATAGAACCTTCAGGAAACAAGGTTTCCAGAACCTTGAACTTCTCCAGAATGGGAGTTTCATACCATAGTATATGACAAGGGTTCCTTACTGCCTTTTTTTATTATTGTTTTTATTGAGCTACATAGTTTTCTCCACTCCCCTTCTACACTCTCCCATCCTTACCGCTTTTCCAAACACCACGCAACGTGGTCACTTTAAGTACGGACTCTGAGTCTATGCCTCGTGAGCCACGGCCGTGACGGACGATAATCACACATGTCCCTTGCTCCTCTCCACTGCTCTTGGCAGACATTGTTAATCAACCTCAATCTGGGGTCTGGAATCGGCCTCAGAACTCTCCACCACACTGCTCTGGCAGACCCATCAAGTAAACCCAAAGACAGCCAGATCTGCTGGCCTGGCCAGCCCCTCCCCTAGGCATGGGAGAATGAGGGCTGGAAGCAGACACAAAAAGAGGGCAGGAACTTAATTTTGCACAAACTAAATAATAATAAAAAACCCAGGAATCTAGTAATAATAGGGTCCGAAATGTTTGTGCTGGATGTCAGTAATAAAATACAATGAATGGGAAAGCTCTGGTCACAGAACATTCTATTCATGTCCCTTCTGACTTCTGGCTCCCCGTCCACAGAAGCAGAGTGTTAGGCTGGCTTGTCTGAGGCCCAGTACAACTGGAGTTCCTGTAGGTTTCTGGTTTTGACCTAGGCTATCATTCTGAAGGAAGGCTCACTTCATTGTTCGGACTAAAACAGGACCCTTGGAAACAGACCCCAGACCGCAGTAGCCCCACAAGCTGAGGACTGGTATGGATTACAGTGGTGGAGAAGGGTGTTCTGAGAGGTGAACTCACTGAGCTGTCCAGACCCAGAGCCAGAAGCATCAAGAAGAACAGGACAGCCCAGAACGTGGATCCTGACAGAGTGGAGATGGCTTCTGGATACAGGACAAACACAAGGCCAGCTCCTGTAAGAAATATTAGGGCCTGATCAGTGATGGATGTTCAGTTGGGGCTGCACAGGGCAGGGGAGCCCCAGGCAGCCTCCAGACCCTTGGTCAGTCATGTGTGGGCAGCAGACTCAGGAACTGGGCACAGGAGATGGAGCCACAGCATTGTTGTGCTGTTGTTGAGATCTGTAATGTCCCCCAAGAGGCCCTGTGTTGAAGCGAAGCCTTGATTCCCAGTTGGTGCAATTTCCAAGTCATGGGAACTTCAAGACAATGTAGTCTTCCATTTATTGAGAAGACCCCTTTGTAGGAGATGTGGGGACCCAAGCTCCTCTTCCCTCTATCCCTTTTGCACCTTGGCCATTCAGGGTGTTCCATCATGTGGGCCCAACACCGGCCCCAAAGCAAGAATGCCAAGTTGTCACTCACTAAACCTCCAAAACTGCAAGTCAACAAACCCCATCCTCTGCATAAGTCAGTTCTCTTGTGTGTTTTGTCCATAGTGATACAAAGCAGATGAACACAGCCCGTGCATGGAACAACCAAGCAGAGAGAGCAGAAGCTTGCCTGAACAGCTACGAACCATGTGTGGGAAACCCACTTTCTACTCTGTGGGATTCTCCTCTGATTATCAGAAACTCATGATCCTCAGAGTCCATCCAAGGCTGCCCTTCCCTTGTCTCAACCTCCCTGCAGCCTGAAGAACACAGAAGGCCATAGAAAAGACCAGAGATTCAGGGTCAGGCTGACAAGAGCCAAATGCTGATACCGCTGCTCAGTAGCCCATACTGAACTTAAATCCCAAATCACTCATGTTCAAAGAGGATCTTCTGACCCTTGCCTTGCAGCTTTGTGAGAGCTCAGTGGGGGTACGCTGCAATGTCTGGAACATAGTTTGCCCCACTGAAATACATGCTCAGGCTTGCTCCCCTATATAGTACTGTGAAGAGGCTGAGAACTTTGAAGCTACAGTTAGATGTTAGTGAGACTAACCCATTTTCCAGGAGGTCTTACTCCCTAAGAGTTGGGGAATCTCATGGAGAGGGTTGTTATAAATCAAGGCTGTCCTACAAGCATGGCTCTTTTGACACACAGGCATTTCTACTTCGTCTTCTCTATAATAAGATGAACAATGTATGACCTGCACTAGAAGCCTACTGCACAACCGATCTCCACGCTCTAGGCTTCCAGAGGGGTAAGCTAACTAAAGATCTTTTGTGCATAAATCACCCGGTATGAGCACCTCATGCTGCCTCCTGCAGACCCAGCGCTATGAGGACTTCAGGAAACAGATTTGGTTCTGGTTATTAGTTAATTAGCTCAGAGACTGGTACAAAGGAGGCAGCTTAAAATGTGCTCCTCTTAGGCTGTTAGAGGAAAGTTTTGTTATATACTTAGGGGCCACAGTTGCCAGGAATGCTCATGATAGCCTCAAGGGAAAGCCCAACAGATGGACATCCAAAAACCTCCACCGCCAGCCCTCACGGGCCTCCAACCTTAGAGGCACTATGATTTAACTCGGTCCGTTTTTCTTTAGCTGGAGACAAGGGGTCTGGCCACCTACCTTCAGTGGCAACATCCTCAATCTTGACCTTATGTTCATGGGCCATGTAACCAAGGATGGAGAAGATGGCAAACCCGGAAATAAAACTGGTAACACAGTTGATGGTGCTGGTCAGCAGGGCATCCCTGGTAGAGAGAGAGAGAGGCTGCTATTGGCAGTGCAGGTCCCTCTGACTCCACCTCCACTCTGCTCATGAACCGCTGGCCAGCTGTGGAATCTTCAGTCACACCCAGTCTCAAAGGCCACCCCTTCTTTCCACTGCCCTGATGTCACATGGACCCCAGTGCCTCACGACCGCTGGGTTAGTGCCTGCTCCAGCAGTGTGGAAGCCAAGAGCCAACCACAGGCACGGGTAGACTCTTGGGGCTCAGAGTTCCTCTCCCCTTAAGTAAACTCCCCGCGGCTTACTCTGTCTCCTAGCTCCTTGTGTCGTCATTTCAGAACGTTGCTAAGATGATCCACCCTTCCTTCTTGGCTTATTTATCATGACTTCCAGTATATACTCTTGGAACAATAAAACAAGCCACTCGCTGATCCTCTGACACACAGCCTCTCTGTCTTTGTCCACGCCCTTCCTTAGGACACAGGCCATCTGTACCACACCTGCCTATCGTAACCTCAACTGTCCTCCCCAGCTTGCCTCAAATTCACCTCCAGACTCTTAATGGCAGCACCCTACTAAGGGGATGGCCATCCCACTTCCTGACCTCTCTAAAATCTCTCCTGGTGGCACACCCATCCTGTTCTTTCTTGACTCAAAGAAAGTGATTCTACCTTGATTGTTAAATGGGGTGAGAAAGTGATCCCAAATGTGTCTCACCTCTGAGGTCCTGCAGGAAGTGGCATTGGGTGCTCACTGATCCAAACTGGAAGTGGTCTCTTCTGTGCCCCATCGGCCCTGACATCTAACCTCTGACCCAGCCAGCCTTCACCAGCCTGTTCATTCTGCCCCTGCCTCACAGAGTACCTAACGGACAGAGTCAGGCAGCTCCATTTTCCTGAAAGCTGTGTCATGCTCCTCTGTCCCAGCAATCCTCCCCATAGGCTCCCATAGCTGCTGGCCTCAACTTTCCCAAGAGATGTCGTCTAGTGAAATATGCTCCTCGGACCACATAGGCTGATCACTTTGAGGTTCCCAGGATGGCCAGGATGCTCCACAGAGGACAGGTGGTTTCCTGTCTAGATAAAGCCCTCTCTCCATTCCTCTAAGGACCAACCCCGGGATTCAAAGCATTGGCGAGCTCTAAAAAAGGGCTTACCTGTAACAGTTGTTGTCAAATTTATTGTAACTGGCAAATGCAATCAAGACTCCAAATCCAGCCCCCAAGGAAAAAAATATCTGAGTCGCGGCATCGATCCATACCTGAAACCAGTGAACACAAAGTCATTGCCATCTCTGCTTCCGAAGAAGGGCACTGCCTCCCAGAGAGCGCCACAGACCAGCAAATGAGGTCTGAAGCAGACATGGGCTGTACAACAACAGGCGGGAATCTCCCTAGCATCTCTTGGCCTTGGGCAACAAAGCAATCACGTCCTGGGGGAGCCCGGTGAAGCCATTTAACATCCAGATTTTCAAGAAAGTTGATAAACTACAAATTCTAGGATATCAGGGCAAGACCAAAGGGTCCTGGTCATCTCAGGAGTTATGAAGATGACATCTTGAGGAGATATGATTACTCCTACACGTCAAGCTGCAGACATTGGTAACCAATGAGGGCCTTTGAAGACAATGGGAGTTTACTTTCCAGTGCCCTCTCCCTGGTGACAAAAGTATATATAGCTGGTGGACTAAAGATTTGAGCCCTTTTCCAATCTCTGTGTCATGGTTTACCCTAGTCAGTCTCGCTTCTCCAGCATCCATGCTAGCCATACACACACACATATACACATACATATATTATTTTATATAATATATACATATGTATATTATATGAAATGTGTGTATATTGTATGTATGTACATGCATGTGTATATGTATGTATATACATATAATATCCATACATACATGTCTTTGTATGTATGTGATATCCAGTGGACCTAAACTAAGGTACTTGAGTGTGATGCTGCCTGCCACATCTCTCCTTGTATTCTTCTGGATTTCCCCAACTTTCCATTACACTGGGGGAAGGCAGAGCCACTCACTGAAATGACACTAAGGACTCAGTATCTACATATCTGAGTGAATGAGCGTAGCTTGACCAGTGCAGAACACATGGAAGCCGGTTCTGCTTCACAAGGTTCCTCTTTCTCAGAGTTACACAAGAAAGAGGTTGCTTCTTGGTCTTTGCTCTACAGCATAGTGGTAGGCTGGACACTCGTCTAAGAAAGAAACATATTGAAATGTACCCCTTCTTAATCCTGTTACTGCACCCATCGCCATGTGCCCGTAAGAAGCCTCCCTCTACCCAGCCCGATGCCAGGTGACCACCGGGCACTCACCGTGGCCTCTTTGAGGCGGTAGAAGTCTATGTGCAGGTAGGCATTGATGCCATTGGAGGCACCAGGCAGTGTGACACCATGGACCAGGAGCACAAATAGCACAAAGTAAGGCAGGGTAGCTGTGATCCACACAACCTGAACAACAGACAAACGGCTGTGAGACTCTTGCTCTGCCTGTGAACAGGGTCTTTTCCCAGAGGCCAAACATGCCCTTTCTCAGGTTCCTTCTAGCGTATGAGGCACCATCTTCATCTCAGGGCCCGTCCCTTGGTCAGACCCCGGGGACAGAACAATGAACAGATGCAGGGCTCCCTGAAAAAGCTCAAAACTCATAGCCAGTCACTTAGGAAATAGGACTCAGACAGAAAAGGCAATCATCGAGAGCAAGAGCTAGGTTCTCAAAGCCCCTGATGCCTTTTCCAAAAACTGCCTTTCCCGACCTCTTTAATATACTTCGTACAGAACTGAGCACACTCACCCTTCCCCTGGAGGTCATGCTTCCATCACACTACAGGGATTGGTTGTTGCTCTCAACTTCATAGGTAGGCTATTTAAAATTTCCAGCCTTTCTCCCTCATTTCTCTCTCCACTTCCCTGCCCCTTCTTTGCTATCTCTCCTTCCTCTTTAACACTTTCTCTTTTTCATATATGTGCTTTTATTTCCTTCAGTATAGAGGATAGAGCCCAGAGCCTTTCATACATCAAGCAAGCACTATCCCACGGAGATATAGCTTTGATTTTATGTGACACTGGCTCACTTGTAGCCCACGATCCCTCAAACTCATGATCCTCCTGTCTCAGTCTACCAAGCGCTGGGATGAGTAATGTGTGCAAAACACCTAGCTTCTGTTTTCTTTATCCATATTTAGGTGCATTCTCTCAAGTGTGTGGTATATATCACTGGACAGAAAACAGAAAAAAAATCTCCATCTCAGTAGGAGCAGATAGAGAACAAGACAAACTCTCTTTGCCGAAACACAAAAGAAAGAGATTACCTTTAGAATTAGAACAGATATCCCTGCCTAGCTTGGAAGGACAGAGAAAGAGGTGACTAGGAGGCTTGCCATCTTCTCTGATCCTTCGTGCTCTTGGCTATACACTGCAGTTCTGGTTCAAATGACCTAAGGTACAGCCTTGGCTCTAGTATTTTTTTCTCAGTTGATGTTAAAGTGTAGCCAGGGTTAAATGTCTTCATTCTTGATGCGGCTGTGGGCTGTAGCATTTTCTAGGCAGAAGAGTTGGGCCCAAAACAGAACAGTGAGCCAGGGCTAGGTAGTCAGAGCCAAGGAAGACACTGCTGGAGCGTGAACGAACACATAGATTAAGGGCCAGGTAGGTTCCCCTTACAGTTCAAGCACTCTGCCCCCTAAATGGTCCATACATGACTCCAGAGAGAACACGGAAGACTGAAGACATGACTGGGGGTAACGTTCTTTGTCAGCCTAGAAAGACATGGGCTCAAAGCAAAGATTGTGACAAACTCACCCATTTTTCACACCTGTGTTAAGAAACTGGAATTGATCTCCCTTATTTCCTTATTCCTGGTCTGTCTGGGTTCTTAAAATATTTGGTAGGTGAATGAATGAACTGTCATATAGATGAAAGGATGAAAGATTGAGGTAAAAGATGGAATGAGCCAGGCGGTGGTGGCGCATGCCTTTAATCCCAGCACTCGGGAGGCAGAGGCAGGCGGATCTCTGTGAGTTCGAGGCCAGCCTGGTCTACAGAGCGAGTTCCAGGACAGTCAGGGCTACAGAGAAATCCTGTCTGGGGGAAAAAAGGAATGAATGGTTGGATATAGAGCTATTTTTTTGGTTAAATGAAAGGACAGATGGTTGAGTGGAGAGATGGATGGATTCAAGAGCAGGTGAGTTACAAGCCAGAGGGTTAGTGAACAACAGAGTCAGTCAAAGAAAGAATGAAAGCAAGAGAGAAAAAATGGGTAAGGAAACAAAGTGAGTAGGCCCATCACTGGTGGGCACATCTGGTTGGTCCAGAGGGAACTAGAGAAGGTTCCTCTGTTTGATACCATTCAGGTAGTTGCTCCCCAGTTCTATAAATGTCTTAAAATATGGGCTTTGGCTTCTGTGTTCCTTGAGAGGCTGTGGATGCATAAATACAGAGCGCACACTTGATAACAAACGGGGAGAGAAACATGCCCTTGAACACAAAGCCACTGCATCTGGGTGGCCTCGCATTGGTCTCGGATGACTCAGTCTGTCCAGCTGGGACAAACGGATCTCAACCCTTGGCAGTTGGAACAAAGAAGAGTCGTCATCCATCCTGATTCTAACAGTCTCCTACGACTCTTGTCAACAGCTGCGGCCCAGCTGCACTGTCGTCCTACCCTACAGGCTGGGTGTGACCACACTCCTCCTGTGGAAACAGCACCCAATGTTCTGACTCCAAGAAGTCTCCCATGGGGCGCGGAGGTGGTCCTGCACTGGCCATGAGCGAGGCTCCACATGGATTTGGTTTACCCAAAGAAGGCATCAAGGTATGATGGAGCCCACAATGAGGGCGTCAAGCATTAAGGAAGAGCTGCTTTTTCCCCTTGACCTTACATTCAGAGTTAAAGTTTTTGGAGGCGAATGCATTTTCAGCCATCTGGAACCTTTTTCAAAAGCTGGAGGACAGCTCCCTCACACCCCTAAAAAGGAAGAGCCCTTTGAACTCTATCATCTCCATCCCAGACCTCATTTTAAACATGAGATAAAGAACAAAATGAGCAACGCTTTTTTCTTTGTTCTGTCACTGAAAGCGTAGCTTTTGGTTTGGGGTTTTTGTTGTTGTTGTTGTTGCTGCTGCTGCTACTACTATTTTTGCTTTTTGTTTTGTTTGTTTTGAGGCAGAGTCTCACTAGGTAGCCCTGGCTAACCTGCTGTAATCGATCAGGTTGACTTCAAACTCTGTTCCCTGAATGCTGGGGTTAAAGGCATGTTCCACCTTGTCCACGCTTACACATAAATTCTTACCCCTTAAATGTGTCTGTGGATAATTTAGGAAGTTCCACAGTAACAAATTCCAAACCAATGGCTGATCATAAAAATAAAGACAACCGTGGCTCATAAAAGGAAGACCCTCAGATGGCAGAGCTTCCTTCCTGTGGGGTGGTTATTTATATTCTCAGTGTTGGAGAGAATAACACCCACAGAGCTTCTCCAACTGCAGGTCTAAGAGTACCCAGAGAGGCACCATAGTAAAGCTCAAGATTTCTGGTCCTTCCTAAAGAGATGCTAATTTGGTGTGGGTGGGACAGGAGCTCCCATTTTTGATGAGTTTCTGGGTGACATTAATGCTAATAGCCCATGGACCTCACCTTGAACAAGAACTTCTTGGCCTGATGTCTGGACACATAGCAAGGCTTGCATACTTTCAATAATGGTACCTCAGCATGTCCCTGGACCCACACTGCTGGGAGGAAACTCCCTACAGTTTGTGGCCAGCTAGCCTAGCCTACTTGACAATTGCAGGTAAGTGAGAAACCCATCTCTTAAATAAATACATAGTAACAACAACAACAACAACAAACAGTGCACAGGAATGACAATCTGTAGTCTTCCCTCTGGCCTGCACATAGACACACACACCCAAATACATATGTGCACTCCACACACATGTGCTCACAAATAAGAATGAAATAATAAAGTAAATATCCACACTGTATCTCTGTGAAATTTCATTAACTTTTCCAGACTTAGGATTTGTGGTCTTTGACTTGAGTTCCAAGGTCATTTTCCTAACAATGAAGATAATCTTCAATACAGAAGAAGGTATAGGATATGGCATAACACTAATGTTGCTTAAGTAAACAGCACGCTACACATAGTTTGGTGTAAGCCTGGATCATATGTCCTGTGTCACTCAATTCATAACTTAGTAAAGACATGAAGGTAAGCCAGACCCGCCTGTCTATTGACTTAGTAGTGGGAAGAGGCCTAGAAGTAGGACTTGACTCTAAATGAAAATGCAAACAAAAAAAGCTTTTCATCTATTAAATATTCTAAAACTCAACCCCTAAATCTTTCAGGCTTTCTCTCTCTTTCCAATTCCACCACCTCTTGCTAGAATTTAGGACACAGTCTGTATATTCCCACCATCCAATCAACCCAAAGGCCAGCAGTGAGGTGGGTAATGACTGGCTGGCCCTGGACATCTCTGCCATCTCATGCCCCTGGAAGAGAGGGAGGCCTCTGAAGTGTCTCAAACTCAGTGCAGTGTGCAAACAGATTGGGCAGGAACTCAGGAGAGGAGGAGGTGAACCCGGCTTCTGACTCCCTCTGACTTCCTTCTATTCTGAGGTGCTTTCTGGGCCGACACAGCTGTCACTGAGTGTGTGGTCTGGGGTGTCCCCTTCCCCTGGTTCGGACTAGGCTCCTACTCTCCCAAGAGCCAAGCAGTTGGTTTCTTTCCAAGCCTTCGGCACTTGCACGTTTGACTCATCCCAGGCCCCTCGGAGGCGGCGGGGCGGACTAAGAAAAGCTAGTGTGCTGCTCTGGAAAGACATAAGCAATGCTCTTGGTCAGTTAGTTTACAAAGACAATTAAAGCCACAGTCACTGGAATGTCCAGAGTGAGGCCAAGTCCAGAAATGTCCTCCGCGGAAGACCACCTGGGGCCTCTGTGTACTCCAACTTCTGCACTCCGGGGGACGTAGGCAAATGGGCCCTGGCTTCAGCTGACGCTGCAGAGCCTCTCACACCCCTCTTCAGGTTTCCACATATAGGGTGCTTTCCTGGGGAAACATTCCTCCTCACCTCAGAAAGTGCATTTGGCCAAAGGAACTGAGCATGCTCAGCCATTCCTTCCTCTGTCTCCTTCCTGGCAGCTTATGACTGTGAGGAATCAGCTTGGGTTGCCATGTTAGAATACTAATGGCCCCACAGCCATCTTCTGCAGCTGTCTGAATGGGCTGTGAGGCCAATTCCTGGTACCAAGTGCACACAGAGAACCCCAAGCAGGGCTTGTCTAGGGCTTCCACACCTTGGTGACTTTCCTTACACCGTTTCTTCTGGTGAGAAATGTCTCCTTCCTTCTCACTTCCACCCATGCCTATCCTTATAGGTGCAGCAAAAATATCACCTTCCCCATGGCTTTGCAGACTTTCCTGGCTGAGAAAAGCATCCGTTGTCCACAAAGGTGGCATCTTAGACTTTTTGACCATGGCACCTGGTAGGAAACCCACTACCTGCCTCGTCAAAGTACAGGTAAACATACACGCGGCTACATCTGTCTGTCAAATAGAGCTACCTGATAAGCTGGCTTAATAACAGTTTAAAAAAAAACTACAGCTTACATTTTTATCAAGATACAACTGGACTACCTAATATGAAATTATTCTAAGATAAAATTAATAATAATCTAAATGTAGTTATTGATGAGAGGTGTTTATTTGAAGGAGGCTGAACACAGATACCTTTGGCTAGAGACTGAAATTGCTGGACACCTCTGCTGACCCCAAGCCCATCAGGACCACAAACTGATAAAGCCACTAAGGAAATAATCTGTCTTCTATCTGTGTGCTGCTACTCCTGGCATCTAGGATAGCACAGAGTAGGTGCCCATAAAGGCTCAATAAGTCAAGCTTAATAAAGTCCCCAAAACTTACCCACCCATCCTTCAACCTATTTCTAAGCATTTACCAGAGACCTACTATGTGCCACGCATCAGGATGATAGTGATCCTAGACTGGTTTTGTCACTGGGACAAAGAGCAAGCAGGATGCAAGCAGAGACCGGAGGAGCTACTGTGCATGGGGTCTCTCCTGCTTGGAGCAGGTCTGCAAAGTCAGTTGTCATAATGCGAGATGTCCAGGAAACATAAAAAATCTACATGGAAATGATCCCGAACCCTCTGACCTGACAGACAGCTCTGACTCCAGCTCCTAGCCAGACCCAGCCACTAGGATGTTCCAGTCAGGTCTCCAGATATGGCCCAGGTAATATTACACAGAGAAGAAGAACCATCTACCTGAGCTGGTCAACTCCTAGAACTGTGAGAAATGACAAAATATTTACTATTTTAGCTCACTGTATTTTGGTGTGGCTTGTTCCAATGCCCTACATAAATAAAACACTAGAAAGGACACCTCCCAACTTTGTTGTCTTTAATTATAGCCAAGTTCTAGACCACATGGAGTCCCAGTAGGGTTGTTATCTTCAAGTTACTCCCCAAGCTGAGGATCAACTGGAGCCATTCCCTAAATACACTCCATCCCTTAGAGCTGACCACAGGAGGCAGCATCATGCAAGTTCAGAATGCTGTCCTCGCTGTCTAGCTAACTGTATTCATCTCCAAAGTATCTAGACACTTGGGGGTGCCCGACTACAGTTAGAACCATAATACACATCGAATTACCTTTCAAAACATTTTTCTCCAAAAAAATTTAACATGGGTTTATCGATTTTATAATAAAGCAATTTCTCAATTTCCTGAGTGGGATGCGATGCTTATATACAGATTTAGATGAGAATTCAAGGTCCAAGATCTTTAGCCTTGGTCTCAGACTTTAGGTGATGCTCCAAGCCCCCAGTCTTATGGAAGCTTCCAAGGGAAAATCCGAGGAGGTCTGATCTACTTACACCCCTTTACCTTGCCGCTTGGCAGAGTCAGGTTTAGGTAGCAGATTTGTCCACATAGTGGCAGGGCTGAGGGTACGCCCTAACTTGTGGTCCTAGATCCCCCTATTTGCACCAACCACATGGTTGCAGCTCGGAGAACACAAAACCAGACATGTATATTTCCAAGGCCAACCTCCCAGCTAAAGAAGCAGAGAGAGACTTCACCTTTCCCGACGTCTTCACCCCCTTCCAGAGGCTGAAATACAAGACGATGATGACGACCATCAGACAGAGCAGCAGCTGCCACTGGGGCAGGCCGATGTCATGGATCCCACTGCTCTCATGCAGGTGAAGGACACCGCGCCTGTGAGCAGCAAAGAGGACAGCGTCAGGGAGGATGACCAAGTGCCTAGGGATGGCGACAGGAACCGCCACTCCCCCAAACTCTAGAGCTATTGCATGGGCCAGTTCTGGGCAGCTATGGCCTGCACCCAGGATGGCCTGCTGAAGTGCCACTTACTGGCCCCGGGATTAGGGAAGGCCCCTGTTTTCCAGAGTTCCCTTTCTAAACTAGCAGTTCTCGATAAAAGAAAGAACAGTGTTCACACACAGCAACCCCTAAGTCATAAAAAACCACCATTAGTAGAATTAGTGTTCATACACACAAAACAACCAAAAGTCCGCCATTGGTGGAATGGACAGAGCGTGGAATACTATGCAGCATCTGTAGCCATGGAGACGAACCTTTCACACCTTATGGCAATGGCAGACAATCAAACGAGCATTTTCTGTCTGACTCCAATCATATGAAGTTCTGTGAAACATGGAAAATTAATCTAGATGGTTAAAAGTCACTCTGGTTGGAAGTGAGGGTTGCTTACGAGGGAAGGACCTATGGGCACTTCTAGGGACCCTGCTTGCTGGGCTGTGTGCTGGTCACACGGCTACATTCAGTTTGTGACAGTCACTGAGCTGGCCCTCTGGGATATGCATTTGTCTGTGCTAGGTTATTCTTCAATAAAGGGCATTTTTAAGCAATTGAAAACAAAGAGAATAAGCATCCTCAGGCCACCGAGACCCTCACATACCATGTACAATGAGGGAATGAAAAGCAGAACAGTCAGCAAAATGACTACTTGCTAATTAGAACCCAAAGCCACTCAGTGATATGGTCAATTAAGACAAATGGATAAAATGGTAGATCAGGTCCCAGGAACTGGGGTGTCCCACACGGTGCAGAGGTTCACCAACAATTCCACATCCTAGGAAGTCAAGCAAAGAGGACTGGGAGTACCTTAGTGGGGCCTTTGACCGCACCTATGTCAAGCATTTCCTCTTGAAAGGTTGACTACAGATTAGCTCATCTGGGCCCTAGATAAACTTGAGAAGCTGCTCCATACATACAGTCCCGGCCTTGGTGGAGTTATAGCCAACATGGGCAGTAGCCTTATGTGTGAAATCACAAAAAAGAGGGGCATATGTTGTGAGTAGTCAGGGAGCTGCAGGAGGCCCCCCCCGGATGGACCCCCATCTACCTGCCTCTGAGTGCCATACTCAAAGGCCATAGTGGACTGGAAGCTGCTATAGTCTGCTCCAATGTCTCTTCCTCCAGAAGGGGTCACCAGTAACCCTTGTCATAAATATTTAACCCTTGTAGTTCCCATGGCTGACTCATTGGCCAGAAGAGTGTCTACTTGAGACACCCAGGCTGGCTGCATAGCTGTCCCTGGGGAATTGATTGCACGACCTTGTATGGATACTGAAATCTGGGAATGCTCAATGCCCTTAGATAAAAATTTTCCATGTTTCACAGAACTTCATGATTGGAGTCAACCGAAAATGCTCGTTTGATTGTCTGCCATTGCCATAAGGTGTGAAAGGTTCGTCTCCATGGCTACAGATGCTGCATAGTACTTCTTGCACAGTCCCTCTGTATATTCTAGATCATCTTTAGATTACTTTAACAACCCAGTCTCCGTACATGTGTTGTTCTGTATCACCGCAGAGATAATGGCAAGCCACAAACTTCTGTCTGTACCTGTTCAGAATAGACACATCTCTCATGGTGTGATACAGAGGTTCACTGCACAAAGGTCTTCTGGGAAAGAGAGGCAGATAAATCACTCCTGGATCATTAGGGCTCATCCCAGGCCTGGGAGCTTAGGTTCAAAACAGACAAACGTCCTCAACTCTTGTAGCTAAACCCAACAGTCTAGCTTCTCCTTAACAGAAAATGAGAACCCAGAACCACTCCAGGGAGAGCTAGGGAGAAAAAGGTGAGTCCCTAACATGGTTTTGCTTCTCCTTAAGTCCTTCTTCAACTTAGGGTAAAGTCCCAGCTCTCCAGATCCTTTGTACTGCAACCTCCTGTGTCCCCACAGAGGGTCTTCACTTCCCTGGGTGTCATTCTGCAAATATCTGTGTTCCGTTTCAGAGAGAGGCTGGTTATAAATAATACTGAAGTGACAGGAGCCAGCAGCAGGTCCACACGCTATATCCTTCCTTAGAATAAAACACTAATTCCAGAGGACACACTGATAAAACATAAACATCTTTGATTGAAAGACAGTTAATTGTCTAATATTTGTAACTGTTTATCTATGTATCTAATATTTAAGTATACATGTATATCTGCCTTACCTGCCCCTCCTCCTCTACATCCCCCCAATCTTTTCTCATCCTTCTTTCCCCCCCCCAGTTTTCTTTCTCTTCTTCCACCTCCACTTAAAGAGAATTATGAAATACGGGTTTTAATTTGAATATAATTCAGAACCAGCCAGAAGCACCAGCTGTGCATGCAGCCCCATCTCTGAGCACGTTTCCCTTTGGGAACAGGATTCTCAATTCACACATTAGTATTAATTGTCTAAGGTCAAGATAAACCTTTCTCTTTGTTGTGGCTGTTAGATATTCTGTTTCACTATGTAGCCCAGGCTGGCCTGGAACCCATGGCAACCTTCCTGCTTTGGTCTCCCATGAGCCACTAGAACAGACAAAAATAAATCTTTTAAAGGATGTTTTATATCATAAAGAGATTGCTGCTCTCTATTCACTCTTAACCAATTAAGTCAGAACCTCTGGGAGTTGGTACTTGGGCAATAATGCCTTTGATTGGCAGCCGGAGATTGAACCTACTGAGTCAGAGGCCTATCCAAATGACAGACTTCTGCTAGGCCAATTGAACCTTCCAGAAACTGTCTACTCTCTTGGCAAAATACAATTGGCTTTCCGTACTTGAGGAAGGGAAAGTGGGCTTGTAACTCTCCTGGAAGCCTGGGTGCTTGGAGGAAGACACAGGTAACAGTAATGGGGAGTTGAACGACCTTTACTGGACCAGCTCAAAAAATCCGATTGGGTGTCGATGAGAGTGTCTACTCCCAGTCCAGAGATCCACCAGCCTGCCCCTGAGGAGTTAACACCTGTGAGTGGCCTGTGAAGGTAAGAAAACCACACAATGCTGTGTGCTGCGTTCATTCAGTCAGTAATTCTTTCATTCGTACCAGGTGTCTAGTATTTGCAAGAACATGAAAGGAAGTAGAAGAATGTGGCACAGAAGTTGTCCGGGCTCTCCTGATCTTGTTTGACCTGATCCCATGCCTAGCCCCAAGTTCTCTGTAGCTTTGATTTAGGCTGTGTGTTAGGCGCTGGTAATGAGAGCATTCGTGAAGCTCCATCCCGGGATAGGAGCAATGCAAATAGGCTCTGGTAAATCAATCTCTCTCTCTCTCTCTCTCTCTCTCTCTCTCTCTCTCTCTCTCTCTCTCTCTCTCTCTCTCTCTCTTTCTCCCCCCCCCTCTCTCTCTTTCTCAATCTCTCTCTCTTTCTCTGAGATTTTTTTCCTCTTTAGCAGATGGCTCTCATGAGGATTCAACTGTAGAATGTGAGCCATACTTGGGCCCAGGAAATGTTCCACAAAGAGCAGCCATAGCCGTCCCTGCATCTGGGGCTAGGCTACAAAGAAAGCTGAGGAGTGTTCCCAAGGCTCCACAGGGTGTGAGCAGACCAGGCTCTTCTAACAAGACTGTTAGGAGCCAGTGGAATGCAGGGTGAGCTGGCAGCAGGTATTCAGGTGCAGAGGTGGCAGATGAGGACACAAGCATTTGTGAAAGAGGAAGGAAAGCTGTGTAAGTGACCGAGACCCACAAAGACTGACATTACCCCCAACTAGCCAGTCTCTGGCTGCCCCGGGTCACCTGTCTTGGCTTCATACAACTCACCATGTCTCATACCCTCCTGCAACAGTCCCTGTATCTGGCCCTTCCTAGTCCTGACTCTGGTTCTCACTAACCTGTCCCATACCAGACCCCTTATTCTCTCCCTCCAGACTGTTGAATATGCATAGTTCCCTCAATCCTGGTCTCTCTGCATCACACAGGCTCTCCTAAATCCACTCTCTACTCCTGGGAGATGACACACGCGTACATGGGTCTAACCTCGTCACAAACAACTACATCCTGTGTCTGGATCTCGTATACTATACATGGAGGGGAAGGGCTGGTGCTAGTGTCTACCGAGCAGAGGTCAAGGACACTGCCAAACATACAGGACAGTGACTACCCCACCCCCACTCCCCAGAAAGAACCATCCTACCCTAAGTTAGGCACGTCAAGTGGTGAAGTCTAGCTCCGGGAGGTAGAAGCCGTTCAGTATCAGGGAGCTTTCAGTACCACTGCCAAGTTCATGCCTCCCTTGCCGGCGGCACCTGCCTTTTGCTCCAGGCAATTACATCTTGAGATGCTCCCCTGATCCTAGGGGAGGGTCTTGGGACCTTCTGTTCCTGCATCCTAGAATACATTTCCCACCCCAATTTGTCAGCCTGGCCAATGTTTGAGTCCTGCTATCCTCAGACCAGAAGTGGTTCCGTGACTTATAGTCTTTATTATTTCCAGAGAGAGAGAGAGATGATGAAAGGTGGAAGGGAAAGAGGAGAGAAGGGAAGAGAAGAAAGGGGGAAAGGGGCCGGGAGGATGGAGCGGAAAGAATGGCTGAATATGACCAAAAAGAAGTAGAATAAGTATAAGAGGATAAGTAGTATTGCTTCACTTGCTACTTAATGCTGCATCATTTTATAGTGCTATGGGCCAAATGTATCAACTGTCATTTGGCTAATTGACTTAAAAATCACACATATATATGCACTAGTGTGCACACAGATGCACACGCGCGCACGCGCGCACACACACACACACACACACACACACACGCACACACTGTAGGGAATCACCCCTGCTTGTCTGAGGCTTGAGAAAATGCCCTAATGTCTAGTCACACAACTGAAGTGTTCCCATGGAACATGCGTCCCCAGATGCATCTGAAGAACCAGACTCCAGAGCTGATCATAGAGAAGAGAGCTGAGGGCCAAATTCCTAAGCTATGGGGTTGGCACAAGCAACTTGGGTTTGTATTCCTTTTCCGGCAGCTTAATGGAAGTGAGTCATCACTGGGGGCACCATCCAGGTTTTCCAAGCCTGTGGGCCAAAATGACTCCATTCCTCTCTTGACATTTAAGCATGAAGATTTTTAGTATTAGCGAGGAGGGAGAATTCCCTTCCTTGCCAGCGGTGTCATGGGTAGAAATTTTCTATCCTGACACAGTCACCGAAGGTGTCTTTTACAGATAAAGCTAGAACTTGAGTGGCTGTCCGCGGTGACACTTATGTGGCTTCGGGCCCAGAGCCTGGGAAGAGCAACACTTTTGTTCCCTTGAAGGATATGTTCAGTCTGTCAGCCTAAATGAGTACAAGATGGCAACAGACTTGGCCAGGGTGCCCCGGGGAAAAGAAGGAATTACCCAACCTCCACAGGGCTGGCACTGGGAGTCACATTTGCTGGCTCTCCAGACAGAGCTGAGCTGTCTTAGAAGCAGAAGCAGCTCAATGCTCAATAACAGGGACATGTACTATACAAAATCCAGAGACAGCCATGGCAATATTGTGCTCTGGGAAGCTATCTACCAGCAAAGGCCCCTGCACTCCTGAGCCAGACCTATGAGACCAGAGTCCTGGGGGCAGAAAGTGGAGCCCAGCTCTGTCTCAGGCCTAAAGCCGGACTTAATTATCCTGTTTGACAATGCAACTCATTTTCACCTCCAGAGATGGAGAGAATACGGTAGGATTCGGTTATGAAAGAACGCTCAGAACACAGTTCAGGGTAGCTAGGAGGGCTTGTGGGAGCAGGGGACAGATGAGCTGAAGGTTTCCGACAGTCTCCCCACCATCTGCTCTCTCCAAGCCCCTGTGTAACCTTAGACAAGAATGTTCTTCCACCCTACACCCTACCTCTGCTGGGCTTGGAAGAAGCTTAGCTCTGCAACCAAAGGTCTCCTCTTCTTCCCGCTGTGCATCTCAGCGGGAGTAGATGGGCTGGGGGGGGGGGAGACAAGATGAGGGGCTTTCATTTATTATTTTAATTTATAAGAACAATGATCGCCAGGAGCTAAAGAAAGACAATGCTGTTTGCTCAGTGAGAGGAGCATGCTGGGAAGCCTGATCAGCAGGACCGCCCCATCCCCCCCCATCTTGCACTGTCTCTCCCTGTCCAAACCACACTCATAAAATGTGAAGAAACGCCCGGAACTTTCACCCACAAACTCTGCTACAGTTCTGGGGTCTGAACCCATGCTCCTCTAGAGAAGAATGAAGGAGACCCTAGATTTTCTGTGACATGAGACCCCCACAGGACAGGGAACTGTAGTGCCTAATCCAGGAGCTTTCAGTGACAGCTCTGGGAAGATCACCAAAGTCCATGTGCCCTGGTTGTATCTAGGCTGGTAAAATCCTGGCAGCAGTAACTTTTAAAACTCCCCAGGTAATTGCAATGTGTAGCCAGGATTTGACTTCACCATACTAAGAACTTGATCCTTGGCCCATGCAGAGGACAAGCTCCCTTCCAATGCTACTCCGGAACTGAGGACCTGGGATGAAGCATTTGCTGATTCGTTCTCATTTCCTCATTCATAGATCAAGCAACATTTTAGATCCCAGTGGTCATAATGAAAAGATAGTACTAACCAGGTTCCCTCTTCATGGGAAGCTCCCCAGTTAAAGCAGAAAGGTAAAGAGCTCAGAATAGTTGCCGGAAGTCCTTAAAACTGACCAGATTAACTAGGCTACTCAATGCCAGAGTAAGCAATAAACTCTGAGAGCTGCCAAGAAGACTCTCAGAAGAAAGTCTTCAGACTCTGAGACCAGCTCAGCAGCTTGGAAGAAGCAGAAGCCAGCTGATAGGCCTGGAAAAGCTTTAGACCAGAGACGCTGGAAAAGGACACTGTCCAACCTCTTGAGCTGCTCTGGGCTCCCAACTTTTGTGAGCTGTCGCTCATACTGGGGAGGTCTTTGAGTCATTTCGGCTCCAGTAGGTAACCCCTCACCCCATTTCCCTCTAGATAACCCCAAGAAAACTCATGGCTCATCAAGCTGGGCTTGATGGTATCTGTCCTTCTCATCTGTTGGGGGGTTTGTATATGACCTGGGAGATAAATCTACACAAGTGACCCCAAAGCCTCAGAATATATCATCTGTGTTTCCATTTAGCTAAGTGCGGAGCTTCGGCAATGGATCACATGAGCCTTGAGGGTGGAGTGCAGTGGGGTTTATCCGTCATGTTCCGCGATGCGGTCTGGACTTTGTGCTCAACCACTAGTGTATATAGGGCATCGCTCAAATGAGGCTCACCTGTGTAGAAAGGATCACTTGAGGCTGTCCTCTGAGGACAGAAACATGCAAACACTTTAAATCAGGTGACTGCAAGCAAAGCAGCCACGCCCTTCACCAAGACCTAGGAAAACAGAGCCGAGACCAAGAGGCCAACAGAGTGAATAGTGATGGCTCAGGAGTCAACCACAGATAAAATAAATATTTGGGATCCCATTCGGACTTTGTATGTAAATTGGGTTAAATACATGAAGGGGAAAGCTGGTATTGACAGGAGAACTCTACTCGGTTATTCTAGAAGGAATGATGAATAGCAAGGGACAATTAAATGCTACGACAGAAATCCTTACCTGCAAAAATTAATAATAGGCACTGTAGAGTAAAGGATGAGGAACAATATCCTTGCATACCCTTAAAGTGCCTCTTTGAAAGGCAAAAGTTACCAAAGTAAAAAATATCTCGATCCAGGAAGGAGCTGGCAACTTCCACCTTTGCCACACTCAAGGTTGACATCACAGGTGACAAGATAGATTGGCATCATGCTCTCCAGACAAGGCTCACTGAGAAAAGCGCCACTGTACCTCTTTGGTGCCCTTGACGAAGGTGTAGACTCTCAATCAGAATGTGAGCAACAACAAACAAATCCATCCTGACAAATATTTCATAGACGCACGGCCAATACTCTCTAGAAGTGTCAAGGTCGTAAAAACCCAGGGAAAGCTCAAAGAACTCAACCATATTGGAGGGGACTAAGCAAATGTGACAGCTAAATATTATAACATATCAGTGGAGGAGTGTGAAATTCACATGAGGTCTTCAGTAGACTAGCTAATAATGTGAACATTAATTTTCTGATTTCCTTAGTCCAAAGCGGCTACCCAAGATGTCAACATTAGAAGCTGGGGTGGAAAGGCCCCATGTACTATTTTTTTTTTACAACTTTTCTACTTCTGAAATTACTCCAACTGAAATGTTGTATTTATTTTTAACAATGTTCTGTTCACTCCACCAGCCCATACCACACACGCACGCGCGCACACACACACACACACACACACACACACGCACATACACACTGTAAATACACTGTCTCCAAGCTGCATACAACTGGTTTGCTTCCTCCATGTGGGAGCTCCCAGCACGGGGTATATGGAAGGACAGCTTCAGGACCAGACAGATGTAGATTCCAGCTACGGAGCCATCATCTACCAATTAACTTCTTTCTGGGTGTTCTCTTGGCTGATATCGTCGGTTTCCACAGCCACGTTCTCCGAGCAGCCGTCCTTCCCACAAGCTCCCATTCTCCCACATGCTTAGCTTTAGTTCTTAAGGGCAATTATTCTCCCCAAAGTGCGTTTTACATGCTTCCTATCCGCATGCTGGCTCTCTGGCTCCCAGCCTCCTCTTTCCTGTCCTATAGTAGAGGCTCCACTGGGTGCCCTATATACTCCTGTCTCCTCTGTTCTTAACTTGGCATCAAGCCTGCACCCTTCAAATGTTGATTACCATGCCCCTGGCTGGTCTGTGGTTTTCCTGAGTGCCTGGCTCAGCTCCTGCCCAGACCTGGAGGAGAGGTGAGGAGAGGCACCCATGACTTACTCATAAAACTCTGCAGCCGGCGTGAACTTGTATTTGGAGTATTTGGTATGGTCTCCCAGCACCGAGGCATTAAGGAGTTTCGGGTCAGTGCAGTTGGGGCTGTTCCAGGCATGGCCACAGTTGGTCCAGGGCAGGTTCAAGGTGAAGGACGCAAAGAGGTAGTAGAGTGACCAGGCAATGATGACGTTGTAGTAAAAGCCAACATAGAGGGCAATGAGGATCACAGCGTAGCCTACTCCTATGTAGGGACAAAGAGGTCAGACTTTTGGTCCATCCGGTCCCATAGCTCCTCCCTCACTCCTGGAAGTGGGCTCCAGCCACTGCACACTCCTGCACCTTCTTTTACTGGATCACAGCCTCACCCATAATCTTTTGCCACTGTAGCTTTCTTGGTCCACTAATCAGAGAAATAGATGTGTCAGGGCCTTAATGTTACATCAGGTGTTGGATGGAAGCTCCCTTGTCACTCAAACAGGACAACACAAGGCTGTATCTCACACCTCTCTCCCTACCTGCCGTGGAACTGGCCAGTGATAGACTAAGCTTCCCTTCTCCAGCTGATGCTTCTAAGACCACCTCACCTTCCCTGGTAACTCCTTATACTTAATCCTTCCCCAGGACCTGCTTCCTGGTGAAGCTCCAGCCAAGCACTCCCTGATTGGTTCTCAGCACAGTGTGCCTGCCCACAGGGTCTTAGCCCCAATCAACTGTGTCCTACACCAGCAAGCTGACAGAATGATTAGGAAGCTCCGGAGGGTTACAGCTGTGGCTGTTCTTTTTTTTCTGGAGACAGGATTTCTCTCTTTAATAGCCCCTGCTGTCTTGGAATTCACTTTGCAGACCAGGCTGGCCTCAAACTCATAGAGATCCACCTGCCTCTACCTCCAAAGGGCTTGAGTTAAAGGTGTGAGAGCCACCACACCCTCTGATCCTCAGTAATTCTTAGTGGTGAGATTTGATAGAGCGTAATCCCAGCTTCTTTGATATAGCCAAGGCCTCATGATACAGGCCTGGCCGTAGCTTCCCGGTAGCTATACTGATTGGTCAGCAGGCAGTCGTGTGACTCAAGTCCTCTGGGTCCTTAGTGACATCATGAGTACATAAGGGCTTCTTGTCTGCTCGTGTTTGTTGTTTCCAACTGTTAAAGCTGGCATAATTTAACCTTGTAGCAGTTAATGGCAATCTTTGTTAGCAATTGATAAGATAGAGTTAGGAATGATGCTAATGCAAGAGAAAAAAGATTCCAGACAGTATTGTTTGAGCACCAGGATCAAGTTGCACCTGACCAGACCCTAGATTTTAACATAAGCCAATAAATCAAAGTCTAATGGGGGGGGGGAGAGAAAGGGGGATGATGTGTGTGTGTGTGTGTGTGTGTGTGTAGATATATATCCCTTATACACGCATAGCTTCTTTAAAGAACCCAGAGGAAGCATTCGCTGGTTTGATTTGACTCACATTCATATATATGAAAATTCCATAATGAAGCCCATCACTTTGTATGCTAACTTTATAAATTAGTCAAAATTTGTAAAAACATAAAAAAGAATACAAAAATAAAGCCATTTTGAGTTGGATTTCAGGTGACTAAACAGGGAATATGCTAATCCGCATATCTCGTAAGACTTTTATGTCAGCCTGTCCTTACCGTGAACTGAGCATATACAAGGTGCAGGAGAGACTCTTGCCACTTAGGAAGACACATTTGTCCTCACTGTCACCATCTTTCTAAGTGTTTGAGAAATACTAGACTTCCTCCACACCCTTCTCTCAGGTCTAGGGGATGGAGAATGGCAGTTGTCATGGTTACTTCCCACACACCTGTTCTAAATTGAAGTACAAGTTCATCTTACAGCTGCCATGGCTGTTGTATTAACTTTCCAAGGCAGCTTTCTGATGGAGCTTGATGGCATCTGTGTTCAACTTTTCATGCCTGCCACGTGAGCAAGAAATGAGAGCAGAGGTCTGTGTGCTGAGATCCCTGCTATCCTCATATTTCCCATCTATAAAAATACTCTCTAGTCCTTCACTCAACTAGTGGGGCACAGCCTGGAGTCCAAGTTTAAGGCTACACTTGATGTAACCTAGTTTCTTTGTGTAAATTGGAATAGCAGACAATCTTGACTTTGTCCATGCCCGTGAGCCCCATGTGAGACATGAAGTCTCACCTTGGGAGCAGATTCTTCAGAAGACACCAAGTAAGACTTTGGAGAAAATATTTGGCTTCCCTCAGATCACTCCTACCTTTGAAGAAAGGACAGATCTTCCACACCGTGGCTGCCCCTTCCCGGTTGTACTGCCCCAGAGCCAGCTCCATGTAAAACAACGGCATCCCAGCTATGATGAGGAACAGCGTGTATGGGATCAGGAAGGCACCTGAAAACCATGAACACAGGATTAGACCTGCAGGACAGCTGCCCCTTAAAGGGCTACAGTCAAGCCTCTGCAATAGCCCATAAGGATCTTGTTCACCTGCTTCACCTGGCGCTTTCCTGGGGATGTCTTCTGTCGATAGATTTACAAAGAATACTTGAAATGCGTACATCAGCAGGCAAGACAGTCATAGTGTTCATAACCACAGAAATGCAGTCTGCAGTCGCACAAATAAAAGCCAAGTGAACCGAAGCTGAAGAACTGTGTTTCCACAGCTTCTCAGAGCCCTCGGTGCATGGCGCCTGCCACGAAGCTGCTCAAGACACAGCCTCTACCAAACTCGCAGAACCTTTCCCTTCATGAAGCCACACTCTGGACCCTCCCTGGTGAGGCCAGCCTTTCCTTCCACAAGCAAAATGAATGAGACCAGGCAAGGAGAGATGGCATGACTGATATCGTTGGCGGTCTCACCGGGCTTCCCCAAACCTGATTTTATTGTATTCCCCTTGAGTGCCACAGCAACCCATGAGAAAATGATGTCACCAGGGTTACTGTGACCCCTGGGGGACATTGCTAGGCAGAGGGAGAAGTCCGAGCTTCCTGATGGCACTGCTGATAAGAGACAGAAGGATTCTCCTTAGACTTCCTTCCTGTCCATGGGGCTCATCCTGCTGTAGGCTGCTAAAGGAAAAGCTGCTACAAAGAGGCCATAAGAAGCCCATCCACTGAGGCAGAGTAGACCCTGAAGGAGGTCCTAGGCCACAGGGCATGTACGTATGCATGCATGCATGTATGTATGTATGTATGACATGTCAGCAAGATTAAACCAAAACAGTCTCTCCTTTCCCGACACTGTCAGTGCAAAACCAAACTCCCCCCAGATGTCTGACCAAGATGCTCTAACCGTGGCAATCTCTGACCCATCCACACCAGGAAAATGAGCCAAGTTGGGGGTGCATAAAGATGACGACAGTACTGATGATTTTAACACAGAGCTCAGCAGCTCACTCTGGCCAAGCTCCTAGTGTGGGACGGGTGCTTTCCATGCAACCTCATTATAGCGTTATGGACTTTCTACCGAGCTAAGATCATTGCTAGCTCCATTTTAAGGGTGCAAGCCAAAGCTCTTCACTACAAAAGAGCTGGAGCAGAAGCAGGTACATGGTAGCCACGGTCAAGCTCACCCCGCGACTCAGTGTCTGCCTCCCACGTGGAAAGCCTAGGGCTTTTAAGGATAAAGCACTAAGTACTGGTCCTGTTGTTACAAGATCTGGGTCGTTTGCCGCAAGAGCCAGGTCCAGGGTGGAGAATAGCAACAACTGCTGCATATCTGCATCACGCACATCATGCAAGCACTCAGTATCCCAGTGCAGATGCTACCCAGAACCCTCTGGGAGAAACAAGTGCTATGACTTCTCTCCAGAGGAGGGGACTGGGACTTAGAGCCAAATCAAGTGAGCTGCCCAGGCTTATGTATCTGGTAAGATATAGAATTTGGGTCCGGTTGTGCCTGGCTTCTGAGTTCTAGGCTTGTTGCCAACATACCCTGAAGATTCTAAAATGTTCTAGGGCAAATAAGGGGTATGAATCTGAATAAGGCATGGGAAGGGGGAGTGTTTGCGGATCTGGGACACGCCAAGCTATTCCAGTATTCCAAAGTCTGCTCCGGGATGGAATCCCTTGAAATGCGCAGTGTCGAGATCTTCTTTCTTCCACTGAACTCCTGCCTGACCTCATCTTTCACAAGAAGGGCCCTTCTGGCATTTGCTCACAGAGCTGACACGGGGTAGTGTTGATAAGAATGGTGCTGATGTGGGGGAGGCCATGGGTTAGTAAAAATAACATGTGTCTTTTAATGGGGTCCCCGTGTGTGCCAGGCCACACAGGCTGGACACAATATTCATTTAGAACCACCCCAGAGATAATCAACACTACTCCTGCTTTACAGGCAAGGACACTGAGGCTTAGAAAAATCAAGTTGCTTGTCCATGCTAGTGAACATTTACAACCTAGGTTCAAAGCTTAGTGTGCCTGGGTCCCACTCCGCTGTCACTTGCGACATCCCAGGGGCACCCTGGAGCTAGGATTGGAGTAGGAGGTTAGTTCCTAAACAGTTGAGTATACCTGAAGACTGAAGTTAGCACCCAAAGTGGAGAGGGGGAAGGGAAGAGCCAGGTGTCAGTGCTTGGATGTTAGTTCTAAGATTCGCCATCAGAGAGTCCGTGTTCTCTTCTACCTGGCCAAGGTAAAGGACCCAGCCAACCCATCACAGGTCTATTTTAGGCAGTGCTTTAACTCTGAACTTCCATATGGTACCTCCAACCCAGCAACTCACTTAGTGTGAAGCCCATCTCCCCTGCTGCTGATGGACGGTCACAACAGAGTAAGGAAGCACAGACATCCATGGGTCTGCACGAGCCCCAGCTCTCCACAGTGAGTGACTCAGAAGTTTCATGGACTGCAAATGCCAGCAGACTCGAGAATGCTGACCCAGGGGGCATGGGAAGTGTGTGGGGTGAGAAAGAGGTGTGTATGATGCAATTATATTTTAATTTAAAAAGCCTTAATGGTTATATGAAGAGTATAAATGAAAAATGGGAAACACCCAATGGTCCACCGTCTCTGCTAAAAGAGGACATTAAGTAGCACACTGGCGTGAACTCTGTTAGAAAAAGAAAGATGGCAGTGTGGCTGAAGAGTTAGGAAGAGGTCAAGGTAGCTGTGGTGGGCCAAGGACATCATTCCATAAGCAGCCCTGTGGCAGCATCGTGGAGTTTAAAGCTGCTTATGAATGCACAGTTCTGCAAAGGCCATCACTGTCTGTCCTTGTGTCCCTATGTCTCTCGTGTGCCCATGCATTGCTGCAAGCTTCACACAGTCCTTGAAAATCCAAAATCCTGTCACAGCGCTGGAATGCCCTTGTTGTAAAAGTGCAGGGCTCATGCAAAGAGACCTGGAAAAACCATAGTTGTATGTACCTCCCTGAGGGCTCAACTTCTAGGAAGTCCCCCCCCAAAACATATGACTTCTCACCAACACACACCCATACATATTTATGCAATGCTAGGAGTAGACCTTTGTGTGTGTGTGCACACAAACACACACACATGTTCACATCACCTTGCAAGGAGAAGTATCCCTTGAGAAAGAGACTCTAGCCAAAGGTCTTTGGATAGATTTAGTAAAAATGAAGAAGCATTTGTCTCTCAGGGCCAGTGTAAACTGCCAGATAGCCCACCATTATAGAGGAGCTCTGTTGGCACAGGAGGGTCTGGAATTTTCCATGTAAATGCTGGGTCATCAGGAGGAGAAGCCAGCAGCCACTAAGATCACTAGACACCCACATGGGAAGGGGAGGGGGGGTCTGAGGAAAGGTGACTAGGGGTAGGATAGAGGGGCACCTAGAGGAATATGATGGCCCAAGGCTGAGGGACTAGAATGAGGTGGAGGGGTGTGGTCACTGGATCCTACAGCCAGAAATCTAGACCAGTCTCCCGAGGATGGGCTTCCTTCAGCATTCTGGCCCAACTCTGCTGTGTTCAAGGGGTGAAAATGCACGGAGCAGCTTCCTGGGCCTGCAGCTCAGCTATGGGCTTTCACTGCCTGAGGCTCCCAGCAATACCTAGATCAATACCTAAAATAGCCAGCCTTGGCCCCTGTAACATCCCAGGGGGTGATATCTAACTTCAACAAGCTACCCAAACTCTTACAGAACTGGGCCGCAGTCCTCTTGTAGACATAGTTCAAAATAACAACTCTAGCCACACCGTTAATTAAAACACACCTCCTTTCTTCTTCGACAAGAAACCTCTGCAATAGTTCTGTGAAAAACTCCAGTTTGGAATTCTCAGCTCTTAGAGCTCCTAGACTGAACTCTGCTGGCCAAGGCCTTGAGCTCTCTTCATCCTCCGCTCCATCGGCCACATAAGGGGCCCCTGGCATATACCGGTGGGTTCTTCTGTCCTGTGTCTGAGTTCTGTTCCCGGGCCCCTACAAGCAACAAGGCCTTGCACGTTGTTTAACAGGTCCTTTGGGGTCATTTGCCTAGGAAAACCCAGAGCCAGGTATCTGGGGCGTGGCTGGGCGGAGGGACAGTCCCTCACTCACTTTCATTTTGGCTTAAGAAGACCTTTCGCCTGAGCCTTGATACCCAGGGACAGCTTCTGACAAGACTGGTGACTCTGGCAGAATGGGTCTTCCCCTCTCAGAGGTCGGCGGAAGTAGAATTTGGGAAAGGGAGTTTGGGGGCTACGTCTCCTTCTGCAGCCCCTCTCCTTGCACTGTCACGCCCGAACTTGACTTGTCCTTGTGGAATCTGGTTCCCATCTCCCCCGTTCTAGTCTCTTCAAGAGAAATAAACCTGAAAGTGTTTGGGATGCTCAGAGTGATGTCGCTACAAGAACTGTGACTCACAAAGAACTGAGTACGACCTCACCTTCCGCATTTGAAATATAGTATATCATGAACTTTTAGAATATCTACAGCGGACTACAACTCCCTAGAGACAGGAATTTTCTTCCACACATTTCTGCACTAGGGGTTGGTATTAACCAATGAGTTTCTGTTTGAGAAACAGGTCTCTGCGGTGACTCAGATGGTGGATGCCACTAATGGAAGCCCTGGGCCTTCTCCACTGGTCCTAGAATTTAATCCTCATGTAGGCAATAGGACTTGAGACTGCAGGGCAAGATATGCCATTTTTCTCCATTAGGCCCCTCTTGCTTGGGAACAGCCCTTCAGCTCCTTCTGGCTAGCTCACAGTACTGGGCCACTAGCTGATAACCAGCCCAGAGCAGTACCTTCAGTTGGGAGACAGGGTGCCAATAGCTATGGTACTTACTCCATAGCTCGAGCACCATGCTGCTTAGCTCCTTGTACATCTGAACTAAATAATAAATGTCAGCCAAACAAGGTCCATATGTGGATGTTGCTGTGTCCTAGCTAGACATGAAAGTATCAAGCTGAGAAACTCCTGATGTCTATATAAGCGCTACCCTTAAAAGTGTTGTTGCGGATCCCAGGCACTTGGGTGGTGAGGGAAATATACCGGGAACTCAGAATCCTAGCATCTCACGCATCCAGAGTGGCACACTATAGACTGTCTGGACACGGGCAAAGCTCAACTTTTGTCTCCTAAAGGTGCTATGCTATGGACCCAGGCTTAAGGAGCTCTCTTTGGCCTTATCTCCTCCATGAATTTTTTTCCAGAATAAAGTCTGCTTGTTTCAGAATCAGGAACTCATCTTACACCTATGTTCATCACATAACCAGCATCATCAAACACATCAAAATGGTAGCATTTCTACTCAGCCCATAGTATGTGACATTATCCCAGGTACTTTATATTGTCTGATGTTATCTGGCCCTATAGAAAGGGCTAAAAATTAAACCCTTTATTTTCTGCACAAGAAAACTGAGGGTTAGAGACACCATATGGCTTGTCCAACGCCACTTCTCTAGCATATATCAGGCTCTGATTCAGAGCTAGGTATGCTCAAACTTAAAAATCCACAGTCGCCACAGGATCCAATGCAGAGCGTCATACACAGAAGGCAATCCACAAGGCACCACCTCCAGGAAGAAGTACTCAGTTACCTACGTATTTGTTCCTTCCCAGAGGCCAGCACAGACCCAGTCTCGGGTTCCAAGGGAACCCTCTGGAACTTACAGCCTGTCATCCCAGCAGCTGGTCTTCAGGAAGGTGTTCAGGCAGGCTGATTTTGACAGTAATTCATTCATAAAATATTAGCCAAGGGCATAAACTATTGGCACTTTCATCAGTTCAAAACATTCTCCCGTCTGGGCCAGGATAAACACTCAGACTTGGAGAGTTCTATGTTAACACTGGCCCTGAAGAACACAAAGACCCAGGGCCAGGCTGCTAAAGGGCAGGGTGATGAAGCCTGGCTTGTGTCCAGCTGTAGTCAGGGTTATTGGGGGAGCAGGGAACTGTGGGGATCATCTAAGACTGGATCACTTTATAGCAGTAATTTTGATGCTTGAGGTTACAGTGAGTGGCAGGGTTGGAATTCAAACTCGGGTCTTTGGCTTCTTCTGGGATTCAAGAAATACCCGTCTCCTCGACTTTTCTGGAGCTGAATTCAGAATTACTGAAGGAGAATGGACTCGCAAAAAAAAAAACAGTATAAGGTCTCAGGGGAGATTAAGACCTGCAGGGGCAGCTGAGCATCCCCTGGAACAGAGATTGGCATACTAAAAATCAGACGGCTGTTCTCCCAGATGAAGGGCTATACCATCCCCAGACCAATTGCCAACCTCATCACCAGCCGTGGAAATTCACTGGTGTAGCTCTTCCCGCTCAGTCAGTCTAGCAAGGGCTTCCGCAGCCCAGCCTCAACTGCATCTTACCCTTATCTCTCCTGGCTTGCCCTCCAGCCAGCCTAAGTTCCTCTTCTGCGAAGCCTGTCCCAGGTAGATGCTAAAATACTGTTTTGCTAAGCCCTCCCTGGCCAGCGAAGCTGAGTTCCAAGCAGAACTCACTTGCCCTGAGTCACTGCTCAACAGCTCCTCCTGAAACCTCTACAGCACCAGTCATTCTCCCATCCCTTTCCTATAGGATCCTAGCGATAACGATAGAGTAGCAGGCACACTAAGGCCTATGCCGTGCTAACTCTCCACACGCACGGGGGCATTTGGTCCTTGGCCCTCCTCTTAGCTGAGCAACATTATTGGACAGGTAAGGAAACAAAGGCCTAGAGAGTTGCCCAAAGTCATATGTGTTAGAAACTGGAGTCTATAACTTCACAGCCAAGACTCCTAATGTCTAGGCTGCACCACACACACACACACACACACACACACACCATCATCATCATCTCTAACACATCACTGTGTTAGTTCCTGCCATGTTTCTGCCATGGTTTGTGAAACTGGCAATGAGTCTCTGAGAGCTGGAGTTATTTTATTAATATATTTGTTCAATTACAAGTGTGTAGGAACCTTCAACCACATTCCTAGGATTTGAACCTTATTGGAGATTCTGAACTAAGCCTGTTCCCTCAGCTTTCTCCAGTCCACTTTGGAAACAGGGCCACAAAAGACAAATTATAGAACAACTCAGGCTTGGCCACTCCAGAACCAGGATACCGGAGAAAGGAAAATTTAGTCAGTTTCAATGAAAACTTTGTATCTGATAAATTTGCTATACTTTGTCCCAGGAATCCAGCACACAGCAGCACAGCAGGTGCATGCTCTCTCTCTCTCTCTTGCTCTCGCTCTCACTCCCTCCCTGCAACATGGCAGTGGCCATGTGGACACAGCGTCAGCAAGAGCCCTGGAATATTTATCTATTCGGCACATGTGGCAAGCTGGCCATCTGTGTTGCCATTTAGTTTCAATGGCATATAGCAATAGAAAGGATGGATCACAGCATGTCAATGACGACTTCTGGAAATCAATGCTCCCAGCAGGCAGAGTGGTGACTTACACATCCGGGTGACCCCTGCAGGGACTAGCATTATGCCTTACACTGAGCTAATCCAGAGAAATATCGTTGATTAATGACAGGGCATCTGGTGTCTAGGGACAGGCCATCTCAGACAGTCACTAAGGACATGCAACTGTCCTAAGGGCTTCCAATTTGTCATTTATTCGTCATCTCTCTCTTTGCTACAAATATAGAAAATCTACCTTTTTATGTTGTTGCTACCATTGGCCCCCAAAGGGCCAGAATGCTCAAATGCTCAAATCTGCTGAGAGTCCCTGGTAGGTCGTCAGCCACGAAGTGTGGAAAAGTTTCACCTTCAGGTTGTATTTCTCTTCCTTAGCTTTCCCTCTCTGCCCAGCAACTATGGATCAGAGTACTGAGCCAGAAGAGTAGCAAGGGCCACCAGGGACCAGGAAGCATCTCCTGACATTTGGGACTTTTGTCCCAGCTTCCTTATCTGGAGTATCTAATGATGACAGACCCATGTCAGGAAGGGAACACGGGGCTGCTCTCCAAATTGGTTCTAGCTTTGATTCGCTTTCTCAGTGAGAGTTGATGCTTCTATATGCAACAGGATCAACTCAGAGCCACGTGCTCGTTTTGGTGACCACACCCTTTTTTTTTTTTTTTTTTTTTTTTTTTTTTTACAAATACTGGGTATTTCTTATCCCAAAGCAAGTGTCCAGAGAGCACACAGAAACACAAAGTTGTGCATCTTGGACTCTGGGAGTCACACACTCCTCCCAAACCCTGTAAATTGTCAGCCTGCCTCCAACTGACTTCCCTTAAATTCCAAGTCGGAACTCCTACAAGGCAAGGTGTGGCCTTATCTTGTAGTACCAGGGATGGCCCAATGTCTTCTTCTAGAAGCTAGAGTCCCTGGGTTCTGTGCAGGGCACTCCTGAACTTCCATCTCAGTAAAGATGATGGGGACCAGGGTGGCTTGGGCATCTTAGGCTCCAAGCCCTTCAGGAAGGAGCTCAAGGCTGCTTCCACGGGACTGTATGTGACCTCTGTGCTCTCATTCCAGGGCTGATGGGAAAATGACAGCTCATCAAAAAGAGGGCAAAAGAGCTCGGCTGCTGAGTGTCTTCTCCAGGTTCACCTGTAGCCCACTCCATAATGTAGTCAGAGCCTGTAAAACTGAAGAGGACACTCCAGGCTCCCAGGCCTCCTGTCTCAAGGCCCAGCTCAGTCATTGGCATCTAGTGGCCTAAGTTCACAAAAGCTATGTGCACTTACCTCTGTCGCCCTCCGGAGATCCAAGGGCTCTAATTTTACCCGGCCTAGTGTTCGAGCCCCAAAGCTAAGAGTGCTACAGGTATTGCCATCTTGTGTCTGGCTGGAACATCCCAAACTCTTGGGGATTCCTTTCAAGATCTATACCCCTTTACCTGCGGGGGCCAGCTTTGACTCGTGTTCCTCACCCGACCAGGTGCCCCGAATCTATCCTTGAGCCTCTGTGCCTACCACTCTCCAAGATCCTGCCTAATCAATTCCCCTAATGGAAAGTATTCTGATCCTATTTTCTGGCGCCCTAAAGAGTTCTTTCCCAAACACTAAATTTGTTCGTGCGTCTCTTCTCCATGGGTATCCCTGCTCCCCTCCCTCTGCTACAAGAGCAAGCAGCCTCCCAACTCCAAAGCCTCAGTCAACCCTGCGCTCACCACCACCATTTTTGTAGCAGAGATAGGGGAAGCGCCACACGTTGGCCAGGTCCACTGCGAAGCCGACCACAGACAGTAGGAAATCGATCTTCTTGCCCCAAGTCTCCCGGGGCTGCGCGTCACCGTCCTGGGACGCCAGGAGGCACTGGACGCCGTTGCGCTCCTTCACCACCAGCAGATCCGCGGTTTTGCAGGGCCGTAGGGGCTGCTCAGGCAGCGGGTCCGCCCCGCCGAGCTCTGGCTGCACCTGCGGGTTCATTCGCGCCAGAAGCATGGGTGCGGCTGTAGAGAGGGACTTCGGAGGCACACCAAAGTTCTGCTTGTATAAAAGGGAAAAAAGTGGTCACCAGGGCTTGCAGTCTCTTTGCTCCAACCGAGACCACCCAGGGGAACCCAGAACGTCGGGATCCGTGAGCTGATCGGACTCCGGCTTCCTCTAGAAAAGGGAGCACATGTGTTGGAAAAATTTGGAGACAGAGGTTGTGACGCGCGTCCGACTGGGACAGAACTCATAGGTGGGAACCTCCTCGGGCCGCCCTGTGGGTCGGGCTAAAGACCCTGTCGACTCTACCTGGGTCATTCTCCGCCTCTACCCGCCCCCCCCCCCACCCGACCCCACATCCCTAAATGGCAAGTTTCTTGCGGGCCCTGCAGGCAGGGCCGGTGTCTACTCGTGGTCCCGTCCTGCTTCGGGGAGGCGGAACCCAACAGCCCTGGGAGCCTTCGGGACACTAGTGGGTGCAGCCGTTCGCGAGGTGCTTCGGAGCCGGCCCCACACTTACCGGTCTCGCGCGCAGGGCGCACTCACGTGGTGGGCGGCACGGGGATCGCAGGCGCCAGCCCAGGCTGAGCTCCGCCGCGTGGCACTCAGGCGGGGCCCCGGGAGCGCTGCGGGCGCGGGGCAGCCGGCAGGACACGGGCTGGCTGGCTCTGGCCGCGCCCGGAGGAGGCCGACCTGGTAATGTAGACTGTGCCCCAGGTAACGCGCCTATTGCATTAGCCCCGCGCCCAGCCCGCTCGGTCTGGAGCCTGTTAGCACTAATGCAGACTGACAGCGTGGCCCGGACTGGCAGAGGCGGGGGCGCAGCTCCCACGGGCTCCGGGGTGGCGGGAGCCGGACTCTAGAGGACTCGTGAGAACCTGGCTCACACTCTCCGTGTCTCTCTTCAGCAGGAGTAGCGCACGCGGTTCCCAAAGACACCTGGCTCTGGCCTGTGAGCAAAGGAAGAGGGCAACAAACTCCCAGAAGTGGAATCTATGTCTTCAAAGGGGGGCTGGAAAGAATAGGGAGAGCAGCCACCACCCTAGCGACATCAGCGCTGTCATTCACTCAGACCACTTAATCTACTTGGTGAGAGTTTTCTCTACCAGCAAAATTGGAACTCGGTGCTCCAACTGAGCGCTGCGACCGGTGGCTGACAGGCTGGGCAGGGCGCGGCCCTTGGGCAGTTTTTTTTTTTTTTTTTTTTTTTTTTTTTTTTTTTTTGTCTTTTTTTTTTTTTTTTTTGGTTTTTTTCTTTTTTTTTTTTTTTTTTTTTTTTTTTTTTTTTTTTTTGGCCAGCTCAGCTTGTTGAAAGGTCATGGCCCAGAATTTTACTCTTGACTCTCTTTGTGACCAGCAGGCTAACAGGCTTTGGAGGTTGTGACCCTGTTCTCCTTGGAGTCTACGACCCAATTCTGTAAGGCTGAGCCCTGATACTCATCCCTATAAATGCCTCCTCCTAAGTGCCCAAGTTAGCCTTTTTAGTCTCCCACAAGTGGGCAACACCTTCAAAGAGCTGTTTGTTCAGTCCCAGAAGCAAGAGGAAAACAGGAAACACAATGAATAAACACATATGATGAGGGAGAAGACTGGTGTGGTATGGGCTGGTGTGGGTAAAGCAAAGGAAGGGGATGGATGAAAAGAGCAGGGCTGCGATTTCAACAGCATCTTCCGTCGCGTTTAAGCGTGAAATACTTGGACCGCAGAGTTATTTATCCAACTTCTGCCTGCGTCTAAAGACACCCAGCTAGGAGAGCCATGGAGACAGTCACTGATACCCAGGAGTTCCCAGTCCAATGTGTAAAGAGTCTACTGCCGTCTGGGACTGGCTGTGGCCATTGGAGAGAAGGAATTTGGTGACGCCAAATCAGTAAGGGCAGCAGGCAGGAATGTAGGGACGACACTTAAACAACACAGGAAGAAATTTAGATAAGCTTAGTCACACCTATCCTTCCATGCTTCCAACATTCCAGGCTTAAAGCTACCCCAGGGTCTTTGCAATTGCTCTTGCTTCCATCTGAGTTATTCAGGTCTGAGTGCAGAAACTCCTTCTTAAACTCTTGCATCTAAAAATTCGCCCCCCCCTCCATTGTCCACCAGATCACTGACCTAACTAAAAAATTAATTTCATCTCTTTTTGAATGGCAGTTGAGCTCCAGAAGACCAGAGGCATCGTCTGCCCTACCCGTACCTCTGGCACCTGTAACTCACTAACACCGCCTGGCACATACCATGAGTGAATGAGAGAGTAAATGTACTGCCGATACATGGGACTGTTCAGATAATTTTCACACACAGGGCCAGCAATGCAGGTATCCTGTGGAGAGGATGCAGAGAGGAGAGAAGAGCTGCCCAGAGGGTGGTAGGTTCACTTTGATCCCTTGGGGACTGAAGACAGGAAGCAGGAGATTAGGCAAAGGGTGGACCTGAGGCTTCAGGATGAGAACTGGAGAGTACAGGTTCCCTGTCATCAAAGGGTCATCCGTGACAAGCCAGTGAGAAAGAACACACATACTCCGAGGTTCAAGAGACCAGTCTGAGGTCCCACATGTCAGAGGTATCAGAGCTGGAAGGGAAACCCAGGTCTCACGGTCCTCATTTCTGGTCTCTTCACTTACGATGGATGACGACATCTGAATCCCTCTAGCTGGCCTGTCATGCTCCCCTCTGCTCCATCAAGCTGGTCATCAAGCCCTGATACTCTCCTCTCTGCCTGACAATGAAGCCCTGCCAATCCTCCTGAAGCCCAGGGGATTCTCATCACTCCCTGTTGCTCACCTTAAGCCCCTGTCTTTCTAATCACATAATCATACCCAGCTGCCAGATAAATTCCTGAAACTCAAGCCCAACACCTCACCTGAAATCCCATGGAGACGTACCAGAATGACTGAATGAGCCATAGATTTAAATTAATCTCATTTTCTCCTTTACGCCACTTGGTATCTATCTGCCCAGTTTTCTACAGTGAGTATTTGATACTTGGACAATCGGAAAAAGATAACTCACAATTTCCAAAGATACTCCTGTCTCTCCAAGATAAACAGCATCAGTGGTGCAAACAAAATTCCACTTGTCCATTTAACCATACTTTCTGCCATTAATCCTCTCCTCTTTTTCCCTAAGCCTTTCTCCCTCTTTCAAGACATGCTTGCTGGACCAGGGGAGGTTGCTCAGTGGTTATAAGTACTTGCAGCTCCTGGAGGGGACCAAGATTCAGTTCCCAGCACCCACAAGACAGTTCACAACTATCTGCAACTGCCTTCCAGCCTCCACAGATACTGGGTGTGTATATGATGTTCAGACATACATGCAAGCAAAACACTCATATACAAACAGTAAAAATAAAATAAATCTTCAAAATATATTTTCTTCTCTAGCAACATAGGTGATACTCAAGAACAAGTATTATAGTTTTATGTCCCGCAGAATTTTTAATATGCTCTTTCCATCCTTTTGTCTATTGGAGGAATTCCTGTTCAGCCTCCAAAACCTCTAAGACCAACCCCAATCAATACTTTCCCTGACAAGCAGTGTTCACGAAAGTCAGATCTCCTTTTTATAGGGCTTTTGAGCATTTGTCTGGTCTAGTTATTTGTGTAACTTCCCTAACCAGTCTGAGAACAGTATCTAACATAACCTACTACATAGCCAGCTAGCACTGCAAAAACTCATACCAACAGAAGTAGAAGAGAACTATCTTGTTCCTTGCTTTGGGATTAATTTATGTTGGAGTCATCCAGAAGCCGAATTTGAAACAAAGGTCAGAATAAGTGAGGGAGGGAACTTCTGGGAACGCTTTAGAGAATTGAGCAAGCAAGACAGGAAAGGATGTAAGACCAGGAGAAGGTGGGTTAAAGAGTAGCTCAAGGCAGGGACTGCTGGTGTCATCCTGCTGGGACTTCAGAGGCACAGTACATGCCTTGGAGCTGTCCCGGCAAGAAGAGAGCTAGGAGGTTTACCCATGAAAACTGCTCCCAAGTATTGACTCCTCCAGTGCTTCCTGTCTAGCCTAAGACAAGCCTGTGTCTGCTGCCAAAGAAGGGTCTCAGCAGAGCCCCAGGTCCTGGCAACAGAGAGCATCGGGGCGGGGTCTGCACTGAGAACAGAGTGAATGACGAGGAGGATGGGCAGGACCCTGGTAGTGTCTGTCGCCAGGGTGGGGAGAAGCATTCCCCTAACTACACAGACATTATCAGAAGGCTAATTGGCGAGTTCTCAGAGTTCCCCCTGTGGCTTCCAAGACATCTGGGGGACACAGCTGGCCTGAAGGAGAAGGCGTCTCCCTCATCTCCGGCCCAGACTCCCTGCTTATGGTTCTAAGGGCCATTGGGGCCATGTGGCTTCTCTCGTGCTCTCTGCATCCTGCCCCACCAGTTGGCCTGAGGGCAAGTGGTGGGCAGGAGGCTGGAGTATTATCAGAGCTAGCATGGTCTCAGGGGAGGCGTCACTTCCACTTACCATGGCACTTGGTGACACAGGCCATGGGAAGCAAAGCGATAGCTGGTGCTGTTAGTCCATCTTTGGTCATCTCCCTGCAGACACCAGGCCTTGACAAACAGAGGTTGGGCTGGAGTGTATCTAGAATCCAAGAAGCTGAGTCCTGAGGGCTCTCTCGCAGTCTTTACCTCCAAGGCACCATAGGGATAATTAAGGCAAAAGAGAAAGGGAAGTCTACCTGTCTGTTTTCTCTCCTTGCTCCCTCCCTCTCTTCCTGCTTCTTTGCCTCTACCTCTCCCCCCCCACACACTTCTTTCCCTTTCCCTTCCTCCCCCATCTCTCCCCTCTCTCCTTTCTCCCATTAGGATATTAAATCTCTTTCACTGAAGCTGGTCTGCCCAAGGTTATTGGTCATTGGTCTAAGTCCTGTTCTAAATATAAATAGCATAACATGTCCCCTCAATACAAAACCCACAGGAGCTGAAATCCATCTCCACCAGGGTACTTCCCACTAAAAACCCCTTGAGGTTTCTGAAACTTCTTATCTAGAAAGTTATGTCTCAGTCCTTGATGTCTGCTCTGTTGGTTACTAAGCTCAGCAGACCCCCTATAGTTATTGCCATCAGAGAGCAACTGACCCCTGTTGACCTCCACATTTATACCCTCCACCTGGGCCTCTGCTCTGGGTTCCAACACTCTGGGTTCAACTATAGTCTATGCAGCTCTACCTAGAAAACCAGAAGTGTGGAACTGGTCATGAGCAAATCAGATGCCCTGATGCCGCCTCCCTGACTTAACACATAAGCTGCTCCTCCACAGTTGCCCTCAGCTCAAGTTACAAGGGCTCCCTCTTTCAGGCTCCTGAACCACTGAGCTTGGAGTCAGCCTTAGCTCTTCTTGCTCTCGTCTCTAACCCTGCACAGCGCCTGTGAACTCTAGATCATGTGACATCTCTGCACCTCGGAGGTGACTTCCCAGTCCCAAGTCATATCATCTCCTGTCAGGATGTCTGTGACAGTCTCCAAGTGACCTCCCTGCTTCTCCCAGTTCTCTGCGACCTGAATCTTCTAGAACTTCCGGGAAGACATTCTGGCAATATGTTCATGCCTCGTTATCCGCACTCTCTTCCTCCGATGGCTCCTGTCTTATTTGGGACAACATCTAAAGTTTTTCCCTAACCAATGAAACTTGCTTGTACTCATCTGGGGAAGGCCTACAGCCCCTACATCAGTAAGGGACAGAGGTTCCATAAGTGAGGAGAACCAGAATGGCAGGAAGTAGAGCAGAAAGGTATGGGGGCTTGATTGGGCTCTACAGCTGTGGCCACAGCCATTGATGAGATGAGATGGGCCATGAGAAGAAGAAAAACAACACATAGGGCAAGAGAAGAGCCAGGAAAGAGAATGGAAAAGGTATATCCAGAGCACACAGCGCAATGTCCTGGAAGAAACAGGTTTCCTTCTATGCCTGTCCATTCACATCCTTGGATGGCCTTACCATGGCCATGAGGGTTAGAAGACAGAGGGCCCATACCTGGCTCCTCATTCTGTCCAGGGCAGAGGAGTTATGGTCAACTTGGTCCTGGAGCTTTATCCATCTGGGACCATCAAAGCAAATGGAAGCTCAGAAATCATCACGCAAGTTGAAGCAGAAAGGTATTCCATAGATAGCCGTCTGCAGTGTCGTGGACTCGCTTCTCGGAAACAGCATACGTGCACCGCTCTTGATTGAGTGTGAAACTCGTCGGGTGTGAAAAAGCACAAAAATGTTGTGACTAGTTGACAGTTTATAATAATTATTATATGAATATGCAAGACTGCATCCAGTCCTCCCAATTAAGTAGCAAATGCAAGCCCACGTCCCACAGGCCCATGTCCTCCAAGCCCATGTCCCCCAGCCCATGTCCCTCAAGCCCATGTTTCCCTAGCACACATAGCAACCACTGTCCTGAATGTAGAAAAAACTGTCTCTGCCTTTTTCTTCATGGTATTACCACCTAGGAATTTATTTCCAATATATGCATTGTTTGGTTTCATTATAGTTCATAATAATACATTTTTAGATTTATCCAGAATGATGGCATTTTTCATAGTTTCCTAATTTTCATTGCTGTATATACTTAATCTGTTAAATAGATGACCACAATTTAATTATTCATTCAGTGTAAAAGAACGAATTTGGAATTTAGGCTTGTTCCCAGGGTTTGTGTATACATGGGGGGTGTTGGGAGGAGTGTGTGTGTGCGCGCCAATTTCAAACAATCCACATCAATGCATTGAAATGTCTCTCATTCACATTTACAAGAATTTCTCCAGGGAGCGTTCTTGGAAATGCATTGTTGCTTTCTAGGTTACGCTTGCCTGTATGACGTAATGACACACTGTTTTTTCCAGGTGATGGAGCAACCTGCATCTCCCTCTCTCTGCCTCAGTTCCTCCCTCCTCATCGTCAGAGCCTCAGCCACCTTGCTGCCATGTGGGCTGTTCACTCTTCAGAGTGTGAGACAGTACTTTATCGTGGTTAGTGTTCGCGTCTCTGACTGTTCAATCTACCGCATGCCTTCTCCCATGCCTGTGGGTCCTTTGCATTTCATTTTCTTCTGGGGAATGATGGCACATTTACCCAACTGTCCTTTGGCTTGTCTGTTCTTAATGCACAGGAGTTCGTGAAGCACGCTGACTGCTCATCTGTGGTGTTATATGCAAGCATCTCTATTTGATTGTGTAAGACTCCTGCTCCACTCATGATCTGATAGCGAGTATTGGTTTTACTATAATTAAATGCATCCGTCTTTTCTTACTGTTTATGTGGTCTTTGTGTAATTTGAGAAGTTCTTCCCTTGCTGACATTTTTCCTCACTATATTTTAAAGTTTAACAGTTTGGGTCCTCCATGGTTATGTCTTTCACACACTCTGTAGGAGTTCATTTGTGTGTGGTAAGAATTCCACTTCGTTTTGTTGTTGTTGTTGTTTATTTGTTTGTTTGTTTTTTATAAAAAAAACCATCAAGTAGTTACTTCTTTGCTTTGATTAGCAAAGAATTCTTCTCTATCTTAAACAGTTTCCATCTATAGTTGGGCTTCTTCCAAACTTTCTTTTCTGTTATATTGATCTATTTATCTGTCTGTAAGCATGAAATCCCTTGCTGACTTAATAAGCATTACTTTATATTCCTATCCAGAGAAAAAAAATCCTTCATCCTTCTTCATTAGAAGTGCCTTGGGGGCAGGGGGAGTCATTGCAGGTCAACAGTGATGGCACTGAATCTGAAGTCAGTTTGGACCTTGCCAGAGTGTTTGAATGGCTCATCTAAAAATAGAGGACAGGTCCACCATCTCTCTTTGCGGGAGAAACTGAATGGGGGTGCCTAGGAATGGTGTGGCCTCAGTTTTAATACTATCCCAGTGGCTGAGTTCCTTTCTTTGCCCATATCTCAGTTTCCTCATCTTTAAAGTCTGTAGGACGCTGCCGCCGCCACCACTGTTGCTGTTGATGGTGGTGGTGGTGATGGTGGTAGTGATGGTGGTGATGGTTGTGGTGGTGGTGATGGTGGGGTTGGTGGTGGCGGCAGCGGCAACAATTATGGTGATTTACCTCATGGAACTGTTGAGAGGATTAATGAGCAAATAAAAACAAAGCACTTAAAACAACAGCCATATATATCAATACTTCCTCTAAATCTATTGGAGCAAAGATTTTTTTTCCCCAGAAATTTTAAAGTTAGGCCTATGTCACTTCAACCATCATGACCAGGATGAGATAGAAACTGTGGGCTGTTGTTACAGTCATGACTCTTTTGGAGTTAGAGCTAAAAACTGACTTCAAAATCTCATATCACTGCTTGCTTGTTGGGTGACCTTCGGTTTCCAAATCTCGATTTTCCCTCCTGGAAACAGGGTATGATGGCACCTACCATGGGAGTTTTAGGCTCTGTGATACCAGGAGGATTTATGGTTTCAAGGCTCTCCATGCCTGCCTGTTTGCACTTCTCGGCTACTTGCCATTCTAGCAGACTCCTGGGCTATGTTCTAGACTATGGGATTGAGCGAGCCTGCAGCTGAGGCCAGGAATCTACAAGGTTGTGGCGTGGTTATGGTAAACACAAGAAGCCCCGACCTCTTGCCTTTCTTGACATAACAAGCCAGCACAGGAGCTCTCAACCTTCCTATTAGGAACATAATAATTAATCCCAGGCCCCAACTTTCCAGCTGTGCCATCTGGGACTGCTGACTGACTCAGTTTCTCACTTCTGAAACAAGTGTATAACGGAATCTAGCTCACTGAGTAGCCATGAGGCTTAAATGCTTAGCGAATGCTAAGCACACAATGGGTACTAGAAAGCCGTGTGGTGGTTCTTTATTCACTGGACAAAGTGATTCTAGGCACTGTACTAAGTCTGCTTCACGTAAAGTTCACTATTGGTATTAAATCCATTTCACACATTAAATAGTGGGGCTGAAAGTGACCAATGCCTTGTCTTGAGTTGCAGGGTTGGAGTGGGACTGAGTGGGACTTGAGCCCAGGGTCTATACTCTTTACCACTGTCCCATCCTAGGGGTCCAGCAACATGCTGTTTGTTCCCTATCCTCCTCCAAGGCCCTCCCTGTCCAAGTCTCTATTCTCCTCAGCCTACACATCCTTTTAGCTAGTAACCTTGAGGCTGACACATTTCTGAACTCCAGTAACATCTACCTGTCAGCCTAGTCTAGTCTATCTCTCTTCCTTTTTCCAGATTCTCAAGATCTTCCCAGACCCTTAGGCCCACCTCTGCCTCTGTCGTTAGAACCCACCCTAAATACTATCATTTTTCTCTGCTTCTCTTCCTCCCTGGGTATCCCTCACTAGCCAAGAAGGCATCCTCTCCTCCCCATTTCCCTCTGCTGCATCCTGCTCCTCCCAGGGAGCTGAGGAAAAGACCCACACATACTTCACTGTCCCCCAGGCTGTATATCCACAGTAGGTTGGCACAGGAGAGTCATAGCTCGAAGACTTCAGATTTTTGTCCCCTAACCCTTGAAATGAGATCTCCATCCCGCTGCATCCCAGCCCTATCCCCATGTGATACTCATCAGCCACTCATTGCACCAGGTGGTCTAGCTGTGAAGAGCAGAAACCCTGAAGAAGACTCTATGGGTTCAAGTAGAGTCTTGACGGCGGCAGGTGAAGGAGGGTCCAGATCAGGCCGATTTCTCAGGGAAGCAGAGTGTCTCTTCATAGGCCATCTTTGGCTGTACTGAGAGATCATCCAAAGTGCACACTTCCCTAGGAGGAATCTAGCAAGTCCCACAGCCTCGGAGGGGCGAGGGGGTTAGCATCCGTTCTAACCCTCAGCCCCACCATCATATTAGAACACACATTTCTATGGGAAAAGCAGGGAGAAGAAGGTGTGAAGGACCTGGGGTCTTAGGGTATGACCCTAGGGCTGTCTTTGGAAATGGATAGGTAGCCTCCCAGGACACAGCTGCTGCAGGTGGGTCCTCTGTGGCCTGGCACTGAGACTACTGCCTATAAATGTTTGCGCAGGTTTACCATATATTAAGTACAAGCAATGTATCTATATTTGTGCAGCATATATCATACATGGATGTACATAATATACTTCGCATATATCATTAGCTATACATATGCATATATATATTCCTAAAATACGTGGGTAACCTTAAAATTCTATATTATATATGTGTGTGTGTGTGTGACTTTACACTCAAAGGAAACTGAACTACTTGTAAATTAACTTTTTTACTAATAAATATACCCATCTAACTACACGAGGGATATTAAAAAGAAACAAACAGTCCTTACAAAAGTTACCCTGTGAACACTTCCAATCAGCATCCCCTCCCTTCTGCCCAAAGGTAACCTCTACCTTGACCTCTGGTGGCAGGGATCCCTTTGGCCTGTCTAAACAATAGAAAGCATCACTTCACGTGGTTGTAAGTTTATGTAAAGGCTATCACTCCGCATGAATCCTCCTGCAAATGTTCTTGAGATTTTGCCAAGTTGATATGTGAATTTCCCTTTTTTAAACAAATGGATGTGATTAAGGAACGTGAATTGATTGGGCCAAGAGCACTCCAGGACAAGCGGAACACGGAATACCAGCATCTAGGTAGCGTGACACCTGACCCCACACCACCATTCCCTTTTATGAGTATGCAAACTGAGGCCAGGGAACACAACAGTTGTGGCCCCGGTCATCATGTATGCTCCTGTCGCGACTGGAATGAGGTTCCAGCCAATAGCTGAGGCCAAAGAACTTTCCTATTATGTTATCTTGGCAAGAAATATTGTCCTTTACTTCATCCCACCCAGAATCATAGGCATCAACCCGTTTCCCTGCCAAAGTCACTTCTCAACCTTGAACTCCAGAAAATAAACTGTTTTGTTGAATCAGTTGTTTCAACATTAAGCCCGAAGCTGGGATGTGACTGTGTTGGGGGGACCCGGTCCGGCTGTCCGGCCTTCAAAGTTATGACAAGTCTTTGGTCAGCAGCCCACCTCAGTGACCTATATTTTAATGTGAGCTATTAGATTATTGCTAATGAGACATCTTAGGGATAAAAGAATTATGCTCGCTGCTCAGGCCATGGTAGAAGTACAATTGAATTAAAGGCTGAAATCGTTTAGGACTCTGCTAGACAAGCTGTCCCCCAGGCTGGGCCTGAATGTAGATATTAAGCTTTGGAAATTACACAGGAAAAATAAGTATAATTGATCTAAGGTAACTTCACTCGTCTAAATTAAATAATGTGATTGTTACAGGCAGAAAGGCTCAGGATGAGGAGCGAGGCGGAAAAGGCTCCCTATCTGCAAACAAAGTTATAAGTTAGAGCCCCAGGGAATTGACTTTTCCATGATGGGCTGAACCCCCTCCTGGCGGCTTCTGAGAGTCCACTTGGTAGCAGCAGGAAGGGAAACTGGTCTGGATGTCAGAGGACCTGAGGCCCGGCCAGGCACCCCCCCCCCCCTCAACTTTTTCCCAAAGCTGTGGTAGGGTCCTCACAGCCTCCCCCTGGTGGCTGCCAGTTTATGTTTCTGTGACTTGTGTCTACCCATGGGGATGCTCTCAGGGCTGGGGAAGGCCATTTGCTGTTATCTCACCTCCCCAGTGCAAGCTTCTTCCATCCCATGCCATCATTTGCCATGTGACAGCTGTGTAAGGGCCAACCTCTGACCAGCCCCTGCCGGTGACTCAGAAGACCATGCCTTCCCCCACAGGACTAACTGTCCACAAGGCACGTGTGGAAAGAAATCCTCTCTTAAGTTGTTGTTGATATCTGGCCACAGCAATCAGAAGGGCCACTGATATCGGCTCTTCTGTCCCCTCCTTCCTGCCACAAGCATCCCCTGATCCACACTCCTGGACAAGACCAGTTCTAGGAGCTGTCTGGGAGTTGCTCTTTCCTCAGGCCCCACATGTAATACCCCAGCTCTGTCTCTAAGTCTGTTACCTGAAGGCGACTCTCCTGAAGCAGTTTATGCAGTGGCAGGTGCTGGTATCGGAAATCTCCCAGATAGGAACAGGCCCACACATCTGTGAACTGAGCGTTCTCACTTGCTGGCCATCCTCCCCTCTCTTGGCCTCTGTATACTCCCCCCCCCACACACATGTAGGCAATTCAGTGAACAGCCTATAATGGAAAATGTGATGGTTCCCCAAGTATCTGGCTTGCTGCAAAATTTTACTGCTCTGGAGTCTTGAGGTCCACAGCTAAGACTTGTAAGTATCACTCTCTCGTGACCAAAACCACCTAGAACATCTCCAGATCCAAGAGGTTTCCTCTCGGCTCTATCCCGTCTGTAATGACTGCTCTAGGTTGCCAGCTTGACAGGACTCAAAGTCAGTTAGGAGACATCCCTCCGAGTGTGCCTGTGGGGCTGTTTATAGAGATGCTTAACTTGAATGTGCTGGAATAAAAAGTGGAAAATGAGAAAACCACCTGAGAGCCCACAGTTCCTGTGGTCTTCCTTATCTGCCTACATATAAGCAAGTTCCAGTCATAGTGGCCACAGTCTTCTGGTAACATGCCGTCCTCCACAGGACTAACTGGCCTCAGGCCGAGCACAGGAAAAAATCCTCTCTTAGGATGTGGGATAAAGGGAACACTCCTGCATTGCTGGTGGGAGTGCAAACTGGTACAGCACCTTTAGAAGTCAGTAGGGCAATTTCTCAAAAAATTAGGAAACAACCTTCCTCAAGACCCAGCAACACCACTTTTGGGTTATATTCAAAGGATGCTCCATCCTACCACAAGGGCTTGTGCTTAACTATGTTCATAGCAGCATTGTTTGTCTTTGCCAGAACATGGAAGCAACCTAAATGCCCCTCGACTGAAGACTGGATAAGGAAAGTGTGGTACATTTACACAATGGAGTACTACACAGCAGAAAAAAATAATGACGTCTTGACATTTGCAGACAAATGGATTGATCTAGAAAACATCATATTGAGTGAGGTAACCCAGACCCAGAAAGGCAAATATCATATGTACTCACTCTTAAGTGGCTTTTAGACATAAAGAAAAAAAACAGCCTACAATTTACAATCCTAGAGAACCTAAACAACAATAAGGACCCTAAGAGAGGCATACATAGAGCTAATCTACCTGGAAAGTAGAAAAAGACAAGATCTCCTGAGTAAATTAGGAACATGGGGACCATTGAAGAGGGTTGAAGGGGAGGGGAGAGAAAGGGAAGGGAGCAGAGAAAAATGTAGAGCTCAATAAAATCAATTAAAAAAAGAAATCCTCTCTTCAGTTGTTGCTATCTGGTCACAGCAATAAGAAGAGTCACTACTGTCCGCTCTCTTCTGTCCCTTCCTCCTTCTCTCCTTCCTTCCTGACACTAATGTTCCCTGATCTACAGTCCTGGACAAGAACAGTCCTAGGAGTTAAAACTATAGTGACAAATCAGACAGTTCAAGTCCCTCCTTGAGCTCAAGAAGAATTAAAAGCGTAGAGAGAAACAAGCAAAATAAATACAACATGGACACACTGGTAAGTGTTCTGAAGAAAATGCTTATACGGTGACAGCCATAGAAAGTCCCGCAAGGGCCTTGGATGTTGTTCAGAGGCACCTTCTCTGAGGCCTCTGGAGCTGAGATACAAAAAGATCAGGAGGCCTCAGCCTTGTGAGCAGCTGAGGACTGACTGGGTCAGAGGGAGCAGCAGTATCCACCAGTGTTGGTGGGCAGAGGCTGGACATCAAGAAGGCCATTGCATGCAAGGCGCAGATAAGGAGGTAGCTTGGTTTTCCAGCTCCTTTTGGCAATTCCAAGGGGTAGGATTTCTCTCTCAAATTAGTAAGGAATCCATCAAGAGTGTTGGAACTGAGCAGCCTGAATCTGTGTTTAAAGGGTCTGGCCAGTGGCGTGGTGCAGGGACAGGGACTTGGGTGGAGGAGGGGGCCTGATGAGCAGGTTTTAGAGTAGTCCAGGGGAGACAAAGGAGAGGAGGGAGATAAGAGGCTCTTGTCCTGGGCAGAAGGAGAAAGCATGATTGTGATGGTATCCTCAAGTCACCACCCAAGAACAATCTTTGACAATCAGGCTTGAAAATGTATAAGGCAATGCCGACAGGCTGGACAATGGCTCTGTTATTTGACCTTCAGAGATGCGATCCTACTGGCTTGGAAACCGGTGCTCCAGGGAAAATCTCTTTCTACCTTTCAAGCGAGGACCATTCAAAGGCCGCGAGACCCTGAGCCCGCATCTGTGAACATCACACATCGCATCTGACCGTTTCAAGAGCGTGTATCCCAACCTTGATCCTGTCAGCAGGAAGCTGACTTTCCATGTGTGGAACAGAAGACACGGCTTCATTTGAGAGGCTTTCCGTGTTAATTCCCACAGATGATATTTTTAAGGCAGAAGCCCAAGCTCTGCCTTTCCCAGCATCAACATCCCCCTTGTTAATCACAAAAAGAAAAATTACACAGCTCCAACGCGCCGCCGTTTACCCACTGCGTCTGCATGGGATCGCTCTTTGGACCTCGGCTTTTCCCCCTGTGTGATGGAGAGATGGTTTCCCAGCATTCCCTTCTGCTCTTACATCCTAAATTCCTTCCGTAGAGAGTCACCAAATGATGGATGTATTACCTATGATGCGGAGTAGCAGAGACCATTTCCCCAAACACTGTGCCTCCAGCCCCATTGCGTCCTAGAACACAGAAAGGAGGAGAGCCGGGGGCAGGGTCACCTGCCTGCCACAAAGGATTCCCTTATTGCCCTGTAAATACGTTTCCATACTTCCAATAGCTTCCGCTCCTGTTTGGTCACCTGAGAGTCTGTGTGAATCCTTTATTATTTTCTAATTGCTTGATTTCCATTTCTTTCTTATTTTTTCCCCATGTTACCTTCAGAGTGAGTTTAGTTCAATGACTCATCCGTCTGACTTCTTTTATTAATTGATCTACCCTTGAATAATCTCATACACATTTATTACATTGAGGTCATATTTACCCCTCCCACCCTGTCTTATTCCCTTCTTACCCCCATCATCCTCTTTATTCCCCAAAGTCTCCCGACCAACCTCTATGTTTCTTTGTTTAGCTTTGTTTCTGTTCATGAGCCCCTGGGCTTAACCAGGACTACCTACGTAGGTGTGGGGGTGAAGTTGTCCCCAAACAGGGACTATTGTTAGCCAGGAGATTGGATGGCTATTGTGACAGATACACAATGCTTTGGAAGGCAGCCCATCCCATCTTTTGATATCATGATTGATAGGTTAGGATTTGTTTCCCTACATCTCTGGCCTAAGATCCACACAGAATGGTAACAGACACCCAGATCAGTGAACTGACATAGAGGACCCATTGTGTAGACTGAAGCGGCTACCCGTTACAGATGGGGAATGGTGACTTCTGCCCAGAGGACCCATAGAGGACCAGTGGGTTGACATACAGGACCCAGATGTAACTTTGAACAACTTCAGCTACCTGGTTTTTGACAAAAATGTGACATACACCTTGGAAATAACACAGAATCACCAACAACCAGTGCTGGGGAAACTGGGTATCCACACGTAGATGAATTAAATTAAATTCTTACTTCTTAGCCTATACAAAAATCAGCTTTCAGTGGATTAAGGACCTCAGTGTTTGTGGTTGGAGTGTACTTCAATATATGAGCAGAGGCATACTTTCTGAGCAGAATCCTGGCTGTGCAGAAAATAAGGCCAACAGAGCCTAAGGAAACTGCTGCCCAAACCACACATAGCCAGTGAGATAGGTCAGTGGATAAACCTGAGCTCCATCCCAGGACCTATAAGACAGAAAGGGAGAACCTGCCATTACAAGCTGTCCTCTGACCTCGACACACACGCTATGGCTAAAGTATTCACGTGGGGGCACATACACACATTCATTCATTCGTTCATTAAAATACAATTAAAAAGGCTTTTCTTTTCTAAGACAGTTTCTGTACAACAAGGAAATGGTCAAGGCCGTGAAAAGGCACAGAACAGGAGAAACTCTTGGCCAGCGATATAGCCGATAGAGGAGTCACTTCTAGACGAAACACGATAAAAGCCCCACTTGACATTTTATGAATTTTAGACTCCATATCCTCTGTGCCCATTTCTCCTCCCAGTTCCCGGAAGCCAGACTTACATTTAATTAGTCTGCGGTGATCACAAAACACAACGCTGTCAGTCCCCTGTGTTTCCCAAGCCCGTGCCTCTAGAATACAGTACTGCTGGCCCCGTTATTGTCCTGATAGAGCCGTCTTTAGAGACAAAATATGAAGAAATCACAACAAGCTGTGCCCGTTAACACAAGTATGTCATGGCACAACTTTCCGGAGCAGAGGGGACTCCAGAGCCCTTCCCTCCACTTAGCACCCCAAACACTAACCGGTTAGCCCAGGCCTGGATTCCTAGACACACAGAGTGGGGTGGGCACTTAAACGCAGCCCACCCTCGCTTTTGGCATCTGTGTTAGGTCGGGGTCTGTTTCCCTACACCCTTGGCCCGTAGAGTCACACTGAAGAAGCTGATACACAACCACCCTGCAGACATCTGAAGGTAGGAATGACAGCTCTTCCTGCCTGATGGAGGTGGGTCTTGTATCTTATCTGTTGATTTCATTGGTTAATAATAAAGAAACTGCCTCGGCCCTCATAGGACAGAAAATTAGGTAGGCGGAGTAGACAGAGGAGAATTCTGGGAGAAAGAAGCTTAGTGAAAGAGTCGCCATGATTCTCCCGCTCCAGTCAGACGCAGGTTAAGATCCTCCNAGCTTAGTGAAAGAGTCGCCATGATTCTCCCGCTCCAGTCAGACGCAGGTTAAGATCCTCCCTGGTAAGCCAGCTCGTGGGCTACATAGAATATTAGACATGGGTTAGAACAATATGTAAGAGCTAGCCAATAAGAAGCTGGAACTAGCCGGGCCAGGCAGTGTTTAAAAGAATACAGTTTCCGTGTAATTATTTCGGGGCATTAGCTAGCCATGTGGGCGGCCGGGTGCCAGGGACGCAGCCCTGCTGCTCCTATTTCAACACCTGCCCCTCATCAGACCATCACCCACCCTGCTTTCTCTTCATCGGGCCTCTCTGTTTCTGAACAGGTCTTAAGACACTGGTTCCAGAATTGCCTTTGGAAGTCAACAGTTGTCAGGATGGCAAAGCTCATTACCAAAGAGACTATGGGGACACATTTCTTCCTTGCTTCAGCCATTGATGTTCTCAGGCTTCCTTCACCCAATTTGCTCTGATTGTATCCCTGTGAAACATAAGCACGTGCCCTGCACGACCATCCTGAGAGATCTTCCCCTGTTCTATCACCAGGGACAGGCCGTAACCATTGGTGATCACTCAGAAAGATGCCTGAGGGTCACTAAGTGGCTGTGGCATGTCACGGTGCAGGGTAGATCAGGGAAGGACTTACACCTCTGTCACAGGGAATCATCAGCCAGTTCCTTGCTGACCTACTGGAGACCCAGGCATGTTTTATTGTTTTATCTAGTGCGTTTCCAGTTGAGAGATTCTGTATAAAACATCTGAGTTTCTGGCTTCATATAAGGCTTTGGGGCTCTGTTTGGATACCCTGAATTTGAGGGAGGGCGTGAGTTCTCCAGATAGCCTCAGACTCCTTATTTCCCACCTGCCTTGCGTCTGTGCTCCATCTTTGAGATGTTTGAAAGTTCACAACCCCTGTTTTTGACACATCTCCCTCCTCACACCCGCTCTGCCCCAGGATGATGGCACAGTCTGGGGAAGCGTTATTATTGTTTCTGTGTGAGCATTCAAGACTTCCTTCCCATTTCCACCTACCTCCTAGCCATGACTGGCATGCCCCTGCCTATCTGAATGTTGCAAGTCCAGTTGGCCCTTGTCTTTGTACGTTCCGCTCCCTTAAGGCACCCCTCTCCACCACGCACTCTTCGCTGTCTACTAAACACGAGCCCTGCAGGATCAGCTTTCAAGTCATTTTGTGCAGTTACGTGGTACTGACCTCCCTCAGTCTCTCTAGCACTATTGGTGTTGTTGTTGCTCCTGCTTTTACATATTCCCTGCACACAACAAGAAAAATCGATCCTTAGCAAAGCTCACACTATGCATAGTGACATCAGACTGACTCATGCGACACAGGAGAAAATGGATCTGATCACGGTTGACAAGATTCTTAGAGGACTTTAGAGGTGCAGTGTATGTCCAGGCTCAGAGTGCACTGGACATCTATCCAGATGTAACAGTCACAGGCATGCTATAAAATGCAGTGTGTGCCCAGGCTCAGGGTGCACTGCACGTCCATCCAGATGTAACATTCAAAGGCAAATGATGAAATGCAGTGTGTGCCCAGGCTCAGGGTGCACACAGAGACCATCCAGATTTAACATTCAGAGGCAAATGATTAAATGCAGTGTGTGCCCAGGCTCAGGGTGCACTGCAGGACCACCCAGATGTAATGTTCAGAGGCAAGTGATGAAAAGTGAGATGGGCTGAACAAATTAGAACCAGACTCCAAAGTGATGCCCTTGGGAGACTTGGCAGATCTTAAAGGGACGCCTGGAGTTGGGAGGCTGTGAGCCCAGACACAGCTGACGCAGGACAACGCATTCAGTGTCACTTGTCAAGCACGTGCATGGCAAGTTCACTCTTGGATTGGCCAAGAATCTCAATTGCTACACTTTCACTGGGAACCAGAAGGGTTTAGGAAACAGTTCTCATGGGATATCCAGAACATATCTAGGTGTCCACAGTAACTGAAACTGTCTCCACTTTTACAAATGAGATATGCCCAAGGACTAAGGACAAATTCTAATCATACTGCCAGATGAGAAACCTGTACCATGAAATCATGGCCTCTGCCATCTTAGGGGACAGGAGCTGTTCTGTGAGTCAAGGCTGGAGTTGTCCTCATTTCCTGAGAAGATAGAATCTTTTCTCCAAGATAGAGCATGGTGTTCATCCCTCTTCACCAGATAAAACAAAGTCCCCACACAACGTAGTTCTGGAGCACAGAACTCCAAGTGCAGACACAGAGGACGGAACCCAAGTGCAGACATGGAGGAAGGAACCCAAGTGCAGACACAGAGGACGGAACCCAAGTGCAGACACAGAGGACGGAACCCAAGTGCAGACACAGAGGACGGAACCCAAGTGCAGACACAGAGGATGGAACCCAAGAGCAGACAAAGAGGATGGAATCCAAGATAGAATCCAAGAGCAGGCACAAAGGACAGAACTCAAGCGCAGACACAAATGGGTAGATCTTGACAGGACCTTCCTCTAGTGAACTGACTTCTTCTAAATATGGAAGAGAACCTGACAACTATTGGTCTACATCTTCTGGTTGGTTGGTTTAGGTTGTGTGCTTTCCACAAACTTCAAGATCTGAACATTTTTCCTACCCTACAACCTCTTCCCCAATACATGCTTCTGAGGTAGGGTACAACACACACAGAATGAGACCAATTGAGCGTGTTATTTTAGATGCTGAATATTGAAGAACAGGAGGCCCCAGTTGTTATGTCTCTTGTGAAGGACTGATGGTGAATAGTGTCATCATAGCTGGAGTATTGTGAGATCAAACATCAAGAGAAGCCAGAGACTCAGGGCCCAGGCTTGTTCTTTTGATAAAAAACTAACAAAAAGAACCAATGATAATCTTTTTTGAGGGTAGTGCCCCCAATGTTCTCATTCCCTCTCCCCTCCCCTCCTCTTGTAGGTTTAAAAAATACCCAGGTTTAATGGGATTCCTGCACTCTAGGGTGGCCCTGAGGGGGAACCGGGAGACCACTAACTCAACCACAGAGAGGAAGAAAAAGAGACCACGTGATCCTCTTTTGGGAGTTCACTTAAATACTCTGTGGGAGTGGTCCTGATCCCTCCCTGGCCTGCTGGGATTTGGAGTCCAGACCGATACAATTCTCAGGGCTGGGGGCTGGGATAGATGCGAGGGGATGGGGTCTACACTCCCAACTTAACAATGAGCAGCAGGAAACTTGGTTGGCTACTCCTGAAGAGATGCAGTTGCAGCAAACCCACCTCTGAGCTCTGGTTGTATCCTCCCTGACCCGTTCCTTCCTCAAGCCAAACCTACATGGTTCATTCAGATAATGATGTTTAATTTTTTTAATTATACTCTAGTTTTAGGGAGTTTGGAAGGGAAATTTGGTTCCTATTGGACTTGATTTATTAGTAGATGCCAGAGATATATTTAAAAGATACGGTTTAGCTTTCTTTTTTAATTCCAGGAAAACCCAAATGACTGACTTTGGTTCAAGGATTCAGAAGTAAACTTCATTCCTTTTCCTGAGTTTGGAGTTCATCTTCCCTCACTAAAGGGTCCCACTGGACGAGACTGAGAAAAATGCCTGTCCTGAGGAAGGTAGCTTACAGTCCTCAGAAGATGTCCCCAGGATGTGAGCCCCCAGCACACAGTAAGCACTCAGAACACCGCTCCCACCTCCTGTCTACTCTCATTCAGGCAGCCCCAGCATCAACTCAAGTTCATTCCCCTGTCTCTTTTCTCCCCTAAGTCCTTTGGAGGTGGTTGGGCTAATAAATATCCATCTCTCCCACCTTCTGGGGGTATCTCTAGCCCCCTCCACATATCTCCACATATCTATGAGAGAACGTCTTAGGACACTAAAAGGACGGCCAGGCAGAGATTTGTGCAGGAGAAACATCAACTTATACCATCCAGATTCTTGCATTTTCAGAAGCTCACATGATCATGTTGGCCAAAAGAAAAACTTAACAATGACATAAATGATATATGTTTTCCCTTTATTCTCTTGTCTGTATCTCTCTCTCTTTCTGTTTCATACACACACACACACAAACACACACACACATATGCACCTCCCCCCACACACATACCGTTAGTCTGATTTTGATCGTAACACAAAAAAGAAAAATTACCGATGGAAAAACTGAGTCACGGAGAAGGCAAAACCCATAGCAATCCATGAGGAAACACAGGCACTAACACCAGGAGTTGTTCATTACAGCGCCTGAGAGCAAGGCACACTGTGCAGAAGGGATGGAGGGGTACTAAGCTACTAAGCCTGAGGACCTGTCCACATCCATGTCACCTGGATTGTGTCCTTACCCCACCGGCCTGTGCTGCCCATTCTGGGCTCCTATCCCCAAAGTACACATACATCCTGTCTCAAACCTGTCTATCAAACTCTCTTGGGAACAAACAAGGATTCTTTTTTTTTCAACTCCAGGACACTCTCTCCCACCCTTAGTACAGGCTCCACCCTGGAAAGCCCTGCGTCACTGCCTGGGGCCTGGTGACCTCTGCAGGAACTCCTCCATAAATGCACAGACAATGGCACAGGAAGCACCATCCTTTAATGTGCCCGAGGGGCTGCATTCATGCTCCTAGAGCCTCTCTCCCCGCCTGTGGCTTCAGAGTCCTCCCCTATGTCATCTTACAGTGGTCACAGCAAGGCCCTGGGTGCGCGCGAGCCGGTATGATCATTTCTCTTTCCGTGTGTGGAGACAGAGATGCGAAAAGACTCAGTGGCCTTGGGCTGCTGTGTCCCTGAGGTGGCAGTTAGAGATCTTGGATTCCTAGACTTCCTCTGGCCTCAGGGTATGGAACTTCTGTCCCCAGTGTTGGGACCAAGCAGTCGGCTCAGTTTCTTTGTTTGTAAAAGAGACCCATCAATCTTTAGAGACTTAAGAGATCGCTGGTGTGCAAAAGCCAGGTAGATTCTATTGATGGTATTTTTAGAAACTTTTAAACAAAGTCAAACTTTTAGGTACCATTACTGCAATGACCTTCTGAATCAGTGAATGGCAGAACCCAGTGAGGGCTGAAGGAAACTGACAGTTATTAGCAACTCTCCAGATATACCCCCACTGCACCCCTCCCCCACTCTTAGGCCTAGCAAGCTGCAGAGCTCTCCACAGGGTGGTCTGAGTCACTCACGTGAACCGTCCCCTCAACCGTTTGCCATCAGCTAAACTCTGAGTGACGTCTCCAACTTGCACACAAACGCTGCAGGGGAATTGATGGGAGGGAGTAAGCTGCCACAGCAGTTTGGGGGACCATCCACCCTCAAGCTGGGTCTCCGTCTCCCTATCATTTAAAGGAAGAGCAGGTCTGTCTCGGGCATTTTTTCTATCAGGATTTTCAGTGTTTTGTTTGTTTGTTTGCTTTTGTTTTCAAGAAGCGGTTTTCAAGTCAGGAGTATTTGGTTACAGATTTGAAACACCGTAGCTAGGGTAGGTAGGCAAGACATGCAGGACTGGATGGACGCAAATGCGGCAGGACTTGAATGAAAAGAACATCTTGCCTGTACAGGCACAGCCAAGATCACGACAGGGCTGAGGAACTGATCAGATGCCACATTTACTGAAGTGTATTACAGCGTCTACCTACTGTTGTGGCAACGTGCCTAAAATAGCCAGATTACACTGAGGGAAGACTTACTTGGGCTTACGGTTTCAGAGGTTTGGTCTGTGACCACTTCCGGCCTCCGGTGAGTCCAAGTCTCATAGGTCTAGGAAACCTACTCTCCTCATTGCCGCTGAGAAGTGGGGGGGGGGGCGGAGGGGTCCCCACATCCCCTTCAAAAGCATTCCCCAAGGATTTAGCCTCCACCCACTAGGTTCTCCCATTTCCCGAAGGTTCCATGGCCTGGCAATTAGTACCAGGTGTTTGGGGGAACCTTTGGATCCAAAGGAGGCTGACAGGCTGCATCTTCAAAGAGATAAGCTATACCAGGAAGCCATTTTAGCTTTCTATATTTTCCCCCATCCATTTCTTTGGAGATCTGTCAAATCATCAGTTTCCTTCCAGCCTGTGACCTGGAAGGAATTTCAGTGAGCGGTGCTCTGAGCCCTCTGCACACTGTTTACACAAGGCTTGTGTTCACTACTCAAAAGGAAAACAGCTTTTCCTTTTATTTTTTAAAGAACAGTTATATCTAGGGGAACGATTTTTGTCTCAATAATTTCAGCTTATTTATTTTTCCTACCAAATTCTAGCTTGAAACACTAACAAAGCAGATGACTGAGACCACAAAGTCTAAAAACCTTTGTGAATTTATATATTGACTGTTCTTCTATTGAAGAAAACGGTGTGTGTGTGTGTGTGTGTGTGTGTGTGTGTGTGTGTGTGTGTGTGTCTAAGAGAGAGGGGGAGGGAGAGAGGGAGGAAGGGAGAGAGAGAGAGAGAGCGCTATATCCTCCATGACTTCCTCTTCTGTTCCTCCCTCCAGGTTCCTACCTTGAGTTTCTGCCCGACTTGGCCCAATGATGGATTTTAACCTGGAAACATCTTATGAAATAAACCCTTTCCTCCCCAAGTGGCTTTTGATCACCATGTTTATCACTATATATATAATATCAATATAAACCAGGACAGACTTCACGAATAGCACTTGCTTCATCCAGAACATTTTGTTTCGTCTGAAAAAAACACTCCATCCTCCACACCGGGTCTAGCTTCTGCCCATTCCTCCTGTCCCACAAAGCAGAGAGGATTTCCTCATAGCGTTAAGTGCAGCTTGCTTTGTTTCTAAATTAAAAGACTTTAAACCAGTGGTTCTCACCCTTTGAGGGTCGCCTATCAAGTATCCTACATATTAGATTACATTATGATTCATAACAATATAGAAATTATAGTCGTGAAGTAGCAACAAAATCATTTTATGGTTGGGGTCAGTACAACATGAGGAATGAATTAAAGGGTCTCAGCAATAGGAAGGTTGAGAACACTGCTTTAACTGAAGGAAGACAGGGAGAGGGAGGCGGACACCCCTCTTCTGGCTCAGTTACTCCATCATCTCTGTAGCATGCGATTTCACTCCAGTTCACAATTACACCTGTGTTGCTGTGCAAAGTCTCTTGTCTGACTTCGTTTTCTTCTGCTTCCTGTAGCTCATCACGCATGTCACCATGGTTGGATGTCCTTAATATAAAACACTTAGAGCTAGAAATGCTTCTAGATCTTGGAATTTTTTTCATATTATGGAATATTTGCACATACACACGAAGATGCCTTGGGAAGGGACCTGTCAATGCAAAACCAGTTCTGACCTCAAAGACAATGACAGATATATTTTATTCTGATATCAAATATGAGCACACTGGCCCAGGAACTTAGGTTAAAGTTACTTCAATATTCACATTCCAACCTGGCATCGTTTTCATGATGTTTTTATAGTAATATAACAAAGGCATTTCCAACTCAAGGCACATTTGATTTTATAGTGATGGTGATCAGGTGGATTGGGCCCAGCAAAGCAGAGAAATCCTGTATCGGCCTCTGCTGTTACCTGTCATTGGCTTTTGAGCTGCTGCTAGATTTCACCCAATAGTCACAAAACCTTTAGGTCAAATACAGAACTTGACAAGTAATGCCTTTTAAGGGACCTAAGGACATTCCGAGATAATTTGGCTCCGAACATGCAGGGTTCCATGTTTCCACGACCACAGAAGTTCTAATTCATCAACCAGTCTGGGGGTAGCTCCCTCATCAGGAGTTCGACTCACAGGCTTACACTTACATCTTACAACATTTTTACATCCATTTATTTATTTATTTTGTGAGTGTGTGCATACATACACAGGGCATGGTGCGCTCATGGAGGTTAGAAGACAATTTATAGGAGTCAATTCTCTCCTTCCAGCACGTAGGCTCCAGGGGTAGAATTCAAGTCATCAGATTGAGCCAGGGTTAGAACCCGGGACATCAGGCTCAGCCACAAACACCTCTGCCCATTTGTTGACCCCCTGAAGATAATTTTGTAACATCTTGTTAGTGCTTCTGCATGTTCCCCAGGACCTTCTCCTAAGGCCTGGTGTGAACTTTTCCACTTGGGACAGCATGGGTGTGCTCAAAAAGGTTTGACATTGGGGGTATTTTTTATTTCAAACTTCCTGATTAGGGATGCTCAGTGTGTATTCATTTTCAAATATCTGCTTTCTCCACTGTGTCCTGTTTGTCCAGTTCACCACTGTGTCGCTGGCATCTACCCCGGCAGTACACAGTGTGCACAGATATTTGTTCGAAGAATTTAAACCAAGGCAGGTAGGGTGAGTACAGCAGAAGCTGTCTTCCTGCTCACTGCTGCTCCACCAATCTCTATCTTGCATTCTTCCAACCTGGATCACAAGGACACCCGTGTCACCGTTTTAGGTGTCATCTTTGAGGTGACTAGCGCCCTGTACCAGACGTGTGGCCTTTCTTGGGCACTCCTTTGCAGTCTGCAGCCCTCTGCCCTGCCCACACACAGGCTCTTTACAGCTAGCTTCCTCACGGGTGCTTATCAGCTCTGCCCCCGCACACACAAGCACTGACCACAGCGGGAGTGTCTCTGCATTGGCTTGGAATTTATGAGATATTGACGGAGACCTTCGTGGTTAGCCCATGAAGTCAGCCTATAAACTTAATTATGTCTTCCTAGTTTTTTCCTTGTCTTTAGTGAATGAATTCCAATAATGTCTTCAGAATTTCCTCAACGAAGTTCTTGGGAATTTATTTTAGACGATTCACACACGCCACACGCCCTTCTTTAAACCATTTTCTTTTACAGTGGTTGGATAGCAGCCTTGGTCTATTTTGTTCTCTTTCTGAGACAGAGTCTCCCTCTCTCTAGCCCAGGCTGACCTTGAACTCACAAACTGTTCCTTCTGCTTTAGGGTCCCGAGTGCCTGGACTACAGCGGTGAGGACGCCTTGCTCAGGGTAGTGCCCTCGTTAACTGAACCAATTAACCTGTACACCGTTAGGCTAGGGTTTATTTTCCTTTTCCTGTGCCTGGCTTTTCTTGTCTCCATGTGCTGAATACGACTTCCACCGCAACGGTGACTAGGAACATCGGAATCAGGCCTGTAGATTCTTGTCTCCTTCCGGGTTTTAGAAGAATGTTCTCATAAGTGTGCATTTTTCTTTTGGTTTCTGGTACGTGATCAAGTGAAGGAAGTCTCTCTATATACCGAGATGCTTATAATAAGGGGAGGAAGAATTCTGTGAATGTCTTGTTTAATCTATTGTGATTGCTATATCTTGCATCTTCCAAAGCCCACGTGCTAAAGCTTTGCCCCAGGGCCATGGATTATTGGGAGACAGCAGGAGTTTTAGTGGGCGTGGCCCAGCTGAAAGACATCATTAGCATACTCTGGGAAGAGGTGAAGAACCCTAGCCCCCTTCCTTCTTCTCGCTTTTTGCTTGGCATGAAGTAGCTTGAGCCAACATGAAGCACTCCTCACCGTGGTCTTGCTGCCTTTCCACAAGGGTTGTCAAGCCAGATTCTGGAACCTTCAGAACTGTGAACCAAATTCATCTTTCCTCTTTGAAAGTTGGTTTTCATGGTATTGTGTTATAGTAACGGTAAACGGACTAATGCAGTTTCTACACTGTGATGTTTCTTCCCTGAAGAACATAGGCAGACTACTGGACTCCTAACTATTCCTTTCCTGTTTTTTTTTTTTTTTTTTTTTTTTTAAAAAAAAAAACCATGATTGTTTTTGGGGAAGAGTGTTATCATTCAATAATGTGGGGTGACCCGAGACAGGTCCCATGAGGGGCAGTCGCGGGCCACCAGAGGCCTTGGCAGGTCCCCTTGGCGGGTGGGAGACCTGGGTGGGTGAGAGACATACAGATATGCCATCCAGAAAAAGGGCAAAAGGGCGGGGGGGGGGGGGCTGGGGAGAAGGGCAGAAGTGGGGGAGGCTGGGAGTGGGGGAAGCTTTGTCTCTTAAAGGAACAGGGTACCCAAGTGACAGACAAGGCCAGCGGATTACAACAGAGATGACTGTAAATTCACCAGCAATCGTAACACAGAGATTGTGCACTCTGTGTAGCTTTCCCTGGGCTGCCACTTAGCCAAGCTATCCTTCACTGCCACGATCAAGGTGATAGTGTTGACACGGATACTTCCACTACAAGGGTTCCTAATGTTGCTGTTGATAGCTAGTCTACATCCCATTCCCTTCCATTCTTCCTGTCTGCTTGGCCTGTGGTAAACACTGCTCTGTGTTCTATTTTCATAATTTTGTCATTTCAATAATGTTGTGTAAAAGGAATTATCATTTGTCTGTAACCAGTAGGAATTAGCTCTTCTCTTGTGTCATACTGATTCGTCCAGGTTGTTGATTTTATCAATGGTTTGTTCTTTTTCACTCAATAGTGTAAAAATTATTAAATGAGTCTTTTTTTCCAAATTCTATAAAACTTGTGTAAACATGGAATTCCAATCTTTTCCTCACCTCCTAAGACTTTTACATAAATGTCTTAAGGCCCTCCCCAAACTGATAAAATGTTTCTTTACACAAAAATCCCCTCTGCATTCCAGAAATTCATGGCCTAGAGTAGTAACCCCCTTCTCCTTCCTCCTTCATTCCCCTGGAGTCAGTTCTTTAAGAATGGCCAATTGAATGAGACTGTGACAGTCCTTAGCCAATGGGAACAGACAGTCAGCACCTGAATTAGAATAAAGACCAAGTGCATTTCCTGTGTATTTGATTTTCTGAACTTCCCCTCTTGGTTAAAAGTAGAGTTTGTTGTGTCCAGACACTTTCCTTGGAGGAGTGCCTCAAATTTATTTCCTACAATATTCTAAAAACATTACAGTTTATCCACTTCTTAATGTATATTTGGTTTGTCTACACATTTTGGTTATTATTAATAAGGCTGCTACAAATGCTTATGTAAAACTTGTGTGAATAAAAACATTCATTTTTCTGAGGCTAATGTTTAGAATAGTGGTTTGGTCATTGAGTCATTGAGTTTTTTTTTTTTTTTTTTTTTAAGAAGTTGCCAGGTACCTGTTCTCCAGAGTCACAACCAGGTCACACCCGTGACAACATTACATGGGTGTCTAGCGTCCCGCTGCCTTGTCAGTAGTTGATAGTGTCACAAACTCTTATTCTTGTCATTTGCTAAGTATGCAGCAGTGTTCCATTGGGATTTAATTTGCACCTCCTGACATAATAATGTTGGACATCCCTTCATGGACATCCCATCAACCATCTGCTGCATCTCTGAAGTGTCTGCTCGGATCTGTTAACCACATTCTAATTGGATTGTCTTGTTTTTACCAATGGACTTTGGGAGTTCTTCATATATTTTATATATTACTTTTCTAGATATCTGATTTGTAAAAATTTATTCTAAATATGTAGGTCATCCTTCACCTCAATAAGGTCTCATGGAACAAAAGATTGAAATTTTGATGATGCACTGTTTATCAATTTTTGATTTGTGAAACCATGTTTTGAGTGCGAGTCTAAAACTCTATGTCTATTCTTAGAATTCGCTACGTTTCAAATATGCTTTGTCCCCCAGAGGTTTGTGTAATGGGAGGTTGCTCTCCTGTGGTGAAGCTAAAACATGGTACAGTCTTTAAGAGTGGGGCTGCTGTGGGGAGGGGGTTTAGGTCCCTGAGGTTGTGTTCTCAGATGAACTTAAAGTACTCCTGGAGAATGGCCACCCTTTAGCTTCTTGTCCCTCACACATGTGTCCTCTGTGCTTCTGTCTATTTGAGGTAGTTACCCTAGTCAGAGGATACCAAGTGAGACAGGAATATTGGGACACCCATGAGAACAACAGAACCTGTCTTGGGGAGCCCAGGTTCTGGAAAATCAACAGTCACCAAAGTTTGTCTGAGCCAGTGGCTTTCCAGATTTCCAATTCTTGTCTTACCTCAGGAGTTCAAGGTTCTTGTCTTTTGTCCCTAGGATTTTAAAGAATGAAATCCATGGACCACAAAGGATGAGTCTTAGAGAGAAATTTAAGTCAGAGACATAGGCGGGAGCCTAAGGGGATGGGTCTGTGTTGCAGGAGCGGTCTCTCAGTCTCAGCATCCAGTCATATACAGCCTCCAGGAAGATGCTCATTTCGGAGATAACAAAGAGACAGGAACCAGAGCTCCCTTCTGGCATCCCTGGCCTCCAGCAAGGATGTTCTCAGAACCCAACCTGACCGGATTTTACCTCCTGTTCTCATCATCACCACAGCCGATACTGGGCTCTTTGGCTTTTACTCTTGAAAAATAAGAGATTAAGTTACAAGTGCCCAGCAGTGGATATTTTGTTAGAGTAGTAGAATAATACAGAGTCCAAAGAGATCTTAAGCCTACTTAGACAGTTTGGTAGTTTTGCATTTTATTTTTAAGCTTGTGGAAAATTTGAACTAAAGGTGTAGTTTTAGACCAAAGGTCATGTACTTAATTTTAACTAACCTGGACCATGTGATGCTCAAGCAGCTGCTTAAGTAACCTTTCTGCGTATTTCTAGATGAGATTAATATTTGAGTCCACAGACTTAAGTAAATCAGACTGCCCTCTTAAAAGTGGGTGGACCCCACACATTCTCCTAAGGTCTGAGCTGAATAAGAAAGGCCTCCCTAAGAAGAAATGTCCTCCTCCTGCCTGACTGCCTTGGACAGGGACACTGATGTTCTCCTGACTTTTGACCTGAACTGAAACAGTGCCTCCTAGGTCTGAAGCTTACCTTTAACCTCTAGTAACCTGTCAGCTCCCATAATCACGAAAGTTAACTCCTTATTTATAACAGGAGGAGCGGGCTACTTGTCCTCCCGACTGCCTGGCTAGCTTACACCCAAAATACTCACACAGAAACTGTATTAATTTAAACACTGCCTGGCCCATTAGCTCTAACTTCCTATTGGCTAACTCTTACATCTTAGTTTAGCCCATTTCTATCAATCTGTGTATCACCACGAGGTCATGGCCTACCAGAAAAGTTTCAGCACATCTACCTCTGGCTTCGGATCCATGGTGTCTCCCTGACTCTGCTTTCTTCCTCCCAGAATTCAGTTCTGTCTTCTCTGCCTACCTAAGTTCTGCCCTATCAGGCCAAGCAGTTTCTTTATTGACTAAACAATGAAAGCAACACAAACAGAAGGCCCGCTTACACTACTTATTAGCTGTCTATCTGTTGACAAAAAACACCGCCACCTCAGAGGATAAAAATGATACTTTATTCTGGAGCCTAATTGCAGTGGCTATGGTCTGGAAACACAGATTCAAATTTCTCAGAGTCCATGTTCCAGTGTGGTAAGAGTCTTATGCCATTTTATAGTGATACAACAAAAAATACCACACATCGCTTTTCAAATGCCCACAGGAAACACATGAGGCACTGTTTAAATCCACACCGGAAACATAAGGCGGGTTAAAGCAAAGCAGGGCTGAAAGATGGCTCGGCAGTTAAGAGCACTGCTGTTCTTCCAGAAGACCCAGGTTTGATTCCCAGCATCCACAGGGTTGCTCACAATTATCAGTATCTCCAGTTCCAGGGGATCTGATGCCCTCTTCTGGCCTCTGGGGTTACTTCATGCATGTAGTACACAGACACACATGAAGACAAAACATCCATACATATAAGATTAAAAAAAAGGAGTTAAAAAAAATCACTGCCTTTGTAAGCATTTGTGAATGCAGACCATCTCACCACGTGTCCCCCTAGACTCTTCTCCCTTAATGCTAGAAAAACAAAAACAACAACAACAACAAAAAAAAAAAAGCAAGGAAAATTGCTATAGACCTCAGAATATTTGACAGCATCCTTAGCTCATTGGTTGGTTGGAAATCAGGGGTCTGTTCTTACATTCGCTGGATTTACCTAATACTCTCAGGGATGTCAAGTTACATATGGAAGAGGACAATAAACAGCTGTTAAGAAAGTAAAGATGTCCCAGTGTCATTTGGCTCTGGCCTTATCCACATCACTGAAGTTCTAATCAGTCAGATTACAGAAGGTTCAAGGAAGGTGCCACTCTCCTGAGAAATTTTCATTCGCAAACCTCTCATGTACCACCTTCCTTCCGTCTCGGGGAAGTTTTAACCCTCGAGTTTGGGCACGGAAAGCCATGCTAGAAAAAGAGGATTGACGGGGCTTTCTGGAATTTGCTCTGGGTTTCTGGGATAGTTTCTCCAGTGTGATCATATATAAGGATATCAGGGACTCAGTTTCTAGTAATAAAGAGCATGGCAAGGTCATGGCTTGATGTAGCCATGAAGGTGTGGAAAACATCAGCACTGGACTCTCCGAGTCAACTGTTTATGAAGCAAGCAGTTGGCTGCCTATGCATTGTGCAGAGCACAGTCCTCACACTGCAGAATGAGATTGGTTCTTTACTTCTAATGTCAAGGGACAGAAAAAGAAAAAAAAAATATCTCAGGGGTTTGAAATCCCAGCTCAAATACCATATAAATAACCTGAAAACCTTATGTGCCCTGAAGGAGGCTCATCTCACAGGACAGAGACTGCTAATCAGACTCTCAACCCATAGCTAGCCGAACAAGACACAAGGTGAGCTCTTGCCCTTACAGAGAATCTACTATTAAAGTTAAGACACTGGTTAAGAAGGAATGAGTCTTAAACAGTTTAGTGGGGGTGGGAAAGAGAAATAGCTCAGTGATTAAGAGCACTTCCTGCTCTTATAAAAGACACAGGTTTGATTCCCAGCCCCCACATGGTAACTAGTGACCACATATATCTAGTTCTAGGGGACGACAACAGTCTTCTGGTTTCTGAACACTCCCGCATGCATGCGGTGCACATAAATGCATACAGACACATGGACATAAGTAAATATATGAACAAAAAAATCAAACGGACATGTAGGTAGAATCTAATGGAATGGAGACATTTGGCCTCTGAACTTTGACACATTTGGCAGTTATAAAAACAAAAAATTTCCCCAACCTTCCTCACACAGAATGGTAAGATAATTGAATTGTAGAAAAGGAAGTAACAGACCTTTTGAGAATTATTGGACATTGGCTCTGAACCAACACTAATTCTAGGAGACTCAGAACATCATGGTGGTCTAGTTAGTCAGGCTTCTGGAGGTGAGTTGATCAATGCTATTTTAATCCAGTTCCATCTCAGTGGGCCCAGTGGGTCTCAGAAGGGTCTTTCACCCAGTTCTCTTTTGTTTTATTTATTGTACACATGAGAGATAGAGAGAAAGGGAGGGAAAGAAGGAGGGAGTAAGGGAGGGAATAAGAGGAAGGTGGGGCGGAGGGAGAGAGAATACGCAAGCAGGTGCATATATAGTTGCCTTTACTTGTGGCGTCATCTTGCTGGCTCGTTTCCCCAATTTTTGAATAAATGAGAGGTTCATACTTAGTACTCAGTTAAGGAAAAACAGGCTGGGGTCCCCTTGAGAAAAGGAATTTCTGCCTCCAAACTGTACCTGAGTTTATGCTGTAACATCAAGCCTTCCTTGGGTCTCCAGTCTACAAGGGACTTTGAAGATTTTGGAACTTCCAGCCTCTATAGTTGTCTAACAAGTGTTTAAATTCTTTCCCTTTCCCTCTGGATATACATATACACATATTTGTATGTATCTGTACACGTACACATGTACACACACATCTTTTGGGCTTGGTCTGTTTCTTTGGACAGCTCAAACACGATACCTAACATGGTTATGCTTGAAGTGAGTTTCTTACACAGTATACAGTTGTGTATTTCTTTTTTCATTCAAAAGACCAGTTTCTGCCTTTTAAATAGTCCATTTGAAGTATTCACACTCCATTCAGTTGTTAAGATGTTGAGGCTTTCATCTGTCTTTTGTTTGGGTTTGGTTATTTGCTGCTTTTGGCTTTTCTCTTCCCTGACTTTCTGAACATTTTTCTAATTCCATCTCGATTCACTAATAGTGTTTTTAGAGTATCTTTTACAGGTTTTTGAGTGGTTGCTCTGGGTAGGTACAATCCCTTCGTGTCTGAGTGTCACCTACCAGTTTAGGTACACAGGTGTTACTTTGGGGTCCCTTTACCCTCACACATTTATAATGTGACCATCTTCAATACTGCTCCTAGATAAATTTAGAGCTAATCATACAGGGTCATTTCCGATTTAGTTATCAAACATAATTTAGAAAACTTGAGGGTACTGAAACCACTCTCTTCGTTTACCATATCCTTCCCTTTCCCACAATGTCTCATGATTTTTTTTATCATTTCCCAAATTTCTGGAGAACTTTCCGCAGCCATTCATTTTACCAACATGATGGGAATAGCAAGTTTAAACATTGGAAAAGGTTCAACAAAAGAAATACCACCACCACCATGACTGCTTAAACATGAGCCAAACAGGAACAACAATAGCCATGATAGAGTGGACAGGGAAAGCCCAAGAGGCTTCAGTCCTACACAAAGAACCACAGGAGACTAAGGAAGGCTAAGAGTAGGAGAAGCAGTTTTCCTAGGGAAGAGGACACTGCTCTGCCATCCAATACCACGTGGTCAGTCGCAGAAAAAAAACTATAGTCATGTCTTTAGGAACACACACATACACACATATACACACACGTGTGCAATGACAATGAAAAAAGAATAAGGAAAAAAGAGTATGAATTTGAAAGACAAGGAGAAATGGGAGAGTTTGGAGGGAAGAAAGGGAAGAGAGAAACTATAATTATATCATAATCTCAAAAATAAAAGAAGTAATAAAAAACAGACTCCCTAGACACATACAAAAAGAAAGAAGATCACATCTAGGTAAACGATACTAAAATTCTCTAAGACCAGAAATAAGAGAAAAATGTTGCAAGTAGCCTGATGATAAGAATATAATATAGAGATGCCTCTATAATGGGTATATAACGGTTATGAGCCCTGGTCACATTTCCTGAGGGTCCAGATTCAATTCCCAGCACTCACTGGACAACTCACAACCATCTGTAACTCCAGATCCAGAAGACCCACGGCCCCTTCTGGCCTCTACAGGCACTACACATACACGGTATATAGACATATATACAGGCAAAATACCCACACACAAATAATAAGAATAAAATGAAAACAAGAGAATTCATTCCATAGGATAAAACTATGATGAAAATTGCTGTTAATTGTTCATCAGAAACAGGAGGAAGGGTAACAGTGGGATCTCTAAATTCTGAAAGCGCACACGCTCGTGTGTGTGGAGGGGGGCAGGTATAACCTAGGATCATTTATCCAGGAAAAACATATTCTTCAAAAATGAAGACAGAAGCCTAATCAAAACAAAGGAAGCTGTAAGAATCATTTTCATAAAGCTGTGTTGTTCAATAACATTCTGAAGTAATGAAAAGGCAGAGAGATACAGGGGGAGGGAGGGAAAGGAAGGAAACAAGCCAGAAATAGGGACTAGATATGGAAATAAATATAAAGGAGCTTTTCTTCCCCTCTCAGATTCTCTCTCTTACATACAATTTACTGTTTAGAATAAAAATGGTAAACCTGTTCCTTGAGGAATTTAAGACACACACACACGATACTTGACGTCAGCACCCATCATGGGGTGGAATATGTCAAAGAATAAATATCGTGAGCGTCCCGTGTTAAAGGCCTATTATTGTTTGAAGTCAAGCTGCATCAAGTCCATTATACATAAACACACATCCACACATACAGGGTGAGGGGAGGAAAAAAAACTGTAAGGCAGGATACATAACCCAAGACCCATATGGACTATAAAAGACTCATTTCAGATGTATATTATCTTCATAAGTGCACATGGGACATGCACCAGGACATATATCAGACTAAGAAGTGAGTCCCCATACAGTTAAAAGACTCGAAATGGAAAATAAATATATCAGCTGTCACTCTGCATTCTAGTACCCAAGATGAGAAAAACTCTCCTCATTGTATTCCTTAGGCAGAAGATGAACTTTCTTTTTCAAGTCACTCTTATACCGAGAATTTAGCAAACACATTCTTCTCTGCTGAGATGCCTGTTCTGATTCCCCACCACCATAAACAAAGTCTTACCTTTTGCTTCTAGACCCTCTTCCTTAGCAAGCCTGGCACGTGTCCACAGGACAGCTGCAGTCTTCATCCCCTCCAGTGGCCTGAGTCGTGGCTCTTTTTCTGTTTTGGCACTGAGGACCACCCTTCGAACACTGTACCCTCATCTGTGTGTCTGCATTCATGCTTGTGATGGTTAGCATTCTAGAGGTTTTGTGGCGGAGGGGTTCTCAGATTATCTAGTTTCCATGTTTCTGGAAGCCTCGGCCTGACATGTAGTTCCTTGGTTATTTTATCGGTCCAGATTACATTAGCTAAATCAGAAGTCCTCTCATGGTGAGCCAGGCAGCCTTGGGTTTGAATTCCTACCCAGTGCTCAGTTACGTAACTGTCAACAAGAAGTAACTCTCTGACCTTGACTTTTATGTGAGCTTTAGAGACAATAAGTCTAGATTTTCAAGTTTGCTGTGAAGACTTTCTCTTATACCATGCGAGGAACAATAAACGAAAGATAATGTTACCATTATGTTTCCAGCAAACATCACGGGTCAGGGAAACCTAGACACTAGAAAGGGCGGACGGCAAGGATGCACAAGAATAACTCACTTCAGGTAAGTGTAACAAGAATGGGTGTGGGACTGAGAGTGCCCATAGCTTTGCCTAACTGACGACGGGCAATTCCCAAAGACGATATGACATTCGATTTAAAATCTGAACGCATACGACAGTGTGATAACATTACATCATGGTGATGATGGTTACCCAACCCCGTGAATAAACAAAAACAAGCATTGTACGAAATGTGAGCTGCACTGGGTGGAGCTGTTTTTAAAACCCGAAAAACAAAGTCATGGAAGATAGATCAGGGGAATAGTCTATCCAAGAAGGCAGCAGAGCCACTCCGAGACTGGAAGTGGCTTTAGCCAGCTTGCAGGAAGGCAAGAAATTGGGTCGGGGATTTGGTGAGAAAGGAGACTGAGGACAGCTGAGATCTAGCATGCAGCGAGGAGTCAGGCTGTGAGGATCTGTGCACCAGGCTGAATGTTTTCCTTTACCAGTATTGGAACTGCGGTCTTTCCTAAGCTTTAACTGGAGAAGTGATATCTGGCTCATGCTATGAAATGATTGCCACGCTTCCTGCACGGCAGACATATTCACGGGATGGGAGGAGCACCAGCAGGGCAAGTAATATCCCCCAACAGCTGGAATGGATGCCTTGACCCTCAGCTCCACCTCTGGGCTCTTCTGTGACTGCAATGGCACCATGGCAGAGGGTGAGAAGTGGAGAACCCATGCTCCAGCACTAACCCCAGGGGCATGCTTCTGTAGCATCCTGAGGCTCACCTCACCTCTTGTTTACAGAAACCTGGAGAATTCACACAGGAGGGTGGGACCATAACAAAGGACATTTTCAAAGGATAGAGGTGTTGCCCTCCCTAGCCTGCAGTTCCTCTGCCTTACCCATCTCAATCAGGGCTCACTGTTCAGACCATTCTCTCTCTCTCTCTCTCTCTCTCTCTCTCTCTCTCTCTCTCTCTCTCTCTCTCTGCTTTAAATTTAATTTTCTTTTGTGTCTATGAGTGTTTGTCTGAATGTATATTGCTGGTGCTCATAGAGGCCAGAAGAGGGCATCAGATCCTCCAAACTGGGTTACAGCTGTTAGAACCTCCACCTCAGAGCCCAGAACCCCCAAAATGCTCATTTATCTCTCCAGTCTGGGTCCCACAACCATTCTTAATCACATCTGCCTTTTTTTTCCATTTAAGAACGAAGTCACAATATGATATCTGGAACCTACAAGTGAGAAAACACAGGGCAGATCTAAATCTGTAAATCCTGTATAGCAGGCAGCATGGAGCGATACCTCACGGTTAAAAGCACAGCTGTTGGAATCAGGTAAATTCTGACTTAATTGCACATGTAACAACTTACTGAGTTCTAGTGTTTGCTCACTGAAACTAGTGACAGAATACCCATGCTCCACTGAGTGTTCAAATGAGCTACTCAGGATTAAGAAGCAGACAGGACAAGAAGCTGGATCAGACTCTAAACCTCAAGGTCTCTCTCTGGAGATCTAGCCCCTCATTGAGGTTCCATCTCCTGAAATTTGCGTCACCTCTCCAATGGTGGCCAAATGTTCAAATACAGAAACCTATGGAAGGCATTTGACCCCTAAGACATAACAGCGATTTAACCAACAAGACCAAAAAAGCCCAGAAAGTTCATCCAAGTACAGGGAGGGAGAGATTAACACATCATAAATATGTTTGCTTTCCTAGCAAAGGGCTTTCTATAAGTATCTTATCTTCTTTGATAATCGCCATATAAAGACAAAACATCCAAAGGCTTCCATAGCAAAAAGCCTGTCTATTCCATACAGGTCATGTCCCTCTGTTGGAGAAAAACACATTGCCTCCAATTAACTACCCTGTATTTGGAATGATATGATGGGGAGAGCTTCCGAGGCTGTGAATCAGGCAGCTTTGCCGCTGTACCTCATGCAGAGCGCAGAACCCATGCCTTCGGAAGGGAGTCAGTCACTCTGCACTGAACTCCGGGGGCAGAGGTGGGCGGGTGAGATGTTCACTGAAGAAAGGCACTTGTTGCCAAGTCTGATGACCTGGGTTTGCTTCCCAGAACTCACATGGTGGAAATAGAGAACCGAGTACAGTAAGTTATCCTCCGGCATCCACACAAGATGGTCACAGCAGCCTTTGCCCCCACCCCCAAATAAATTAATATGGGTTCTCTGTTTGCTTGTTTGTTTGTTTGAGACAAGGTTTCTCTGTGTAACCCTGGCTCTCCTAAAACTGGCTTTATAGACCAGACTGGCCTTGAATTCAGAGCTCCACCTACCTCTGTCTTCCAAGTGCTGGAATTAAAGGTGTGCTGTTGTAGCGTATTACTTTAAGGTGTGTTACATCTGTTTATGCTCTGGAACATTTGTTTAACCATGTAAAGAGGTGTTGCTTTTGTTTCTGCTGCATTTGTTTGATTCTGTGAAGCTATGATTCTTTGCCTGTCTAAAACACCTGATGGTCTAATAAAGAGCTGAACGGCAGGAGAAAGGATAGGTGGGACTGGCAGACAGAGAGAATAAATAGAATAAGTAAATTAATAAAATGTAGAGAAAATAAATAGAATAAATAATTAGAAGGAGAAATCTGGAAGGAGGAACACAAGAACAAGGGGAACTAGGAGAGAGCAGGATGCTAGGGCCTAGCTACCTAGCCAGAGTAAGAGGGTCAGTAAGATGACAGAAGCAAGAAAAGGAAAAAGCCCAGAGGCAAAAGGTAGTGGGGATAATTGTTAAGAAAAGCTATTAAGAAACGAGTCAAGTTAAGGCTGGGCATTCATATGAAAGAATAAGAATCTGTGTGTGATTTATCTGGGAGCTCGGTGGTGGGTCCCCAAAAGGGACAACAGAGCAGAGAGTAAAACCAGCAGCAGTGTGCGCCCACATCCAGCCGCAAATGTAAGTTAAATATATATCCAGTTAGAGCTATCACCACTGTTCATCACAGCCGGAAGAGGAAAGCTAACCACACGTGATGCAAACAACCGCGGTCTCTAAGCAACTTGGTACATCAAAATCTCCCAGTAGAACTATTTTGATTGAAATATGCTTTGCTTACTAAATGTTTTAAGAAATATCATTTCTCATTTTCCCCTCTACAAATTAATATATATGACCATAGTGGATTGCTAGATTAATTTCTAACCTTCAATCTGAAGAGGAGAAAAGCCCCTCTAGAGGAAATTGGCAGGGCAGGAAGGTCCAGGGCTGCTCAGTAAGAAATGACGGAGCATTCAGCCAGTCAGGTCAAGCTCCTTAGGAATAACCACATGGCACCAGAGAGCTGGCTCAGTGGATGAGAGCACTGGCTGCTCTTCTAGAAGACCCAGGTTTGCTTCCAGCACCTACATGGTGATTAACCACCATCCATAACTCCAGGCCCACAGGATCCTCTTTGGCCTCCATGGGCACTGCACACACATGATGCCCAGACACACAAGCAGGCAAAACCACCCACATAACATAAAATAAAAATAAATGTATCTAAAGACCAACACTACTACAACTTTGGGTAAAGTCTGGGTTTTTTGCAGTAGAGCATAATAAAATAAATGAAAGAAAACGATGAACTACATCCATAATTATGTAAACTCACACTCAAACTGTGGTATTTTTAAGTAAAAAAAGTATATTTGAGATAAACATCATAAAACCAGAACCTTGTAGTTGCCAAGTTTTACATTGCAAATTTGTTTGTTCATTGATGAAACCGTAAAATAGAAACACCATACTGACAGAAGCTGACGTATAAAAACAAGGAAATGATGGGATCATTTCTGAGAGCCTCACAGAAAGCTTCTAATTCCGAATGTTACTCTCCTGTGATTAGTGGATTAACATGTGGGCTTCCTGGGCTTACCTGAGTACGTCCATCTACTGTGTCTGGCAGACATCAGTGTAAACATTACTTAGCATAATTAATTACTTAAGCAATTGCTTCAGCTCCTCTAACGCCTCTTAAAAGTGCTTTAATACACATGAAAAGTAAATAATTACATATTCTTAAGGATAAAACTTTGCTGCTCAAATATCCAAGTATGTATTTAGTTGTTAACTTAGAAAACACCTGCTTCGTGTGTGAAAGTAGTTCAGAATCTTGGCCCTTGATTAAATGTAGTCTTCACCGCGTCCCAGAAACTTCAGAGCCTCAAAAACGGACTTGAAAACTCTAACTTAAGGCAGACTGGCTAGTAGATTCTGAAACCTAGCCAGAGCAAAGCATTTGGTATCAAAGACTAAATGCAGAACAGTAACCAATTATTTTTGTACATTCTTTTAACAAATTGGTCCTTCATTCGAAAGTGCAAATGCAAGTGATATTAAGAGCATGCTGACACGAGTCCCCATAAAAATGGAATTTGGAGAAATTTTCACCTAACATAGAGGGGCTATGTTGCTGTTGGATTTCTGCCTGGCTGTAGACTGTGGCCACGCATTGACAAACCAAGCTTTTGGATTTCTTGGCTGTTGGTGATACATTGGAAGCATCTGTTTTCCATGTGGATAGTTCTGACAAACTCTAAAGTTCGAGAGGAAAATTAAACACAATAAAACTCTCTCTTGAATTGGATGGTAAAATATACTAATTTGACCATTATATAAATAGAACAAATCTGATTTATCTGTTGGGAAAGTGCTACCTTCAGAACCAGCCAACTCAAATTCAATTCAACTCTGTAGCAAACAATTCATTTTCCCATTAGGCAATCACTGTTCCCTTTAATAAGGCAATTCCCACTCAGCTGTGGCCACTGCGGTCATTTTGAAACACGGTCCCTTTTATACTATGGATAGCAGAAAAGGACCTGCTGACCTTAGGAGGCATTTGAAAAAAAAAAACAAACTTGCAATAGAGATGCATCTCAAGGGGAGTGTGCACTCTTAGAAGGTGACATCTAGCTAAGGATGCTCTCCCTGCTCCTGGCCAGTGACCGAGGAAACTGAAATCTAAATGGGAAAATAAACCTGCAAAGATAAAATATACAAAATTCTGCCATGCTTTTCAGATTCCTTATCCTTACTTCCAGAAAGGGAAGCAATGAGAAAAAACGCAGTATTATTATATGTGGAAGAACTGAAAATCATTTGTACTTGCTAAACTCACAGTGTTGACCAATGCTGGCCAATACAGAGGAAGACCAGTGAGTTTATTATGAAAACTGAACTGAAAATTTCACAAAAATATACAGTATTTATTGCCAGTTAAAGCAACCAGTAAGAGCACAATGTAAGACAAAAAGAACTTACTTGATATATGCAGCTTAATAAAAGCATTTTAGGAAGAAAATATGTCATTTCAGTAAAAAAGCTTTCTGTTTTGAACATCATTAGTTGCTAAGCACATGTCCAATGCTGTCAACAAACACCTTCCCAGCGACAGGCAGGAGGAGAGCTTTCCTCACGGGGACACCGACTCAATCGACCTTTTTGTCTGACGCGCCCTCCTCATGCTTCTCAGGGCTGACTTTATTACTAGCCCCAGAGTGAGCTGTCTGGACTTCATCTGGCAACGAAAACACATGGCATGTCTGGAGGTCTAAGTACGTTGTAAAGATCTTGGCATATTCTGGGTGTTTTAGGGCAAAACTTTTGAATTCCTCTGGAAGGAAGAAAAAAGTTCAATAAATTAGGGTGTTTCTTCTTTTGGCATGATGAAACTTAACTAAAGATCTTAACTATACAATGACTGGAGAATACTGTTACTCGACTCAAAAAACTTCTGATGACATCATAAACCGTACAACCACTCTGCAATAGTCAAGTTACAGACACATATTTTTAGCGACTTACTAATTCTGTTCTGAGGTACACAACCTACGGAAACTGTGAAATCCCCGTGGAGACAGGTATGAGAATATTCCTGCCAATATCATTCATAACAGGGAAGAAAGAAAAGAGTTCAGATATCTTTCAACAGCAGCAACGAATGAAATTGTAGCATAGTCTTGGAGCACAATGACCGCAATGCAAGCGAGTGGCCGCCAATGATGATGCATTAGGACTACATGCGCTGAGTGAAAAATGCCAGACACAAAGGAACACAGATTATAAGGGCTCACTTATAGGATGCCCAAAAACGTAGACCAAAGTAAAAAATGTCAACGCTTAGTTTAATAACTACTTAAATTCCTCAAATATTTTGTAAACTTTGGATGAACATAGTATTAGGGGAAGGGAAAGAGTGTGTGTATTCTGAAAAGAAAAAGGTTGAAGTGAAAAACAAAACTAAACTCTAGCCACTGGTAGATCACCAGACAGCCCATGTCCCAGTGGACGGTCCCACACCCATGTGCGTTTGTGCGGTGCTAATCGGGCTCAGTGGTTAGTCGCAAAAAAAAAAGGGGGAAGCAATGTTGGACGGGAGATGCACTGAGAGGGCCTGGAGGGAGTTAAAGAAAGAGACCATGAGAGAGGACTATGCTAAAAATTATCTCTATCTACATATATATATTCAAATAACTGTATTATTTATGATCAGAATATATTATATTAAAATTTTTAATTAAAAAAAGAAAAAAAATCTCCTGGGACTGGTGAGATGTCTCATCAGTCAAGAGCCCTTGTTCTTGCAGAGGGCCTGAATTTGACTCCTAGCATCTACATGGCAGTTCACAACCGTCTATAACTCTAGGACCAGGAGACCCATTGCCCTGTTCTGACTTCTGTGAGCACCAGATATGCATATGGTCCACAAACATCCATAAGCAACTACAACTCCTATACATAAAATAAATAAATCTTTAAAAAAAAATTCCAAACGATTTAGCATAATTCTCTAACAGATTATTAAGCTAACCAAAGTATGGCCATCACAAATAATTTTAATATAGTTAAAAACTATTATTTTTCAATGAAACACTTTGTCAAAATTTGGTGGTTCTGGGGGTGGAGAAAAAACTCAGTGGTTCCCAACCCTCATATGTTAGCTCACAATTAGCTACAACTCCAGTTCAAGGGGATCCGATGCCCTCTTCTGGCCTAAGTGGGCACTGCATGCACATGGTGCGCGCAAACTCATGGAGGCACAGAAATAAACATATACATACAAAAATAAGCTTTAAAAACTGGTATTTAGAATAATAGAGAGTATCATGGAAGCAAATGCCCAAAGAAAATTTAGTTTACATGAGTTTTTGAAGGTTTTTTTTATGACTTCAACAGATTCATAGCCCTCTATATGTAATTATCTAAAAGAGAACACGGGACAGACAAAAGGCCAGTAACTAAACACAGAGTCGGAGAAGTATCTGACCTGATTTCCCCATCCCGTAAGCATGAATAAGCTGAACCTCTGGGAACACCATCAGGGCAATGTAATTAAGTAGTTAGTGTCCCTCCAGCCGGAGGCGAAAGCTTGGGGAAGATAAGCTGGCCTGGCATCCAGGACCACATCAAAGCTAAGCAGGAAACAATCACCTAGGCCTCCACATTTCTGAAAGACCACAGAGGGAAAAGGATCCACCACCATTGTTTTGATGTATGGTTCTGAGCCATCAGGATGAAGGAGAAGCCAGCGCACAGGTCTGTATCTACACCACAGTACCATAGGCCTTCTTCTGTCATGGCCACTCCCTCATGGGGGTTGCTCTAAGATGACAAAGACAAAGGCTGCCCATATAAACTACTACATGGACCTTCATAAGTCATTTGGCTACTACTGCCGTGGTGCCTTGGGCCATACCCCTCCTGCAGTTACAGCCTAGCTTGACTGACTAGCTCACTCAGGGCAGCCACACTCAGAGCAGATAGGAAAGACACTGAGGTGTCGTCAATGGTACAGGCTCTAACGCCAGACTCTTAATTTGTGAACCCTGGCTCTGACAATCTTCAGGCGGACAGTCTTCAGAAAGCTACTTAAATCTTTCGTTCTTCGCCAAACACAGATGTGGAGAAAACAAAAATAAAATAAAATAAAAACCAGGACACTGATTAAACAAGTTTATAGACACAAAATATAAAAAGAGAACCTGGTGTGCGAGTCTTCAATAATTAGCTGTTACTATCACCACCGGAACAATGCTGTAGCCACCATCGGCATTTCTGTTACCAATAGTCAGCCAAGGGAACCCACTCATCTGACTCTCAATTCAAGGCCCCGGATGCTCTCATCATAAATGAGTGGGAATTGGGATTGCCTACTCACCATAGGAAACAGAGTCCCCGTGGGCAATTTCCCTGAAGAGACCGGAAACATCAAGGTCAGGCACTCCAAGAGAAGCCTGCAGAATGGTGCAGAACTCCTGCTCTGTTATGTAGCCGTCCTCGTCAACGTCGAAGAGCTGCAGGGGAAACAGCACACAGAGGTGGCAAAGTAAAGCCTTTAATAATGGAAATAGTTACTGTACAAGATATATATGCATGTATGCATATGCATATATTAATGTATACACATGCAAGAGGGGACAGGGAGAGAATGGTCTCTGCTCTTCTTATAAGACTTAAATGCCTACAGTAGTTTGGTAGTGGAAAGAGACAGAACCAGAATTGGGGCCATGCCAATAGTACGTACTAAAAGACATGGGAGCCCTGGAGGGACCTGATGACTTTCACCCAGGGAGGTCCACAAAGGCTGTCATTACAGTTGGCTCTCATAATGTAAAGAGAAGTTCCCAGATGATAAAAGAAATGGCAGGTGAGTCCCTGGGACTTAAGTCTGATGGAGGAGCTAGATCCAGATCTTGGTGGATGTATAGGGCCCCACCTAATACTTGCAAAGGGAAGAGGTTAATCACTTGCCTTCTGAAGGAGGCCTCTGAAGCAGACGTAGTGTGCAGGACAGTATGGGGGCAGGAGCCTTTCCCGAGCAAGAAGACCAAGTGAGGCTAGGGTGGACAAGCAGGACAGGAAGGACAGATTGTACACACAGCACAGACATAGGCTGCAGAAAAGGTTTGCAGTGATGGGAAGGAGCCAAAGAGCCAGAGTTTTCTAGTTGGGTAATTGAGGAAAACAGGTGTAACTACTGCCAAATGAGATAAGAGCTGTGCCTAGAAAAGTTAAATCTGAGTTAGAGGTGCCAGGAGTAAGTAAGAAAGGGGAAAAAAGAATCAGCTATGAACTCAAGTTTCCAGGTAGAAATTCGGGTAAAAACTGAACCAGGGGCGTGTGCAGCTCGTATGCAGAGAGGGTATGGAGTGAAGAACCAGCCCTGGGCCAGCCACCATTGAGAGGTGGGCAGAAGAGGAACTGAGGCTTAGAAGGATCAGACAAGTGTGTGCCAACTGAAGCTAACAGAGGGTTTAATAGAACAGGACTTGACGGTGGAAACAGACACCAGGCATTAGACAGGTGTGTGTCAACTGAAGCTAACAGAAGGAGTTAGTAGAGCAAGACTTGACAGTGGAAACAGGCACCAGACTACAATGCCAGAGGATGACCAGGGAGAGCCAACTATTTGCTAGATTTGGTAAGTCGGAGATGAGAAGCTTCCAGTTTGAGAGAACCGAAGGGGAAGTGGTAATGAGAGTCAAGGGACAAACAAGAGATTGGCGACGGCAGCTGGCATGGGCATTTCTAAGAAGTTACAGAAGAGAGGGCAGCAGAAATGAGCTAACACCAGGCACGAGAGGCGATTACATTTATAGGTGGAAAAAGCAAAGCAGTGGGCTGGGAAGGCCAACAGCCAAGCAGTGGAAGAGGAGTAAATGCTGGATAACCAATAATCAAAATAAGAATATTTAATTAGAACCTATTCTTTACAGGCACTGGTCAGAGGTATCCAGTTCCCTTTACATGTACGAATCCTTAATGCTCCCAATACACTTTGGCAACAGGTGCCAATGTTAGCCCTCTTTTACATGCGGCAGCTGAGGCCCAATGAAGGTAGCAGGTTCTGTCCCAGGGCATGCAACCTGTAGATGGCAGAGCTAGCAAAAGCTGTCATCAGTACGGAAAGGCCCCAGTGCTTGGCATCTATATTTCTGACAAACGTTAGATCAAAGACATGGAACAATTGCCATTAGTGAGGTCTGATAATCATGGAAGGAAGCACTCGGGAGGCAGAGGCAGGTGGATCTCTGTGAGTTCGAGACCAGCCTGGTCTACAGAGCTAGTCCCAGGACAGGCTCCAAAGCCACAGAGAAACCCTGTCTCGAAAAAAAAAAAACAAAAAACAAAAAAAAAAAAATCATGGAAGGAAGCATAAGTGAATAATTAACAGTGGGTGAGAGAAAAAAAGCCATAGCTCGAAGAAAAGCCATAGCTCGAAGAAAAGCCATAGCTCGAAGAAAAGCCATAGCTCGAAGAAAAGCCATAGCTCCAATTTGGGATTGGTTACCCCAAAAAGGGGAACATGCTTCTGGCCCATTTCCTGCTGTTGAGTTTTTTGTTTAACTGGGGGTGAAGGTGGCTGGAAAGAGATGTGAACTGACAGGTTTTCATAAGCTGTAGACCACAGGTTCCTAATGCATCCTAGACTTCGAACAGTAACTGCCAGGCTCAGCCTCACCTCTACTATTCTACCTGTAGAGCTCAGTGTAAAGAGGAAAGAAAAGATGGGAAGTGAGCTATAATGGGCTTGCCACAGAAAAGGATGTGACGGGATTCTATACACTATGAAAGTATGTAACTAACTGAAAACAATAAATACGTGAAATATTCTCAAAACAAAGCATACCAAAAATCAGCTTCAGATAACCTAGTGTGAGCTAGGTGTGGTGGAACCTGTAATCCTAACACTCAAGGGGCTGAGATAGAAGCACGTCAAGTTTGAGCCAGCCTGGGCTACAGAGTGAGATCTTGTCTCAAAATAATAAAAAAAAAGGAAGATAATAAATACATAAAGAGACGTAAATTAAAACCAATGTAAAGCATGACCCTTGCCATAAGAAAAAAATGAGCTAATTATAGATGTTAAGTCTTCCTTGCTTCCCTCTTCCATCATCAAACCAAGGTCTAGGCTGGTCAAGGTTTTCATGGTTTCTTTAAAAACAGTCATTACTGTGATGAAGGGCCAACTTTTCTATTGGGTCTTTCATTGGCAAACCAAGAGTGACCATTTGCTCAGCTAAACGTGTAATTACACATACAACCCCAAAACAGAAACGGAGATGTCTGGATTGGAATAAGTTAGCTCTATGTGTCATTTCAGGTTTTTGATGAGTAAGTCTAAAAGCTGAAGGTTTGACATTTTGGGAAAGGATCTGCCCCCCCCCCCCCTCGCATCACGCTCATCACCCGTCACCCGGGGTTCTTTACATCCAGTTCGCTCAGTTTAAAACAATCTGCAATGGAAAGTGTCCTCAGGGGTACATCCAATAAGGAGAGAACACCATCCCTGGTGGCCTCTAACACACACACACACACACACACACACACACACACACACACACACACACGGAGTCTTGGCCAGATAGTAGAGAAGGGGAAAGGCTTGTTGGAGCCACAATGGGATCTGTTTTAGAGAAAGCCAGGGAGAGAGGAGGAGGAGGGGGTAGGAGAGAAGTCACTGGTTTTCATGCTACATGGAAGCTGAGACTACCACTGAACAAGACAACGAGTTCAGCTTCGCGAGGTCAGTGGGGAGATGAGGGCAGTTGAGCGAGATGCCCCATGAGCTTAGAACTCGAAGGAAAAGACCACGACGAGACGCTAACAGATCGTGGGTCTCCACTCCCGGGACATGCGCTATGGCGTATAGCGTGTGCGAGCGGCAAGGTCAGTCTGGATCTTTCCTCAAGCTTTGCTGGGGATAAGAAAGACTTCTCCCCTCCTAATTTGGATCCCCGCACTACACTGGAAATATGTCGGATATCACAGTATAAGATCAGCAGGGTAGACTGGGACATTTATGGTGATGGTCTGACATCACCACACAATATAAACTCCACCACTTGAATAAACTCCAGCCAACGGAATGATCTAGCAGATGCAAAATAAGGACAGATCAGAACTTTCTAGATGAGTTAGGATGCGGGGCAGGGAGTGGTATTGATCTATACCTATCTATATCTATATCTTACTTCAGAACTTCAAAAGAGGCCTGAAAAGAAACAACTTTAATTAGCTAAAGCACCTGCTCTTCCATCCTGATGCTCACACCTAGGCTGCTTCACAGCTGTTTAAATGGATGCCTGTGTTTGCTTTAGTCTCAGTGGCAATTGACTTAATCACATTACCCTCCCGAACATGTCACAGCAGATCTATAAACTCGGGAAACAGATTCACCGATTCTTCCAGTAATGGAGTTAGAGTCAACACGTATTTCCAAGGCCAGCCGAGATGTGGTCAGTGGGGTTGGCAGTACCTTAAATGCCACCTGGATGATCTCTTCCGTGTTGGCGGGGTTGCACAGGACAGCCAGGCCGATCACATACTCTCGGAAGTCAATACTGCCGTCATTATTCTGTGAAGACAGCCATCAGTTAGGAAGGCGGTTATCGAATTAGCGCTAATCACACGAGGCGAAGCACAAGCATGCTGTGTAGCATGGCAGCATCATGCGCCGGGACACTGCAAAGAGAAGTTTTCCTGAGAAGGACGGCGAGGGAAGGACCGCCCACTGCCACTTCAGTAGAGTTATAACCAATAATAATGACAAATACTTACCCCTGAGGCCACGTAAAGTGATACACTAACACTCACTGTGGTTCCTAAGTTCGGAACTGCTTTGATGAGGACCCTTTGGGGAAACAGGGACTAAGACTTTAATCCTTAGTGGAAATAAAGCTTTGAGTCCATGGTGCAAACGGTCCTGCCAAGATGGCCTGCACCAGAGGATTCCCAAAAGGCCCTGGAAGGTTAATAAACAACCTTTCTGTTTATTACCACAGAAAATGGAAGTGAAAGGAAAAGGGGACACTGAGGTGTTAATTAAGATGCATTCTTTAGTTTTCTGGCTGACTTTGGAATAAACCAGGAGCTGATATGGCAAACCCAACAACCTCTTGAGGATTTTGAGGGTTTGTGGTTCCAGAAGCACCTGTACTGTGGGGTGAGTGAACACTAAGCCTAACTAGCAGGATACAGACCAGGAAGGGTGTCATGACGACAACAGAAAGCACAGGATGGGGGGGGCTCTGACCCAGGCTGGCACACACATAAACTATCAAGAGAACGAGAGCTTACAATAAAGGGAAAATAGAACGAGGCTTGGTGGTGCGGTGCCCAGTACTCAGGAGGCAGAGGCAGGTGGATCTCTGAGTTCAAGGCCAGCGTGGTCCAAATAGTGAGTTCCAGGACAGCCAGGGCTACAGGGTGAAACCTTGTCTCAAATAGGGAAGAAAAAGAAGGAGAGGGGTTAGAGCACAAGGGACAACTCAGGGGGAGAGAGCAGACACCAGAGGAAACAAGGGAGAATGAGACAAAGATGAGCAGAAAGATGGAAGAGGGAGGAGGTGAGCAGAATTCTAGAAGAATCCTAGATGTGAGCATCATTTTGGCGGCACAACTCCCAAGTGACGAATCTCCCGATAAACTCCCGATAAGCAAGGCCAGAGCAACATTCAATCTCACAGATTAATAAAGGGCGCTCGGCATCATCAAGCATGGGTCTTCATCTAGACACAATCAGCAGGGACATTTGAGAGAAGGGGTGTCTGTAAGGCCCCGACGCGGTGGGAGGTTCTCTGAAAGCACATTTTCTAGGGAGGTCCCCCCCCCCCCCCCGCCTCTCAATAGCCAAACCTCAAAAAGTCAAATCACTTTTTTTCCTATTACTTTATCTTACTGCAGGGCGGAAACTAAAAAGAATAATAATCTCATTTCATGTTCCCACCAGAAAAAGCAGAAACAGAAATTTTAAGATTTCCCCCAAGTATTAGGGTTCATTTCTAAGACAAAGGCTGAAGTCATTCATCTTCTCTATGTGCCTAGAAAACACCTTGAGAATAACTAGACTTAAAAATTGATGTTACTGCTGTATAAGTTACACCCAGCTGGATGCACCTACATGAAGTGTCTAACCCATATCACATACTCCAGGTAGTCACTGCCACAGTGAACATCTGGACGCCACCACCACGGAAGTGTCAAAGAAGACAGCGTACGAAGGAGCACAATATACTCCTTGTGCCATCACCACTCAATTCCCCATGCATTGTACACAATGTTTTTGGTGAGTGTTAGACACCGAGGAGCTCATCTGGACCACGGCAAAATTGCCCAACATAGCTAAGCTTCCTACACAGTTGACTTTCCCTGAGCAAGAATGGCGTCGTGAACGACCAGTCTTCCCTACACCACTGGCCCTGTGAGGAACGCAGGTCAAGCACCACGGCTCTTCTTGCAGAAACAAAAACATAACAGACCCTTCCTATGACCACTAGGAGCAAGGCAATGTGCTAGCGCCCAAATTTACACTAGTATATGGCAGCTAAGCAGTCTTCAGTAGACACATTTTTTGATTGATATGATCATAATATGGTAGACCCTTGACTCACATGAGAAAGAATATGCAGTTTTTCTTTCCAGTAATGTGAAGGAGGAAAAACCAGCATGGAAATTACTTGGAGAGATTATTTTATTGGATTAATAACATACTACTTAGGCTTTAAATCAGTATAATAAACTTCAGAACTGGAGGAAATTGTAGAAACCACCAATGAAGCTGACACGTGTTTCATTTCAAGTTAATAAAACTCACTATTTCTATAACTGCAATTAAATTTAAATTTAATTTGATCATCAACCATTCAAACTTAAGAGTTTGACAAAGTATATTTTTAAATGGACAAAACATTATATAACAACGTGCATTCTTTGAACTTTCATATTTTTGAATCGGTTTTGTGATTTTTTTTTAAAAAATTGTTCCATAAATCTATGGCAGTTTCCTTCAAACTTCCCCAGGAAGAATTATAAACTTAATAACAGCACCTGGTCTTAAAATGTATTTCATAGCTACATGTAAATGAAGAAATAAACCTTTCCATGGAAGGTCCTAGTCATTTCTTCACATCTTTTGCCAAGGCAGAGCTGAGAAATAGCCAGAGAGCTACCCTGAATCACTGCAAAAAGAAGCATGGCCAAGCTTCAGTGAGCCCTAGCTGTGGATTTTGTCCCTTTCCTGGAAGTCAGCAGCATCAGAAAAGAGTATGGGAGGAGGCACAGTGAATCCAGTCACCCAGCACCTTTGACCTGCTGCCCTGGCTTCTAGGAGCAATGGGAAGTCCAAGTAACTCATCTTTATATTAACTGTTGAAATCTCAGGAGTAGGCCCAGGAAGACCACTCTGCAGTTGGTATGGAATATCCCTACTCACTGTGTGAATAAAGAAGCTGACTATTCAAGAGCTGAACAGAATAAGGTTAGACGGGAGAGCCAAACTGAGAATGCTGGGAAGGAGAAGGAGGAGCCACAAGCACATGCAGAGAGAAGCAAGACGAACATGCCATACTGAGGAAAGGTACCTAGACATATAGCAAAGTATAGATAAGAAATATGGATTAATTAACATGTAAGAGTTAGCTAGTAACACCTGAGCTATTGATCGAGCATTTGTAATTAATATTAAGTCTCCACGTGGGAAAGAAACATCCACCAACATTTCAGAACACTGGCTGCTCTTCCAGAGAACCCAGGTTCAATTCCCAGCACCTATATGGCAGCTAACAATGAATTGTTAACTTCAGTCTATGGGGGAAATCTGATGCCCTCTTCTGGCCTCTTCAGGTACTGCACACACACGCTACTTAGACATATACACAGCAAAACATCCACACACATAAAATTAAATTTTAAAAAAATCTCAGGAGGAATAAATGGCCTGATTCTCAGGCATCAGTTTTTCGAGGCTATTCTACAACTTAATGTATTTAGTCATTTAGAATCAGATTTTTTTTTTTAGGATATGATTTTGAATACATCTTATAAGGGGTTATATCCCAAGGACAGTTTTTCTTTTTCCCTTTGTTATGTTACAATGGATAACATCTTTGAGAATGAGAAATAACCAATGCTCTTAGAGTAACAGTCAAAACATTCCCATAAAATATAACCTACTTGTCTTCCTTAAGTCTCCACCCGTGATGACACATTATTCCCTGAGGAACACTATTATTAGGACACTGTCTGTCTCACTTATCAAAACAGCCAAGGAAAGTTGTTCCAATCACTTGGGTATTCCAACTGAGAGTATATTTCTATCACATATATAATAACACTACCCATTTTACTGTACTTAAACTACCTTAATCTACTTAGCATTATGTGAGCACTTTCAAACAGTAATTCTGCCATTCTTCAAGATCAAGTCACATTCAGTACAGGGTCGCTATGGGCATAAAGCTTTAAAACTAAACCATATTCCTAAAGTGACCTTCAAGATGACATACACATCATGAATTTTTTTTTGGAAATATCTTGCTTTTGGATACATAGCACACGTTTTCAAAGTTATTTGCAGTTTTTTGACATGTATGTTTACAGTACAATTTTATACATTCTTCTCACTATCATTCTCAGCTTACTGCTTTGATAGTATTCTTTAATGTTAGACACTCGCTGACAATGGAGTAGATGAATCAGAAGCCTTCGTCACAGGCCATAAGCAGTTTTCCATACAGAAATGGGTAATTTTTGCATGGGAGTTATAGGAGCTGAGACAGGGTCTCATGTAACCAAGGCTGGTCCCAAACTCACTAATTACATAGTCAAGGCTTGACTTGAACTCCTGACCCCAGCCTTTGTCCCAAGTGTGAAGATCATAGACAGGCATGTGACTCCATGACAGCGACGCAGCACATTTTTTAAAGCTGCAAATTAATACTTTCACCTTGAAAGTGAAGTTGCAAACGTTAGTTATTGAATGAAAACTAAGAAATTCAGTCACTGTTCGAGCTCTTGATTCATTGCAACAGACAAAGATTTGCCTGCTTAGGACAATCTTGAGGGTGGACCGAGTCTTCTAGTGTTCACAACGGTGAATGGGGTTACTAGGATAAATTTTATATGAACATAGAAGATGGCAGAAGAGAAACTTGGGCGGCTTCTGGATGTATTTCACGCACATTAGAGGAGAATCATGAAATAGGTATTCCCCAAGCTGGGGACGGAGGGAAATACTTAAGGCCACTTCTATCATGCGATGACAGCCTTAACTTTTATAAGGCAGTTATGATGAAATCTGGAGCGAAAATACAAGTTCTGGGGCCTGCAGAGATGGCTCAGTGGTTAAGAGCATTGTCTGCTCTTCCAAAGGTCCTGAGTTCAATTCCCAGCAACCACATGGTGGCTCACAACCATCTGTAATGAGGTCTGGTGCCCTCTTCTGGCCTGCAGGCATACGTNAAAAAAAAAAAAAAAAAAAAAAAAAAAAAAAAAAAAAAAAAAAAAAAAAAAGAAAATACAAGTTCTGCATTGCCCCTTCTACAACCACAGTGTGGAAATCAAATCAGAAACATAGTCCAAGTCCTGATAGACATCTTGGCAGCTTTCTCCCTTTCCTGGCTACTCTCCTGCTCCCATGTCCGATGTATTAGTGGGTTGATTCTACAACGCTGAGGTTGGTAGGAACGTGAGGTTGCTGGCAACAGCCGTCTCATGCTTACACGCCCAGAGCTGGTCTAAGCAGACTATCAGACCAAGTTAAATTACAAGTTCCTTCAAGAAAGCAGATGTGATCTCTGTGCTTGGCTCAGTTCAGAATTACATGTGTGGTAGTTCATAAATACTACACGAAAGAGGTGTTGGTACACGTGGTGGCCAAATGCCAACCTCTCCCAACATCACTGGGGCTTTCTGACATGAGCTCCAGACCTCTTAAGAGGCCAGCTACATCATTTCCATGGCTACAACTTTATTCTAAGTTAGTGTTTATCTCAGAAGGACTCTCCAAAGTGGCCCAGGATGGAAAGAATGCACTAAACATTGCAGAGAGTGAAAAACACTGAAGACCGGGGAATGGGTGGAGAAAGACTTGCAACCCAGCCTCTTCTGGGTCCTTGGTTTTGCTTGAAGTTGTAACAAACAGCTTGCACCAAATAATAAAACCAGGCAAAGAGCTATATACCAGAAAAGACACGGCTAACTCAGCGGCAGGGTGGTAGGCTCTCACTTTTCCTAGTTTCCCTTTCTTGAAGGGAGGTGGCACCGACTCACCTGCTCGGCAGTTCTGGCAAAGACAGATTTGAAAAGCACTGGGAAGTAAGGTATAATCTACAACGCTTAAGTCTGTCACCTCGGCACTGGCATGACCTGAAGAGCTTAAAGAGGGTTCTGAAGACAATCACTTCATCTGGAGGAGGAGTCAGCCAGGCACTGCTAAAGGCCTCTCCCTGCAACGCTAATCTACGGTCAGGACCTCAAGCCACTGTGAGAAAAGTCAGCAACCTTCGTTGTCTATGCCGCTTCATGTTCCACTTCACTGAGGGTTAATTATGTGTTTTGCCTGGTCTTTTTTTTTCCCCCTCCCTGCCTGTCATTTCCAAAGATAAGCAAAGGAATTTTCCTTGCTCTTAGGTTGGGCAAGATGGGACAAGAGCTGACTAACATCCCCTGGGTGCGCCTGGTTTTGTCTGAAGTAAACATAAGAGTGATCATTTTGGCTCATTAAGATGGCTAAAGACATTCTGAACAATGGGAATACCTTTGCATTCCTCTGGTCCTTGGTTCTTTACAAACACCCAGCACAAAGCTGCTCTGTTTGTCTCACTAGGAAGCAGCCAAAGGATGCTAGACTTTTAGGGAGGTGCTGTCTATTTTTTTTAATAAAATGATAACCCTTGATAAAACTGCCTAATCTTACATTTTTTTGAACGTATTGCTATACACTATAGAAAGTTCTCTGGAAAGTAGACGTCTTCATAATATAAAGACCAGATGTGAAATTATGAGTAAAACAGACATTAATCTTTCCTTCTCGGCTTTCCAAGGGGAAAAACCTAGTCCCTGGATGCTTTCTTGATTTATTCCAGGATGGTAAACAATGCTAATCCATTCATCAATAAGCAACAACCTTTTAAAGTCAACTGGTACTTCCTCATCATATACACGTCTCGTCTCTACAACTGCCTCTCAAAAGTCATTATACAAACTTGGAACGCTTTTTCTCCAAAATTAGTTTTAATTAAGCAGTACAGTATAGATGAATACTATATTATCAAGAAGGAATATGAAGCATTATAAAAGACCTCCCCCCTCCCCAGGAAATGGTAGCTGTGGGTAGAATATGAGCCGTGGTGCACACAGCCAGGCTTTCGGCAGTCCTCTCTTCCATGGTGGGCCTCACCCTCTCTGCACCCATTTCAAGAATACATGGTCAGCTGCAGCCACTCTCGGAGGGACACCTGAATCTGGCCATCCGCATCGCGGTCCAGAGACTTGAATGAGCGAAACATGGCATCCAGCCGGACCAGGCAGCTGATGAAATTGTTAAAATTCATGCTGCCGTCCTCGTCGGCATAGCGGCGGACGACCAGGAGGTAGAGCTGCTCGTTGAGCTGGAAGCCTGCAGCCTGCACAGCCCCGTGCAGCTGGGAGCTTCTGAGAACGCCGGAGTGGTCGCTGTCGTACTGCTTGAAGACACACTGCCATTTCTTGATGTTGTTCCACAGGTACTTAAACTCCTCAAAACCCAGCTTCCCGGTCGTGTCGCTGTCCATGACGGCCACGATGCTCCTGCAAGTGTCAAGGCTGAAGCCGTCGGTCTTCAGATCCTTGTGCTTCGCAAGGACTTTGTTGAGAATATTCTTCAGGTCACTGGCACCCACCTCCATGTCGGGTCCAGCCAGCTGTGCAAACTGTTGCCGAAACCGCCTGACCTCCTCACTCTCCGAGGCCTCCACGGTGGTAAAATGCCGCTGCTGCGGGGGAGGCGGCTCAGGGGTATACTGAGCTGCAGCAGCCTCGCTGATAAAATTGACAATCCCCCCAATAATCCCTCCGATGTTGCCTCCGGCTCCTCCTCCTCCATGACCACCTCCTCCAAGAAGGCCTCCAAGAGCCCCCCCAAGACCCCGATCGGCCCCTTCCAGGATCGCCTTTGCCAGAAACATGCCTGCGGGTTAGCAAGCAGGTGTGAACGCTGCGAAAATCCTGGAGACAGTTTGGAGAGAGCTGCAATGGAGTCAGAGCAGTGCACAGGTGGAAGAACTGGCTTTTCTGTACCTGCTTAAAACTGTACCACACCCCAGGAGATGGTTCATCTCCAACTGAAGTTGCTGAGTTCTGCTGGGTCCTAGCACCAGTCATATTTTCATGGGCCTCAATGAAGTTCTTTTTCCGTGTCTTTAGATAGTCCATGTTAGAATACTAATTTAAATAGGAAATATAAAACTATAAATTGCTATGGCCTTGTGTTCTGACTTTTGCTAGCATCCAAAATAGGATATGAATTTTCCTCACAGGAGAAGGTAAATGATTCAAATCAACTTTTTAACCAAGGAATATTTACTGTTAGGGATCGAACTGAAGAAAATTCTTGGGAATTTGATAAAGATGCTGTCCTTCTTTTAATCCAGAATTCAATTCTTAAAGACAACTTGGTAGGGGGGTCTTCTTCAGTCAAAGTCTCCAGATCCTACCCTCAGAAATTAATTCCGTCTGGAGGTCGGCTATAGGACCTTTAATTACTATTTTGGGGACCTCTTGGAGGCTAACACTTATACAAGCTATGTATGTATATGCCTCTGTGGAACCGGTGGTGCTGGAGTCAGGCATCTGTGAGCTGCTGATTGCCTGTCAGAGGTGAATGCGTCCTCCACAAGAGCAGAATGTGTACGTGTCATAGCCCACAGTGTGAATTCTTATTTGAACGTTTGAAGGAATTCGCCAGTGAAGCCATATGCCCTGGGCCTTTCTTTGTAAAGAAGTTACTGACTTGGGTCCAAACTTAACTCCTTTAGGGCTAGAGGGATGGCTCAGCAGTTGAAAGCAAGTAGTGTTCCTGCAGGGAACCAAGTTTGGTTCCCATCACCCCTATCAGGCAACAATGTCCTTTAACTCCAGTTTCTGGGGATCTGATACCCCTTTCTGGCCTCAGTGGGTATTGCAGGCATATATACATAAACACGCACACACATACACACACACACACATACAGTTACAGATCAAATAAAATCTTTTTTTTTTTTTTTAGGCTGCTTCATTAAGTCATTAAAAGAAAAGGAACCTTAGGTCTTTAGAGGTTTTTCTGAGTCTGCAGATTCAGTCATGGCACGCTAAGTATTTCTAAGAATGACTCTATGTTCGTTGTCTAAGTTATCCAGATGGGTGGCACACGGTTGCTCTTGCACTAATTGCTATTGGTGTAAAATTAGCACTTAGGTTCTCCTCCCATTTCCACTAATTTGTCTGGCTTCCTTGTCTGTTTTCTTTCTCCAATATTACATTTGTGAGATTTAAGTATATATATATATATATATATATATATATATATATATATATATATATATATCTAACAAGCATTTTCAGAAGTCAGTGTGTGGTAGGTGGGTCTCAGACAACACTCTGAGGAAGCCCACCTTCGATATGCTACATTTGAATATACGTCCTCCATGGAGCTTTGAGAGTTCCACTGGTGAATTCAGAGAAAGATGGCTAGGATTTAATGGTTAAACTATTGTATCGCTTAATGACTAAGGAGATAGTTCAGTCAGTAAAGTGTGGAGAAATCATGTAAAAACCCAGGTGCCACAGCACACACCTGCCATCCAGCTCTGGGGAGGGAGGTACTGACAACAGGATCCCTGGGCTTGCTGGTCAACCAGTCTGGCCGAATCAGTAAGTTTCAGGTTCAGTGAGAGACATTGTCTCAAATGGTAAAGTAGAGGGTAAACTGAGGAAGACACCAACATCAACCTCTGGACTCTATATGTACACACACTCACATAGTCGTTACAGTCACAGTTACTCACACACACACATAATTACTTAGTAATTATTTCATTACTTATTTCAAATCTGAAAAATGATAATAAGAGTATCTTCCCTGCCTGCTTTACAATGGTTCAATCTAATTTTGTCTGTATTGGGTCAAGGGCTAGGCGGTTAGGATGCAAAAGTAAATAAGATAGGACTGTCATGCTCAAAGTCAAGAAGATCACAGGGCTGATCGTAAGTGTAAGCTTGTGTCCATTTGCATATTTCTATTACTAATACTAAACAATTAAGATTTCATACATCATAGTTTGGTGTTAAGATTTCATTAAATTCTCCTGGAAGATAAAAACATATTCTAAATAAAGGAAAACTCAGAAAAGGTACCACGTTCTGAAGATGATTCAGGTGATGGGCTTTATACTGAATTAGCAAACTAGCAAAGCTGCCCAAAGAAAATCAAGGATCCCGCTGAGACAAAGGAAAGATAACGCAGACGCCTGACTATGAGTGGAGTCACCTCCCCATGGACGATGACACAAAGGGACAGCATAGCAGACACACAGGGAAGCAGGGGATGCGGGGTATTCGGGAGATAGTCAACAGCAGAGAGCGATGAAAGCCTGCTCAGACACGTGGAAATGATGAGAGAGAGAGCAGTAAATCAGAGCGGGACTGGAAAGGATTGGGGACTACCGTGTAAGAGGGTCCACCTCACAGGTTACTGCAGAACCATCACAGCTCAGAGTGGAGTCACAGTGAGAACAGATGTGAAACTACCGTGAAACTGCACAGTTGTAGAACAATGAGTGTGCGAGCCGCTTAGAGGAGAACGGTAGGTAGCTAGAGAATCGCAATCTCTCCCTCCCTTCCGAGCCAGGAAGACCTTGCCGTTTCAATTCTCCTGCTTCAGCTCTGGAATGTTTGGATTATGAATCTATGCCACCACACCCAACTGACATTATTATTATTTTTCTGTTTTGTTAGGTCATGGAACAATGTCTTCAATATCCTATTTCAGCCATACCCAATAACTGGCCTTATTTCTTAGGGGCACAATGAAATTACTTGTGTGAACACTAAGGAACAAATATCCTTAACTGCGTAGGGAAATGTACACAGAAATGACGGCTTTCCTTTGAAGACACGCACAGGGCTCACTGTGTCTCACACGGATTTATACCTATTTGTAAAGCTTCTTTTTAAGAGAGAAAATTTTTTATTTTTACATTTTTAATTTATGTGCTTTGGTGTTTTATCTGAACATTTTTGGACCATATGCATGCAGTGCCCATGGTGACCAGAAGAGGGAGTCAGATCTCCTAACTGGAATTACAGTTGGGGGCCACCCTGTGGGTGCTGGGATTCAACTCTGAGCCCCCAAGAAGAGCAGCCAGAGCCCTTAACCACTGAGACAACTCTCGATTTTTTTAGTGTTGCAAATTAACTCAATGGCAACTAGTTATCTTATACAATGTACCTCATCTTACATGTTACTTTGTTATTTATACTCTATGAAGAAGGAGGGTATTTGGCTAAGAGTTTGTCGTAAATCATCACAGTGCCCAAATGTATGAAGCCAGGAGGCAGATTAGTGGCAGCCACCTAGGTTCTAGGAAGGAAGCATGTGACAAAAAAAAAAAAAAATCATAGAGTAAATGGCACAAGGCATCATCTGAGCTTGACAGAAATGTGCTAAAACTGATTGACAGTGAGGGTTACACAGCCTGGTAAATAAAGCGAGGGAAGACGCATTCTTGAAGGAAGCGAATAACAGGATTTGGAAATCACACCTTAAGAAGGTAATTGTTCTTTAAATCCATGGTCACAGTTTAACAGCAAAAAGATCACAAAATGTTTAGTTTCCATGGTGCAATTAGCCAGCTCTGTGGCCATGAGGTGGAACTTCCTCCCTTGGCCTAGCTGCTTACCACAAAATGAAGAGAAAGGGTGGAACCTAAGGCCTCAAGTTCTACAGTTGTGTGTCTGGCCTTTTTCTTTGTTTTGGGTTTTGCTGTTGTTTTGGCTTTTTCGCTTGTTTGTTTTTAGAGATAGGGTTTCTCTGTGTAGTCCTGGCTCTCCTGGAACTTGCTATGTAGACCAGGCTGGCCTCGAACTCACAGAGATCCACTGCCTCCGCCTTCTTAGCGTTAGGTTCAAAGGCATGCACCACCACCACCCAGCATGTGTCTGGATTTTCACGTCATGTAACAGTGACAGAAGCAACATTCTTCCATTCATTTTCCTTCTGCTACCTACACCTCTTTCTGATACACACATCTAATCATCTGTACCTTGAGTCTGGTTCTATTAACGTGAAGGGCATGTTACTTTACTCCTAACCCTATGTTTACACGGGGCCTCGCTTTCAAAAGTCTGCTGAGTACATTACTCCTCTAAGGGGGACCTCCAGGTCACAGGAAGGGACTGAGTCTACATGGAGGACCCCCAGTTCCCATCTCAGGTAAAGCCTTTCTGTCAGGTGTGGCCTTAGCTACTGCAAGCGTGATGTGGAGTAGACACTCTGAATCTGGCAATCGTTCGTTGATGAAAAGGTCACGCTGGATGAAATGAAAAGCTTTTCTAGAGTCTATGTGAGCAGGACTGATTTTTCCCTTATGCTGAGCTCTCACTCTGTCCAGCGTAGGGGATGAACACAATCTTTTCCTTACAAAGCCGGCTTTTTACTTCCCTACGCTCTCGGGGGAGGCCAGCAATTGCTCACTTGCTACAGTGCGGAGGTTTGGACTGTTTCAGCCCCTCTTCTGTTTCCTTTCCTAACCTTCCAGGCACCCAGGCACTAAGAATGTAAAAAATATGATTCTTATGTCTAGATACATATTTATAATATTGTAACACTCAGAAAAACACTATGATAGTTGAGATGGGAAAGCCAAGTCCACCCAGGAACTAGGAAGAAATGCTTAGACGGAGGACTGCCAAACTTTCAAGACAACTGAGCAGAAAAGTTCACCTATCCCCTGAGCAGAAAAGTTCACCTATCCCACCCAGAAGTTGTAGCCCTTTCCTTCAAATGATATGGAAATTACAAGGTGACTTTCATAGAGCAAAGACTGCATAGCTGGGCTCTTGTCATACAAACTATGAAACATTGCGTTACTTAATCAAAACTGGCACAGAAGTCAAAAAGATGGGAATTTTCTAGTCTCTCTACAAACATTGAAGGTACCCGTGTCCTGACTTTCACCAGGAGTAAATCCTTGGACCACAGCACCTTGCTTCTAACAGCAAGGGCAAGCCAGGCTGTTTGTTATTATTGGCATCCAAGACTTGCCCTTGGATGCACACCAAGAACAGGGTAGATGGGAAGAAGTTGGAAGAAAGAAATACATTCATTCCACAGAATGAAACAGTAATAAAAGATCTGCAGATGTTTACAACAGCCAGAAAGGCTGGTTTGCCAGAGTGCTAAAGTATATATAAACCCTTCCTGAGTCATACTTAAACAAAAGACATTCTGCTTCCGGAAGATCTCAGGGTTAAACACAGCAGAAATGGAAACATGATACTTGTCAATGTTTTCTAAAGAAGGGAAATAGTAACCATGTAGCCTTACTAGTCACGGTCTGTGTACAGAATCCTATTGGTTAGTAAGATACCGAGCTCATGTCAGACTAGACCCAAGGAAATAGAAATCAAGTTCTCTCATTCTTTTCCTAGTGTCTGTGAGGATTGTTGATATACTACTACTTCAAACTAGAGGAGGAGGGCTAGCGAGATAGCCCAGAGGTTAAGAGCACGGGCTGTTCTTCCAGAGGACCCTGTTTTAACTCTTAGCACCCACAGGGTGGCTCACAGCCATCTGTAAGTTGAGCTGCAGAGGATCTGATGCCCTCTTCTGGCCTCGGTGTGCACCAGGCATACATGCGGGACAATGACATACACGCAGGAAGAACACCCTTACACATATTTTTTTTTCTTTTTTAGTGTAGGAGGATATTAACAAGAGGTACTTTGCAGAAGATGAAATCATCACTGCTGTTATGGTCCTGGCAAGACATAGTTATAGCTGCAGAAATGACTGTCCCATAATTGTTCCTGATTTAGCCAGTATTATTGCTTGACCTCATTAAATGCTCTTAAGTTTCTTCACATGTGCTAGGAAAAAATTTAGTACTTAATTTGAATTATTAGCAAAAAATATTGAGACGCCAATATTCTAAACCATTGTCTCAGACTTATCTGGACGTTTAATTAACTTTCCAATTAATCTTTGATATGAAGAATTCAGTAAATAACCGTGAGTATTAAACAAGCTACATTAAAACCAAAGATAAAAAGAGTCTTTTGTTTTTGTCCCTCAAAGAGATGGGACCTTGCCAAAGGAAATTCCTCCAAACTAGTAAACAATGACAGCTCACCTTTGGAACATTTAAGTGGTCTACAATCAAATATCCGAGAATCTAAAGAACATACTACCAATAGCATGTTTAGGACAAAATGATAAAAATAATTACGCAGTTTTTGTAGATTAGCCAAGAAGAAAGAGTCTTAGGGAAACTGAGAAGGGAAAAGAGAGCAAAGGCACATAGACAGTGGTGGTGGGGTTTCCGCACAACAATGCCCAGCTGCTAAGGGTCAACAGGAACACCCGGCCCGCATTAAGCATTACTACCTAGCTACTGAGGGAAACACTCTTGGAGTTGCTGGACCTCCTTGCTCTCCCATCAAATATTCTCCAGCTCAATCATTTCACTAGACTGAGGAAACAGGCCTGGCGTGTGTGAGTGTGTGCGCAAGGTGTGGCAACCATTACACAACTCAGCTTTTTCAAAACAAAGACACTTCACAGGCACAGACATGCGGCTGCATTAAACACACACACAGACAGACAGACAGACACATACACACAGAGGCACGCACGCGCACACACACAGAGCAAGCGAGTGAGAGAGAGAGACGGAGGGTAGGCAGATAGAGACTATCTAATACATTCGTCATTAATTCTCCACACTATTTTCCCTTCTAATATGCGGCAGGCAGAAGACCAGCTTGGGTACTGAAAGCCAAGTACAGAGAAGCACACTGACGGCTGTAAGGGTGAGGGAAATCTTTCTGTATTGCATGAATTCCTTCCCCAGCTTCGGTGTCTCCCCAGCTGAACCTGCTTCTATTTCTGAGGACTTAGTCTTAAGCTCCCTGTATAGACCGTAACGCTCCAGATGAATCCTGGGCCAGCCTTCATTTCCTTGTCTCTTCTTTGAAGACACCTGCGCAGGGAAATTTCTCCCTATATTTTTTAGAGAAAACAAATTTAAAAGTCCTCATCTCATATCATGGCCTGGAGCCATGTAGCCCCATCTCCACACGGAGTTCCTCGTGTTCATTTTAGTCATGTATATGACTCATATTATGGGACCTACCATATAGTCTTTTATTTTTAGCATAAAATGGAGATCATGCTGTACAAATTGACACTTTGGATTCTTTTTACCAATGTGTCATAAACATTTTACTGTATCATAAATAGATTTTCAAAATCTCAAATGTCCTGATGACTTTCAATGTCTCATTAACTTTATTGTACGAAAGTAAGTACTCAGGTAAACAAGAGGTCAGAAGTCAGTGCCTGCAGCGCTGGGAAGACCACAAGAAAGAGGGTGGAGTCGCTCTACAAAGCAGAGGCAGGACAGCTAAGCAGAGACTATGGGGTTCCACTGCTCAGTGAGGGTAAGCAGAACATAAGCGCATAGGAAGAACCCATGAGTCGGCCAGAGTCAAATCAAACATACACCGCTTAAGGGGCCTAGGAGCAAGAGTGCATGTTTGCATTAGCCATATGGGGTTTTCCAGCACAAAAGGAAATGAATGCCAGTTCTCGTAAGAAAGGCAAATAATAAACAAGTAAAATAAACACGACACCTACTACAATAGGCCATGGAGAAATGTGATTGGCAAAACAGGCAATGGTTCTCACTGGTGTTCTTATGCCCAGGACCGATTGTCTTCTCTCGGCTGGAGTGACTCGATCTGTCGGGTGGTTATTCTAACCCCTGCCCCTTTCGCATTCCCAAATCTTCCCATATTTAAACATGACATAGAAACAGCCAAGGTGTTAGCAGGTGTCACCAATCAGACCTGGAACAATCCTGCATCTGCCCGTGGTGTGGCACCTGAAGTATAGGACAGCTTTTACAAATGTCACTCTAATGTTGATGAAAAGGTCCTGATGCTGTCTAAAGAGGTGCCGCCATCGTCCCCTTCTGTCCCTGTATTTCCTCATCTCCTTCCCTTATTTGTATGTCGCTGCCATATCCCGCCGACTGCAGAAAAACGTCACTGGAAACTGCTTGTGTATGGCTTTTGAGCCGCCGTGAATGCTGCGACGGAAATGTCACAGAAACAGTGGTTATAAAGTGAAAAGCACCTCTGATTTACCAACTTTCATAGTTAATGTCCAATAGTCTTTCTCTCTCACCATAAATCTCCATTGCGCTTTAAGCATACCACGACATTAATAAGCTATTTCACGTAGGCGTGCATGTAATTTGAATATTGTAGCAAGCCCAGAAGAGACACGTAGGGATTTCATACAGAGAAAGGGTGGTGACCCGTATCATGTTAAAGACTAGTTGATTCTACAAGAACACAAAACAAATCACAAGGAAGATGAGCATGCTGGGGGAGGAGAGACACCAGGGATGGAGAAAGCTTGCTCTGTCTTTCATCAGGCATAATTTCCTTGAAAAACATCTTTTCTTGGTGGTGGTAGGTAACTGAGAATTCCAGTATTAAACAAGAGGAAGTCAGACCCCTTTGAGCTCTCTCCCCACTAAACGACAAACCATGGGCAAAACGCAAAGCAACCAACTGCCCCTGAACAAAATGCTAAAGGACTGGTAAAGGTAGTCACAGCTCAGAGGACAACCAGGAAGGTTATGAAGCATGGAGGCCCGAAGGTAGGAGGATGTGTTTAAATTGCCCCTACTGGACACAGGGCAAATACTCCTCAGTTGAGGAACAGTTAAAGGGAACACATTATTGCCACATTCAACCCAGCGGTTGACTAGTAAATACAATATGCTAGGCTAAAGAAACCATAATCGAGATGTTAGTACTATGTGGTCCCATTTAGATGGAGTCTTGAAAATACATACTGACCAGTACGGACAGCAGCATTTATTAACGATAAAAGGAGTTAAAGGTGGGAGGGGAGTTAACTAGAAATGGATAGCTCTACAGGAATTATTATTTTAGTATATTTTTAGACTAGAAAATTTAAGACTATTTGTCTTAAATGTAATGGAAGCAACAGGTTTCTACGCATGTGCTAACTTAGAATTATAACTAAAAAAGTTCATTTTAACACTTCATATACTAAAATAACTTTTAAAAGAAAATCTGAAATCTTGATAAATTTTTCCTAAAGAAACTTTACTGATAGGTCAGTTAACTAGCTGCACACAATTACATATTTACAAACGTTGAGGAGTTTAGTTGAACTCTGTCCGGCAATTTCATTTAAAAATAAAACCCACTTGGCCTTCATCCATTTTGGAGACAGTCCAGAAATGTTCAGAATAGAACACTACCACCCATGTCACCAACGTATTATAATAATAATAATAATAATAATAATGACGATGATGAATGTATTCTACATACATTTAAAAATTCCTCTCAATGACGTAAACATCTCCAACTCTACATCGCAGTTGTGACTACGGCAGTTTTCCCTTCTGAACTGATGCTTAAATTAATAAACACTACTAATGTTGCACTACGTATGCCCCCAGCCCTACTTAGTAGTCACACTAAGGGGAAAGTCAGTTCATGACATCACACCACACTGGTTCTTCTCGCACCGGTCTGAGAAGGTTGTCAGTGCCTGCTTTGAGGTCTGCAGGAACAGGCTGAGAAAAACGTTCAAGATAAATTTGAACATACCCTGTCAAAGAGTGCAAAAAGTTGTCTCAGGACATCGGAAACAGGCAACTTTAAGTATTCTGCAAACTCTTCAATTCCAATTCTGCCTCCTTTGGAGGAACTGGCAATAGAGGCATATTCATCCAAGTGCTTACGAATGCAGTCCCAGTCTAACCTAAACAGAGAGTTGTAAGGACATTGTTAGCTCTTTCTAAGTCACACGTACATTGTGTGACCGCTACTTTATCAACTTGTCTATGGGAAAGCATTCGATGTTTTAAAAGGCAGTGAAAAAAAAATATTTGAGAGAACATATCAAAGGTGTATGTGACTACTTAATTTTTAAAAGTGTATCAGTAAAGGTGACCAAAAAATTCCATAAAATATTGGAAGGAACGTAAAGTAAATACAAGCAGTGTGGCGAAATAGGAAGAGTCCCAAGAACTTGAACCTAACACTATCTAGAAAGTCAACGGCTGCTTATTGAGCTGTCATGAAAGAAATAATAGCTATTCTTTCAACAAGCTTTTGAAATGTTGCGATTGGGTGATTCACTAAACTATACCCATCTCCTCAGAATGACAAAATATTGGAAAATACACTATGCTTACATCACCTCTTTGCTTTGAGGAATTAAATATGTGATCGGATACATACTTCTACAAGCAGGTTCAATGACTGTATCACTTTTCAAACCTGAGGAATATTGTGGACATAGTGCTAGCACAAAAGCAAAATCTTATTGTCATCTAAAAGACAAAAATATTGTCTATATAACTTATCAAAATCCATTTCCATAAGAAACTTTGAAAGGAGAATGAGTTTTACAGCAATCGCCTAGGGAGGATGACAACATTTATTAAGTCACTAACTACTGTAAATACGGAATTAACCATAATCAAAGAAATATGTGAGAGTCACACCACACAGCCAAATTAGTAATTCCAAATAGTTCAAACAAGATTACAAATACATGGGGGCTGGTGGAGGGGGGTCTGCCTTAGCAGAACCAAATCAAATAGGTAATCAAACCAATAAACAAACAAACAAACAAACAAACAAACAAACTATGGGAAGGCTGCTTACAAGATGACTCATTGGATAAAGGTGTTTGTCATCCAGCCTGATGACCTGAGTTCAACCTCTGGCTGGTGGAAGTCATGGTGGAAAGAGGATTATCTGACCTCTGCAAGTTGTCTCCTGACCTCCACACATGCGTTCTGGCAAGAATGGGATGAATGTGTATGGGTGTGCGCATATATCTTGAATTATACTTACTTCAATTTCCGGCTAATCTTAGTGAATTCTACCAGCCCAGCTTCCATAGGCAACGTTAGCTGTCCTGCTGAGATCATCAGCCTGCAGTCTTCGTAGGTGTGATCCGTCACTGGTATTGCCAACGCTCTAAAAGCAGTAAGGAAGAAAAACATGGCATGAAACACTCATGTTCCACCAGTCCTGTGCTGGTGAGCAGGTCGTGGTGATGAGAAAGGTATCTGTGGTTCCTCAGATGGTTGGTTCTCTTGCTTTGCTCTACTTCCTCGATCCACTCACTGGAATGCCTTCTATCTTTAGGTTTCTGTACAGCTGAAAATTCACAGTTTGTGTTCTCACTGGAAAAAATACTTTATTAATAGTAGTATTGCAAATTATGCAACATAATAATTAGTGTTGTGGGGTTTGGCAATCGGAAGTGCGGATCTGAGTCCTAGCCTGCCATCATCTCACAGGATCTGGGGGAAACTGCTTAGGAAGCGGCCTACTGCTCTCCTTGCCGCAGGGCTGCTCTGAGCACAAGCCGAGATAATATGCATAAAGGGCCTTCATAGCACTTGCTTTGAGCCTTTCGTATCTTAATACAGGGATCAGAGTGCACACCAAGCTGGCATGACGTCACCATCCCCAGCCTCTTGAGAGCTGAGATGAGCAGGCACATTTAAGACTCAGGGTTTATTTTGCTTACACTTCCAGGTAGCAGTTCACCACTGAGGGAAGTCAGGGCAGGAACTCAAGCAGGACAGGAACCTGGAGGCAGAAGCTGATGTAGAAGCCACGGAGGGGGTGCTGCTTACTGCCTTGCACCCTAGGGCTTGCTCAGCTTGCTTTCTTATAGAACCCAGGACCACCAGCTCAGGGACGCCATTGATCACAGTGAGCTGGGCCCTCCCATATAAATCAGTAATTAAGAAAATTCACTGCAATTTAATGTAATGCAATTTAATTTAATGTAAAGAAATGTAATGCTGAAAGTGGGAGAAACTGTCTTCCCCAGGGATGAGTACACCACCTGGTTATCCAATACCAAATCGTCAGTGACATTATTCAGACTGAGTGCTTGTAGGCATATATTTAAACACACACTAAAGCGTGCATGCGCACACAAACAAGCACAATACTTAATGCAAAAAAAAAAAGAGTACATGAATTTGAAAGAAAGGGGGAAGTTATGGAGGTGTATTAATCTTAAAAACTAAAAGAAATAATTTTTAAAATCCTCCCACCAAAAAGAAAAGAGAAAAAACCGCACTAGACTTGCCTATAGGCAAATCTCACGGAGGCATTGTCTCAATTGAGAATCCGTCTTCCCAAATGATCCCAGCCTATGTCAAGTTGACAGTCAATAAAACTAACCAGGGCAAAGTCAAATTTGGAGTTCCTATAGAGTTTTTACTAAAAGGCAAGGGGGGGAAATCTGTGTGTTTATCAGTCCCAAACCTCCTATTGGGGCTCCTACTGGGGGTCAGAGAGGGAAGCAGACCCTGGGTTAGGGTATACATAGGGAGGGCCCAAAAGCTGCCTGAGTGGTGGTGTACAATAACACATTTTTTGTTACAAGTCGGGGTAATTTATCTAATTAAAATACTCACCAGTTAAAACCCCCTTAAGTGCAAGAAATACACTGTCCAGTTTGTAAATGCTATTATAGCCGTTCTTTCATATGGGAGCTCTTTTCCTTCTCTGTGCATCCCACAAGCAAGCCTTTTCCTTTCTGATAGTATAACCATTAATACTTTAGAAATGGTCAGCCTTGGGAAGTTCAGGGGATGGAAAACTAGCCTCAGTGAGGGTGCCTGAAACCACCCTCCCCCAGACACTAGCTGGCCTTTCGAGCAGAGACACACCATGATCAGCTATTTTGCTGACTGTGTACCTTAACACACCACCGTACCTCCCACATGAGCTCACGATTGAGAACCATGGGGGGGGGGGCGATGCTTTAAGCTATATTAAGTAGCATTTTACCAATAATTTTCAAATTGTTTATCAGTTAGAAGCTCTAAGACATACTTACTCTGCCATTAAATTCCGGACTCTACTGGCAAAAAGAACAGGATCGTTTTTTTCCTCATCACTTGGTGCTTGGACAGGCAGGAACTGAAAGACAAACACACCTTTCCACAGCGGTCCTTAGGCCCAGGACATTAAACACTAAATGAATTCCGTTAAATGACCAATCAGCATATCTCAACCTTGGCCTTCCTGGAGCCCTATGTTCCATGTCATGCGAGGGACTCTGGGCTCAGACTTGGGACATGGGAGCCTCCTGTGTTAACTTAGCTTAACTGCCTTCCCAGTTGTAGAAAGATGGCCATGGTCACCTACTAGCCTTACCCTGATTCTGAAGAAGACTGATTCCTGGAATTCTAGAATCTGTAATGTAGCAGTGCCTAAAACTTCAGCTGCAGAGCTGGATTTTTTTTCATTCCTATTTTAAGTGGAAAAGGCCTTTAAAAAATCTTTTATACTATCATATATTCTGTCCATTCCAATATTAACAATACTTAAGTTATTTGATTGAAAACTATGCTTTTTTTATTTTTCCTACTTTAAAAAAATTAAACTTCAGAACTGGCTTTCTAGTCTTCTGTCTGTCACACTTTATTGTTGCTTTGTATTTTTCTTTGTTTGTTTGTCTGTTTTCCTTCATCATTTTTAACTTTATTCTCCGCCTCACATTGATGCCTGACTTGTGCTGCCCTTGTTTATTTTTAACTTGCTTGTGTGAATGTGTGTGGAGTGTATATGTGCACGTCATGTGGGTGTATGTGCTCATATGTGTTTCTAACACCGAGAAGGCTTTAATTCCATATCAAAATTATGTAACTTTTCTGATCTTACAATACTCCAGACAAGATTCTTAGGACCCTTTTTTCTAAGAAGTCCCACATCTTAGTAAGGCAGATGAACACATCATTGCCACCCCTCATGCTAGGTACAATTACATGCAGTGTTTTAACTCTTAGCTCACCTACCCAGTGTTAGAGAATTCACATGGCTCAGGTTTGGTCCAAGACTTGTCAGACTTTTATTTTCTCCCACCAAACCATTTCTCCTGGAGTGTGAGAGCAAGGATCAGGAGACTATGAATTTTGAGTGAGGGTGGGAGGCAAAGAGATGTAGTCAGTGCAGCAGATGAGGCTAGGGAGAAGGTTCCACCAAAGAGCTAATTCTGTTGAGAGTGTGCTACAGAAACCCAACCCTTCATCATGGCTTTCCAAGGGTATGTGCCATTTTGCCCATTTCGCTAGTTTACTGAAATAAACCTGTGAACCTGGGACTATGCTATGTGTTTCATATGCATCATTTTATTAATTCTTATTTACATCATAAAGAATTATAATATATAAAGGTTAAATGACTCAAGGTATCATGATTCGCATTCACTCAACAGATATTGGTTGAACATAGACCTTTCATGGGCCGGTCAGTATGCCATGCCCTGGAGATTTGGCACTGAAGCCTCCAGGAAGTTCTCCATGAAGTATGGCAGATATTTGTTATACAATGAGCTAAGTCAGTATTGAGTGCTTTCATAAGGGGCTTTATAATTAGCCCTCTCAGCTCTGAGACAAGCCCTACCATTTAATATGAAATGTTAGCTTTTTAACTTATGATGAAAATGCGACTTTAAAGACTAAATAATATAGCCAAGTCCACACATAAATGGCAGGCCTAGAACTCAAAGGGCTTTTTTCAGATGGACCTATATTCAAATATTGCTAAGCACACTATGAATCTTGAGACACTGGTGACTCAGATGAAGTTTGAGCAAAGCGGTGAGACAAGACAAAGCCTAGGGTTATTTCGTTGGCTTTATTTTGTGGGTTGGTGTTTTGCCTACATATATAAGGTTGTGCGCCACATGTATGTATTTGCCATTGAAAGCAGAAGGGGGCACTGGATTCTCTCAGACTGGAGTTTCCAGAACATGTGAGCCACTATAGGGGAGCTGGGAATTGAACCCAGGTCCTCTGGAAAAGCAGCCAGTGCCTTTAACAGCTGAGCCATCTCTCCAGCCCTGATGTCTGAGTCTTTGAGCAACAGCTTGTGTGGTTGGGTACCAAAGATGAAAAAGTTGGGAACAGAGAAAGAAGAGTCTGGAAAATTCTGCAATGGTCCCAGGAGAGACGCTGGGATGTGGAAGAGGAGGAATGAAGATGCAGAATGGGGCTGGGATGCAAGAGACCTTCTGAGGATAAACGTGAAGGATTTACAGAAGAAAGTGCTATGTGTCATTGTGCTTTTCATGTTTATTTTATTAACTGGACATGGAAGCAACAGCACTTTGGAGAATGGTCCTGCTGTGCGATCCAGGGAAAGGCATTTAGCTTCTTTGGGGCTTTAAGTCCTTCTGTCAAATGAACAGCGTTGACTCCACAGTCTCTAAGGTTCTTTCTAATTAGAAGTCTCTCTGCTCAGCACCTACTTCTTCAGGGTGGATAAACCAATTGAGCCACCAGAGGTCTCCACAACACTTACTATATCCAGAACAACACACTGCAAATCCTCTGCCCTAACCTAGCAAAACAGACTACACTTACATAATATGTAATTCAAAGAAGAAAACAGGAGGTTAAAAATGTTAGTTAAATCTCTAACAAAATGATAAAAGGAAATCAAGTTTTAAATTGCCAAACAATTCTTTAGTTTTTAGAAGTTAGCGGCAATTTACTCTGACCTCCAGAGGAAGGCAGCCCACGCCAGGCGACTTTACCCGCCCCCAGCCTCACAACTCCCCTTCCCTCCCTGTTTAAATAGTCTCCAGTTTTACACCACGCTTGACTTTGTCTCTGTTAGAAAGCGTCCCATTTCCCAGCTTCGGGCTTTGTTTTTTTATGGTGTCCCCCTCTTCTCAAGCTTTAAACTGTACACAAGAGTCAGGGAAAACACCTGGCTGTATTAGGTACATTTATCCCGTAACGAGGACCAGGCCTCCCATCAACACCGAACACCAGTAAAACTAGTTTGCTCATTATTTCGTAACCACACCAGGAACGCGTCCTTCCCATTGACTAATGAGTAAGAAGGGGAAGACTGCTAAATGATGACACTATGATCGTCTTATTTTTCTTTTGTCCTAGAAAACGAAAGCATCGCTAAGTCAGCTCTAACGATGTGAGACTGTATGCTTATGATTCCTTTTCTAAATCTTCAGAGAGAAAATGCACAATGAAGGAAAGACTTTTACCAATACCACTTGGTGTTTCCTTCCCGGTGGGACAAAACTGCCAGATGAGGTGGGAAGCGAAAGTTAATGCGTAATGAACGCTTACCATGTATGTAGCCTTATTAAATTTCACAACCCTATAAAAAGGTGTTACTATCCTCATTCACCAGTGAGAACATAGATTTAGAGAAGTTGAAGTACTTTTCACACATGTAGGCAAGCAGCAAAAACCTGGAACGATCTGATATTTTTTAAAATACTCATGTCTACTAATACATACAAACTGCAGAATTCTGTCATGTTCCAGAACAAAGTTTCTTTGTTAGAACATACATGTGGCTGGTGTATGTTTATGTGAAGGTGTAAAATCTGGATTTTTCTAAAAGGCCTGCTTTAGATTCAAAATTACAAATAATTTAAGGTATTTAGATATTTAAACAAATTACACAAACATACAGGCACAGGCGGTAAAACATGATGTGCAGCAATGGGACTCATATATAATGATGATCCTGTAGGATTGCAATGGAGCTGTCGATACATGTTTTTAGCTGTTCAAGTATCACTGTGACATAACTGCCTACGGCATTTAACACAGCAAATGCTAAACAGGTTTGCAGCTGAGAATCACCAGGCTCTACCCTGCAGTCGAGAGAACCTATGTGTGAGGCCTCTTCCGTCTAGATTTGTACAAGGGCAGCCTATAATGTCTACATAAAATACATTTCTGTGAACATGCCTAGCTGTTATTTAATACATGACCTATTCAACCCTCCCTTAAGTAATTGGCTTTTTGAAGACTTTTTTTAAAGCTATATAATATACAATAATCATTGTAATAATCCACCCAAAGTTTACTTTTAAAAGTATAAAACGAATATCTTATTCTTAGATAGCAAGTCTTAGATTAGGTTACTCAGTGTTGAAGATGGTTTAATAGCACATTTACAAAAATAACAAAGATTTCCATCAAACAAACAAACAAATGAACAACCTCCCCCAAGCTAGAATTGTTTCTGAACTGCCCAGACACCTACAATCCCAGGGACAAATGACCGGAGACCACCCCCCTCCAACAGAGCTCCACGCGGGGCAGGTCAGCTGGCTACAGATGTTTCAGTGGGAAAGGCTGAGCCTTGGAAACAAAGCCCGGATTATTAGTCTGTGCTAGGGTGTGGCCACGCTTAGTGCCGGAAAGGCGCGGGGATGCATATCTGAGTTAGAGTCAAAGAGTAGAGAACTAAAATCTTCAAATGTTATTAAGCTATTAGACCCATACATGGTGGTATACATCTTAATCTTAACTACTCAGACCCTGAGGCAGGAGAATTCCAAGTCTGAGGCCAATCTGGGCATCTTAGCAAGATTCTTTCTTAAACTGAATAAGAAATACTGGGGGAATGTATACAATTCCCTGGTAGAACCCCTGCCTAGCATGTGTGAAACCCTGGGTAAAATTCCAGTATCACAAAACACAAAATAAAGCAGTCAGGAGCTCCACGTGTGGAAGAACTATAAATCCAAAATAAATATAATAAAAAACAAGAATACTAAACTTCAAACTCATAAATTCCAGTTCGGCACCACCATCCAAATACCTCAATTCAGTTCCCTTACTGATCCAGCTATTTCCAACAAGCTGAAAGCCACTTCGCTTGTGAAGTTATAGAACAAAGAATACGTTCTTTCCTTTGCCAGATGGAGAATGCATTTTTTTTTTAAAGAAATAGTCGTGACACAGAAAGGAAATGTGGTAATAGCAGTCAGAGGCCACGATGAGGAACTGACGTACCCCGTTGTAATGCAGTTTCACCACGGACATGTACGCTAGACAGGAAAGTACATCTCTGGGTGTACTTCTGCATTCGGAGCTGGGTTTTAGGTTTGTCTGGAGAAGGGTCAATTTAGAGGAGAGGACACTTATGGCATGTGGGGTGGGTGAGTGTGTGTGTACGTGCGTGTGCATGTGTGCATGTGATAGCTTCCAAATCTGCAGAGGTGACAAGGTTGTTTTAAGTACAGGCTTGTTGGTCTTTTGTAGAAAAAGAAAATAGAGCTAGACCACACAAACAGTTATTAAAGAAGGAAGAGCCGTGCTCAGGGCACTTAGGGACAACAGAATGAACCTGCCCATCCTCTGTGGAAGAGTTCTGTGGTCTAGCAGTTCAAAGGCTCAGAGAAAGACCCCAGTTCACTGTATTTGCCTGAGTGCTTCCTGAACTTTCTGGGACACAGATTAGACCCTGACCTGCCCTGTCCCCCACTAGGATTAGCCCACCAGTAAGTGTCCTGCTACATTTTATGACAATGTTGATAGATGGCAAGCTGATTTTAAAAGTGGGTAGGTGTACATAAAGACTAATAAAAAGATATCTTTCAAGTAGGCAGAGAGCAAGCAAATCTCCAAAGAATTCATGAGAGTTTAAACGCATTTTAAAGTCTGGTTTACTCCTGTACATCACTTGATATTGCTAGTTACCTAGATGGTTAAACAATTAAGCTATGCAGCAAGTCAGAATTGTATTTTAAATGCTACATTCCTGCCCCTTAAGAGCACAAGCCTCCATTCAGAATTCAGCAGTATACATAAAAGTTTAAGCTATTCACTGCCTAATCCACAGACGCAATGGGGACACCAGGCTAGAGCCTTAGGTCCCAAAACTTTAGCCTTCACCCTTCAGTCATGACTTAAGGGTTTCACTTGTTACCTGAAACCAATTCTTAGGGTCTCAGAATTTGGTCCAAATTTTGAAAATGTTCTAATTATTTATTCACTTCCATTCTTCCCCTACAACTCAAAGACCATCTCGTGGACTATGATGTAAGCCACACAAAACTTCTTCAGCGTTCCCAGGTGCAAGCGCACACTCTCCCTGAAGGCATCTACAGCTGGTGTCTCCGTCATAGGCATTACCTCTCCGTTTTCACACTACTCTTAAGATAGCTGGCTCCACCAGCTACCGCTGCTCTTTTAGTCAGGTGTGGGACAGACGACGAGGTATGAGTCGGCATTAGAATGTCGAGGAGCGAGAAGGAGGAGGCAAATTTTACCTGCCCGAGTGATTAGCATGTTGGCGGTTCTCAGAAGTTACATGCATTTGCTGGCTTGATTCCAAGAGCTAAATCCGACAGCAGGGACTTAGGAAGGCAATCTAGGAGATGGGCGGGGGGGGGGGGGGCTTTTAACGGTGTTGGGCTGCCACCCCTAAGCGAGGATACAGTCAGGGAAGAGACTACATCTTAATGACTTACCTCAACTTCCACCTTTGTGAAGAGCTGACAGAAAGTAAGCACACACAACTGGATGCTGAAAAGAAGAAGAGAGAAGGTATTCTCAGACAGCCAGGCAGGTACCATCTGTGATTTACACCCAGGCATCCCCACATCACACTGCATGCATAGCTTGCATTTAACTAGGCTGCACGCTAGCCAAGACCCCTCTTTTTCTGGGTGAGACAACTATTCTTGATATTGAAAAACTAAATCAAAACCACCATCACTGTGTCAGATTGGTGGAGGGCAAGGAATAGCTCAAATAGACCAAACCTCAGGTTTACAGTCTCCTTGACAGCACACGCTCACTCTAAGTCTTGAGAGAGAATACCCAGAGTCTACTTTTGTTGTTGTTGTTGTTGTTTGTTTGTTTTTGTTTTTTTTGCTTTAATATATGTAAATGTGGTTGGGAGACAGAGCTGGGAGACTGCTCTTCCAGAGAACCTAGCTTCAGCTCCCAGCATCCAGATGGCAGTGTGCACCTGTCTGTAATTCCAATCCCAGATGATCCGATGCCTTCCTCTGACCTCCCTGGGCAATAGACATGCGCGTGGTACACAGGGACACACATGGGCAAAACACCATACATGTTAAGTCAAAATTAAAAAGTCTAAAATAAGCTATAAAGGCTTATAAGTGTGTTCACAGGAATGCGCCTTAGTACACTGGATTTCTAAATTCTTTGGGTAACAACTTTATAAATGTCAGCAAGATTTTTTTCCTTATAATTACAAATTTTATCAAAGTTGTCTCAGTAATAAGGTTTGAGCTATGGGGAAATGTCCTGAAAACTCGCAAATTTCATTGTAAATCTGGACAAAGGGCTTCTCAAAGTGGTTGACCAACCCATCAACAATAGTTTTTTGAGACAAATGTCCTTCCTTACAGCTTTCTGAGATTTAGATGCTGAGCCAGATGTCTGGAGGATTTTCAGTTTAGCCTCTTTAGACAGCTGACCCAGAAATCAGGCAGAGTGGATTAGACCATGGGTTTGAGAAAACAACCAATCTTTTTTTTTTTAATTTTTATTTTTTGTTATAAAAAATGAAAGAATAATTTACCTGTAAAAATGATCTGAAGGGACTAACTGAAGTAAGTTAGGATTCCCACCAAGGAATACTGGCTACAGATGTGGATGCAGGGTGTTCAGTACCCTCAGCTATGTACCCACTGGTCAGTCCACCAGGCTCCAGTGGACAGTTATAAACCCGAGGTCATACAGACAGCTCTGGTTAAACTCAGTCACAGAACAAGCAAAAAGACATGAATGTAAGAAAGGGGACTTGTACAGAGGAGGACAGGTTGATGGGGTGGGGAGGGAAGAGGGTGAGGAATGACATACTCAGAATGCATCATGTATGAAACGGCCAAAAAAATTTAATGAACTTCCTATCTAAAAAAAAAAAAAGAAGGGATTTGGGATTTCCATTTAGGAGTTGTAGAGTTAATTATGATGTGGAAATGTGACTGTGGCCACACTTACCATCTGAAAGGGGAAAGGAAGACTTTTTACTACACTTAAGCTCCAAGTCACACCAACGTTTCTTAACCATAATCAAACAGTCTTCTCTTAAATGTTTTCTATTATTATGTTGTATCTGAGTGTTTTGACTGCATGTATGTCTGTGCACTGTGTGTGTGTGTGTGTGTGTGTAATACCCAAAGACACCAGAGAGGTCATTGAATGCCCTGGAAATGAAGGTGCAGACATTGATTATGAGAGGCCATGTGGGTGCTAGGAATTATACCTGGGTCCTCTGCAACCCCGTAGGAGGAAAAGGGCCCCAAGCGCACCCAATTTTATTTTTTCCTTCATTAAACACTCCCCAGGCTAGCAAGCTGTATTCCTAAGCCACTCTCCGTTCTTCCCCTACCCACTTCCAGGAAACGTTCTACTTGACCTTCACAATCACCCAGACCGCTGCACGATGACAACGCCACGCTCTCCACAGGGCACCTAGCCTAGAAGTGCCCAATGGATGGCATGCATTAGAAGATACACGTTGGTGCCCACTGAAATTCCAGGCACTGTGTTTCTGAGATGGTCATGTACCACTTGTTTCTTTGAGGGCTTTTGTTGTGCAAGAGTTAAAAACTAGCAATTCAAAGCTAGTAGTGGCATGGAACGTCAGAGGAGTGAAACTGGCTCCCTGAGAAGTGGAAGATCACACATTCCGTACATTATGTAACACATATCCTTCCTCGTGTCTTGTTTCTAGCACTACACGTGCCAGAGTCGGTGAAGCTCAAAAGGAAAATGTGTGTTCTATATGCAGTGACGTTTGTTCAGCTGCCCTTACGTTATCTTTCTGATTTACATACTATTTCAGAGAAATGTCTGCACACACACAAAAGGAGAAATACACACACTCTCCCCCTCTCCGTTTTCTAAAGGTCAAGAGAGTGTACACATGAAGTGTAAGAAGCTAGAGCGTGCTAGAAAGCATTGCAGATTTCCTCCAATACTCCCACTGGCAATGTTACTTGAGCTCTGCTGCTAGCATTGTCAAAACTGGGTAAGGTCCCTGGGGAAGATTTTAAAACCCACATTTGCATGGCTCTCACTGAAATTTAAGTAGGCTCACACCAAACAAAAGGTCCTGGAAGAAAGCTGGAGTCTACCTGTTTCGTTGACTTCAGCCTGTTTAATGGTGAAAACACGCCTCACCTCTCTAAGAGCTCCAGAAACTGCCTATCCCTGCGCTTTCAGGATCTGGGAATGGAACAGAAGTCCTGGGGAGCCATTTCCTCAGCAAACAGATGTGCCACACCAGTGTCGGATCCCGAAACTGATGTAATCTAAACTGCTTAAACTAACCTCATAAAATCCGAACAGAGGACGGGATGCTAAATCTACAGTGGGAACGAGAGAGAAAGATTCAAGCTAAAGCATGATGCAAGCCAGGGCCCTGGAATGTTCCCTACAAACTGGTCGATAAAATCGTGAAGCTGACAGACAGCTAGTTTTCCTCAAATGGTATAACAGACATGAGTCTCACTGGGCAGTTAGTAGGCGAGAAAGTGATACTGTTCCTAGAGATATGGCTAAAAGATTAAAGATTGAAAAAAAAATAAAAAAAAGATTAAAGATTGATTAGAAATGTTTACTTTTACAAAAATAAGACTTTTTTTTTTAAAAAAAGAAGGAATAAATACTATTTCTTTTCTTCATTAAGATAGTTTGCATAAACTATTAAACTATATGGGACTTACAATGTATATCCTTGCCATGTCCAGGTCACAGTATCCTAAAACAACAGATGCAGTCAAACAGTTAGTCTAGACTAGGACAGACACCTGTAATCTCAGCAGAGGAGAGATGCGGGCAAGAAATCATTTTTTAGCTACACCATGAGTTCAACACCAACAAGGGCTACCTAAGACCCCGCCTCAAAAATAAATCAAACAAAACAAACAAAAATTAAACAAAATAATAAGGCTTTGTTTAATATTAAGGTTCATGTTTCTTGGAACAAAAGCAACGTATCAAAAATAATAAATTTGTAATTATTAAAGGATGTGAACTAATGTACAAATTCCTGAACTACACAGGTTATATAGCTACATAGAGATCATTTCCCAACTTTATATGCTTTCATGGAACAACTTGTTCTGAATTAAAAATAATTATTGCACATGTTCAGTTATTTTTTCCCCAAATGAGTATATCTGAAAAATTAATTTGTGTGCATATATGTGTAATATATATAATTTCTCAAGTATAAAAATGATTATTTAAAAGAAAACATCAAAGCATCATATAGTAAAAGAATTTTAATATATAAAAATTCAAATATATAGGCAGGAGCCAGAGTAGAAGCTTGACGGACTTTAACCCCTTTTTTACTGGACATGCTCAAGCTGAGAAACCAGCCACTGAACAGAAAGCTGAACTGGCCAAGAACTTGTAATCTTAACTAGTATGCATTACAGTTACTTCTGCCTTTTTATAACCCTCTGGTAGGGTCCTTTCAGGATGAACCCAGCGTCAGGGGAAGGGCAGTGAGACTGATGATATCCAGAGGATAACAGTGTGACCGCAGTGTCTGGGGAAGGGCCGTACAACTGATGTCCAAAGAACAATGTGACCCCAGTGTCTGGGGAAGGGCCGTACGAATGATGTCCAGAGAACAGTGTAACCAGGTGATGCAGAAGACACTGTTTCCTGGAGCAGCCTTAAACGTTAGAGAAGAGGGGAAGTTCTCTAGGACTTAATTAATCACACTGCTTCCAGAGGCTCTGGCCTGCACTTACTTCCTCCCCCGGGGGAATCCTCCTCTACTTCCAGCCTTCCTCCCACTAAGTCACCTCTGTATCTGGAAAAAGGTTCCTTGTCATCTCCACAAAAATCACAACTTCCTGCTGTCGGGTATAAGCAGAGCCTACGTATGAGACATAATCTGTCCGTCCATAACAGAGATGGCACAGCAGAGACCAAGCAATACCCTCTTGGAGCTAAGTTATACAGAATGACACTTAGTTCTGCTATCACAGATAGCCGTTTATCTTGCAAAATTAAAAAAAAAAAAGCCAACCCAGTGGCAGGTGGCCTCAGTCTACCCAATTGCTTCTTTCATTCAGCCATTCATCAATCAGATATTTAAGAAGGTCCCAGAGAATAAGCTATTTGGAGAGCAGAATTCTTCCCTTACCAGGTTGTTTGGGTATCTGAGGAGGATGGGCTGCACTGGAACTCCTGGAATGAAGGCTCCTGGAATCACATCGGGATTGTTAGCATGGTTTGTACAGGAACAAGAAGTATATAATAGCAAAAATTGTATAAATACACTGATGGCTTAGGAGTAGACAAAACATGAACCATGCTGAAATATTTACCAAAATGAGTCATCACAAGTCAGACCTAAGGCAAACATTAAATGGTATGCTCAACCGCGTAAGCATATCTTTATTCACTGTTTCCTTTGATAAAGAAAATTAAGGACATTTATTTCAAAACAATTCTTTAGGATATATATAACTTGTACCATTTTTATTTATTTTAGGGGTTATTTTCATTTCCTAAGTGTATGCTACCCAACAACATAAGAAAGTCACGGCAAAATCAAGGAGAGAATAAAATCCAAGAGAAAATAAGAACTAAAATGCTGGAAGCAAAGCCATTACGCTGGCTTGAAGTGAGGCACACCTTTGGTGCGGAGCACACCAGCAGCCAACATAAACAGCCTAGAGTGTCCCAAGTTAAAAGGCACATCCATGGCTGCCCTCTTAAGATAGAAAAAAAAAAGAGTGAACTTTGGAAGTTTGGAAGGCATATAAAAACTTGAATGATATTAAGGTAGGCTGCCCACTACATGACAGAAGACCCCAGGTATCTATGAGGGTCCTTGGAGGAAAAAGAAAAACGTCAGTGCCTTCTGAGCATGCACGCACATATATACAAACAGACACACATACACAAACTAACACACACAGACACACACTCACACACACATACACACACCCCACTGAAAGGAAAAGCCTATGTCAAACAGGAGAGGAAAGGAGTAGCTAGGAATACGTTCTGTGGAATCACAGCATCAGAAAGGTTTTATAAGAAAAGGAATGCCAGGAGCAACTGAGTTGCATTGTGCATCACAATCAAATCATTTGAGAAATCTCAAATACTACATTGTTACAAGGCATAATTTAATTTATCTCACCTGGTTTAAAAGTAATCAAACAGGAGCGATTAGTACAAGTACCTTCTGGGAAAACAAGTATCTTGGGAGAAAAGGAATAAATTTAATATTTCAATCTAATTAATAGGCTACCTCTTTATTGTCCTATGACGTCACCAACACTGCTAATGTTTCCAAAATTAAATAAAAAGCTAACTCATGATTCTAACAAAAACTGGAATCAGATGGTTCCATCTTCCTCGAAAAGGGGTACAGTTTGACAAGTCTAATAATTAGAAGACAATTAAAGCTTTAAATAAATAAAACTCTTAGTTTACAGAATATGTGGCTTACTTCTGCTTCCTTTTACATTTGTTTCTGAAAGTTTTTATTAGTGATCTGAATAAATTTAAAAGAAGACATATAGCAAGGTTATATCCTTAACCTAAAGAAATCTTTGTGCTTTAGTTTTCTCATTAAATGCTATTTATTCTCAGTCTATATTTCGGGGAGGCCTTGAGAACAAAGGAGGAAAGGCCTGCGACACGCCTTCTGCTCAGCTGCCTTATGCGTGCTGGACAGACGTCATAGCTTGCTCTGCCTGTCCTGAGGAGGCATTTTAGCTGCTAATGTGCTACTTGACGTTTTCTCTGTGAAAGACATACAAGCACTGTGAGCTTCTTCTCCGTTAGTTAAGACACAAGATTGGTTTTCTGAGGCTTTTAAAATTTAGTCATGAGTTAGCTGCTAAGTATATAAAGCCAAATCAAATCCCTGTACTCAAAGCAGTTAGTGATATATGATCTACAGTAATTAGAGAGAGAAAACATTGGCTCAAACTACAAACTAAAAATTAATGAGTGGGCAGAATTCCATCCCCTGATTTATAAAATGGGTTTCCTGTGACAAGCAGACACAATGGCCAACAGTTTTACTTGGCATAAATCCACACTTAGCTTACTAACAAGGAATGCTAACAAAGCAAGGCAAAATCTCAGGGAAGACGGAACAGTCAAAACAGCCTCGTGGCTCTAATGTTTAAATTATTTCCACCAGTCTCCTACCCTCACCAAGTGGCTGTGACTCAGGACCTGAGAAGGATTGCAAATCAGGCCATTTTTATCCCTGGATGGGGAAAAAGTTCTGCAAAATGAGAAAAAAAAAATGAGCTGAAATCTATCTTCTTGTTATCTCTCGCCTACTAATCTTAGACCTAGTTCTTGGATCCAAAGAGAAAGTCTAACTTTTCCAAATGCCACCTCACTTGTTTTTAAGCCCTACCTCTGTTGCCTTGGTTTCTAAAGCCTTCGGGGTGGGTGCACTTGAATGTCTATGTGTTACCATGGGTAGGCCAACCACTGTAGCACATTGTCCACTAGAGATCATGTGCTTAACGTCTATGTGTTACCATAGGTGGGCTGACCGCTGTAGCACTGTCCACTAGAGATCACGTACTTTCATCTGGGCCAAGACACATGGGTGTTTGTCACAATCATCCCTGCTCTATGCAGTACTGACGTCCAAGGGCCTCCCAGGGAAGGGGTGGGAGTTGGTGAGGTCTGATAGGTTTACAGGCTATTTTAACGTGCCCTTGAATGGAAAGCTCCACTTAAACATAATTCAGAAAAGATTTGGCACACTTAGGATATTTTTCATCAAGTGAATTAAATTATAGAAAATATTTATTTTATTTAACAGGAATTAAATTCAGAGAATCATTTGTTATAACCCAGAGAAAATATCAGGTGACTAAAAGGGAATGGTACGTGCTGGGGCGGGGTCTTCACACTGACTGGTTTGTTTATTCTGCGTCTATTATGCTGTAGACACGTGGCGTGACATCTCGCTCTCTGTGAACCCTAATGAGTAAGTCTACAGGCACACAAAAGCTCTCCGTGTAGATGAATGACTCCTGCATCTTACCTGGGGCCACTCCCCTCCGGATGTCGCCCGCTTTCTGATTTCATTTATTGTGTTTTTTCGGGAATCTGGGTCAACACGGGACACCAAAACTGGCTGCACAGCCCGTAACAGTCCTTGAAAACAAAGTCATAACCCAAAGTCATTTTTCTCAAGTCACCATGGCATTAACACCGGGTTCGCTGACAGAATCTGTTTACAGAAAATGAAAATGTTAGCAAGTCTAAAAGGATGATACTTTTCAAACCGAATTCCAAGTTGCCTAGTTAGATTCTAATCTCAAAGGCAGAGATAGGTATTTCTTCATTGATTTTTACAGAAGTTAGCAGAAGGGATGGGGGCGTAGAAGGGGAGGAAAAACAATTTTTGTTTCCTAAGAGTCTTTTCTCTTAGTGGATGTTAAACTGTGCTACTAAGCTTCAAACTATCACGTTTGATTTTAGGAGGACCTTAAACGCTCGTAGTATATGAATCGACAGTGTGCGTGAGCAGAGGGCAATTATGACTAATTGTTACTCAAATCCCTCTGAAGAGATCGCTTCCCATCACATGCTAAATAAACGTGAAGTGATCTGCAAGGGAAACGTTTAGGAAAAAGCCATAGTGCAGAAAGCATGCCAGTTGCACGCTGAGGAAAAAGAAGTGTCCCCACTCAGTGACAAAGCTACCAGGACTACTGTTCTTCCCGGGGAACACTAAGACAACATCCGGCAGCTTTCACACCCCCTCGCTCAGCGCTCGGTGCTTGCGGTAACCTTGGGACAACCGGGAGCAGTTACTTGGAGACTGATTCCTCGGGGAGAGATAGCAGCATCTGGCAGGAAAAACACTTCACGCGCTTCATTATTTTTTATGGCAGGAAGCACTTATTGTTCCACATCATAATTTTCAAGGAGTTACACAAATGCCCCTCGGGGAGCTATAGGGGCACAATGACTTAGAAAACAGAGCTGGAAGAAAAGACGTAGCACATTCATCAGCCTAATGCCACGAAGAGAGGTTTGTGAAACAGCATGCGACCTGTATTTTTCAGATTCTTTTAAAACAAATAAATAAGCATGTTTAGTGTCCGAAATCTGATTTTCCTTACGACACGTAGGGACACAAAGATATGGCGGCATTGCAAAAGTACAAGTTCCCTAAACGTCTAAAGATTAGGGAACATGTCTAATTTTTTTTCTTTACATTTAAATAAAAGGGAATACATTTAAAATCTTTTAAAGTTTTATTTTCAACTGGCTGGGAATTTTGCTCCGTATTAGACCACTTGACTTGCATGAACAAGATCAGGGGTTGACTACTCAGGAATGAAAGCAAATAAGTGTACAGAAAATGATGATACATGATTCTTTCTACGTAAACTGCGCACATGATAAGATCTAAGCTGTTACCCTATGGGTACTTACTGCCAACCACAGGGGTCTGTGCGTTCTCATTGCGTGACACCAGAGAAGGCAGCCCAGCTACAACGCAGGCAATTCCATCGAAGAACGTTGAATGAGGGGCGACGACAAAAATGGGGGCTTCCGAGGGGCTCGCGATCTTCCCCTTCACGGTCACCATAAACCCCATCGAGAAGAACAAGGCACGGCCCAAAAACTTCAAAGCTGGATGAGCAATCTTCCTTTGAAAACAGTGGTAGAGAAGACGTGTTTGGCTTTGCTTTACTCTAACTCTGGTTATCAGGCTTGGCAGCAAGCATCTTTGCCTTTTGAGCCATCTCGCCAGCCCCATTAACCTCATTATTCAAATTTAATCTTATTTATATGTAGCTTTATCTGTGTATGTCACAGACATATGGACGCCCAGGGAAGCCAGGAGGGTATCGGATTCCCTGAAGCTGAGTTACAAAGGGGAGGTCAACGACCCAGTGTTGGCCTCTGGAGGAACAGCCATGTCCTCATCTTGAGGCTAAGAAAACCGAGGCACAGAAAAGCAATTTATCCAAAGATGCATGGCTAATAAAGAACTCCATTATTCTCTAAGCCTGAAGTGATCATAAAGAATCTTCAAACTACATCCCACACTGAGATCACCAACATCAGTACTGGCCGTAGGAAGCAGTCATCTTGGGAATGAATTCCTCCTGCAAAATGAATGTGCTATTGTCTACCCAAACAAGAAGTCTCATGCTAAACTAATTTAGGAATAATTCTTAGAGCCTTTAGGCATCAAGATATAAAAATAAATAAAGTAATAAATAATAAATAAACTCCACTGTTGCATTTCCGCCGAACTTAGATACACAAGAAAGTCCAGAAGCCTCCTTATTTTTTTTTTTTCGAGACAGGGTTTCTCTGTGGTTTTTGGAGCCTGTCCTGGAACTAGCTCTTGTAGACCTGGCTAGTCTCGAACTACTCACAGAGATCCGCCTGCCTCTGCCTCCTGAGTGCTGGGATTAAAGGCGTGCGCCACCACCGCCCGGCTTCCTTATTTACTTTTTAAAAACATTTTAAGATAGACTAACATTAAAGATTAATTATCTGAGCTGGCAAGATGGTTCACCAGGTAAATTGATTTGCCACTAAGTATGATGACCTACGTTCAATATATAGAACCCACAAAGTAGAAAGGAACCAACTATGACCTCTGCATATGTGCAGTGGCATGTGTACACATGCATACACACATATACACACAAAATAGTGTAAAAAAGATTATCACCACACTGTGCAAAGAGCTATGCTGGACATTTAAGACAAGTAAGGTCCAGTCTCTTAATTAACACGCTTAAATAAACGGGGAAGCTGAGTTCCAGGACAGGCTCCAAAGCTGCACAGAGAACCCCTATCTTGAAAATACGAAAAAATAAAATAAAAGTAAAAATAAGCAAATAAATAGAGAATAAAAAAACATTCTCATATACATTTAGACTCCAAAGCACAGAATGGACACCTCGGATATGAGCAAACACACGTTATGGGGCATCCAGACATGGCATGGCTCTTACTGTCTTGAAATAAGAACAGCTGTAAGCCGAATGGTGGTGCTCGCCTTTAATCCCAGCACTCTGGAGGCAGAGGCAGGCAGATCTCATAAGTTTGAGGCCAGCCTGGTCTACAAACCTACAAACTGAGTTCCAGGACGGCTAAGGCTACACAGAGAAACCCTGTGTTGAAAAACTAAACAAGAAAAAAAAAAAAAAAGACCAGTTGTAATGATCCCAACAAGCCCCTCACAGACTGGGCCCACTGTACTCCCTTATGGAGAGGCGAGACACGCGGAAAGCGGCGCACGGAAGCTTCAGGCTCGCTAACGGCTCGCTTAAGTATCCTTCCCTCCAGATACAGAAGCGAAAAGCAACTGCTGGGGTGGAAGTGGGGCTTGCACCTTTTCTGTGGTGCCCTCGCCTCCCTTAACTGTACCTTCCATAGGCAACCTCTTCTCCATCCTCCAGTAAGGATCCCCCATTAAACTCACTGCTTCCCTAAGCTAGACTCGGGTGGAGAACCATCTCTTTGGTCTGTCATCAGTGTCCTATCTGCATGAATAGACCTTTGTTCACATCTCTACTTAACAAAACAATACGGCTTTTCATGGAATGTAAAATAAAATACGCACAGCCGTCCTTTAGTAATTGTGGAGAACAGACTCCACAGCCTGGCAAAGAGCAGCATCCACAAACGCACAAGCCTTTCATAAAATGCCATGATGCATATGCTACCCATACTGTCCCGCAGACTTTCAAACATCTCTAGAGTCTTGATAATACCTAAGATAATATCAGTGCCATGCAAACAGGTCTGATAGTATATTGTTTAGGGACCATTAATAAGTAAACAGTATATAACTGTTCAGTAGAGATGCAACCGTTTTTCTGAGCTCTTTGCTCCACAGTTGGTTGAACTGCAGATGCAGAACACACTGCTGACTATAGAGCACCCATTAGGTATTGGAAAGAACTTGAAACACTGAGTTTCTAATTTTCTTGGCCAGTGAAAGTCTTCTAGTAACTAGCCAGGGAGGAAGCGTCTGCGGTGCTGACCTCCCAAGGAGTGAGGCAGGCCCAGTAAAGCACAGTGCTTTCCGGAGGGCACGGGTAAGTGTGACAACCTCTACCTTTAGCCTAGAGGCGAGCACTCTACTCATAGAGAAAGAACTCTGCTGTGCTTGTCATGCTACAGCAGTACAGCTTCTAAGAAGCATGTTTCAAGAAGTCAGACCCCTTAATGACTCCTATGTACATGTATTTTAAAATGCACAGGGGGAAAGAGCCATGTAAACCTGATGACCTGAGCTGGAGCTCCAGAACCCACTTAGAAGCCAGAGCTACAGCAGGGTGCATCTGTAATCAGAGCACATCTATGGCGGGACGGGAGGTGGAGACAGTGAGCTAGTGAACATGTGCTCTCATCACAGAGACATGACACAGTATACCTCAAACAAGGGGAAAGATGAGAGTCAGCTCCCAAATGTCCTCTGACACTGGCATACGTGCTGTGGCACACACACAAACACAAGTATGTGCACGCACAATTAAGAAAAAAATTTAATAGCTAGAAGTCTTGGGCCGCGTAATAACTTCAAAATTATTTGCATGAGAGGAAACAGAGATGCTGATTTAACTGACAAAAGTACCAGTTTTCTAAAGCAAAATCAATAAAATATCGAAAAGAACACTTTTCTAAGTTTTTTATAGATTCTTAAACTATTCCTTCCCTCGCCCTACATTTTTGTGAGCCAGCGACTCTAAAACCAAAGAAAGAATCTGAAAGCAGAGTGAATCATGGAAAGCAGCCCATGAAGCATTGCTTTATACTGTGTATCCTCGAGCTATAAAACAAAGAAAGGCGATGTGCAGGGACTGAGTTTTCTCTGGGGCGCTGCCCACACTGCATTCATTTCCACTTCAAACCAGCCTTGTTTTCCATATTCGCATTTGTTCCCTGGGACAAGAACCAAACAGCAAACCGCACACGTCTGTTAAAAGCTGTAGAGCAGTTAGTTCTCAGTCACTCTGGAGGGCATAACCGCATTTGAGATCTGCATAGAACCAAGAACACATCCTTGCATCTGGAAACCGCAAGCAAGCAAACAAACACCATGCACAGTTTCAGGAGTTCATGAGTGTCCTAAAATAAATGCAAGGGTTTGCAACCTACTGGAATCCATGGCGTGCGCAGGAAGCAGGGCCATGTGCAATAGGTACAGATGGTGATAACCCGATCCTGCCAAACAGTAATGGCTTCCACCAGTATATTCTAGTTATTCTTGCCCAGGCTGCTATCTAGAACCATCCTAATTAGATAATTCTAGAAATTCTAGAAAAGCAGTTCCATTCGCCTTAGGGCTAACATTCGAAAAATGCTAGGCTGAGTGGTAATAAAAGTTAATATTAACCACTAACATAATTAATAAAAAATAATATAATCAATCCACTTAACTGCATTATTGCAGAAGGTGCATTGTTGTTACCTCGAAGGAAAAGTAAATGTGAAAATTTGGAAAGACAGAAGAAAGCCAAGTATTTTATAGCTATAATGTTCCAAAGAATACAACAGACTGTATTAGTCAGACTGCATCGGTGTATCACAAGGCCCAAAGCAAGCAGCTAGGAAGGAAGAAAGATTTATCTTTTAGCTCATGGCTTTAGAGGTGTCAGTTAACAGTGACCAGTTGTGTTCCAGGGACACAGGGAGACGGAGCTTCACAGTGAGAGAATACGGCAGATGCTACTCACCAAACAGTAGACCGGAAACACAGAAAGCGAATATAGAAAGGGGCTATCTCCTCCTTCCTCAGGACACACTCCTAGTAACCTAATTACTCCAACTAGGCTAGGCCCTTCCAGATTTTCACTACCTCCTAATCATGCCGCCATATTTTGATCCATCAAGAGATTAATCCTTTAATGAGGGCACAGCCCTCAGGATACAGTCACTTCCCATTGGCTGCCAACAAAGATGCTAGTACATGAAGCGACTGGAGACATTCATTCCATGTAAAAACACAACACAGGGACTCTTTCACAACCAAAGGTGCATATCCTTCACAATAATTCAGAAAACAAAAATATTTTAACATTAAGAAATTATACTTCTGTGAGTTCAAGGCTAGCCTGGTCTACAAGAGCTAGTTCCAGGACAGGCTCCAAAGCCATAGAGAAACCCTGTCAAAAAAAAAAAAAAAAAAAAAAGAAAGAAAGAAAGAAAGAAAGAAAGGAAAAAGAAATTATACCTTGAACTGAATATTATCAGAATGTGCCTACCTATGTGATAATTTCTGAAAAAAAAAATCAAGGTCATTTTCATGCAAGAAACAAATATAAACTATGAAAACTGAGAAGCAGCAAGCTACTGAAGAAAGAATAACCAAATAGTCACTGAAGAAACTAGAATCAAAACTTAAATTTTTGACTTGTGTAATATTTGGATATAATTATCTCTTACCTCCTCCAACCACTGATCGGATGGGTCAACTTTTCAGGGCAGCATGCTGTTGCAATTGCAGCAAATGGCCATGCCAGGAACAAAATTAATGCAACCAATATTAGACGGATTGGAAGCAGAATAATTCCAAGAAGAAAAATCTGCAAATTAAAGTTGAGCAAAAAAAAAGATAAACGGATGTTATTTAAATATATCACTACCAAACACAAAAGCGCAATAGGAAGGTTTTGGCTTCATGCATATACTCAAGAGGAATTAAATGTTGTCTTGTATCACTCACACACACACATACACACACACACACACACACACGCACACACAACATGACATTTGATCTCAATGGACTACTTCTTGCTGGGCATTGTAGTATGTTAATCCCAGCATTTTCCAGGTAGAGGCAGGCAGATTTCTATGGGATCTATATGAGTTAGAGGCCAACCTGGTCCACATACTGAGTTCCGGGTCATCAGGGCTACATTATGAGACCCTGTCTCAAAAAACAAAACAACAACAATACAAAAGGCAAAAGAAGCAGTGAGGAGAACCATGGGATTCTGATATGGATGTCCATGAGAGGGAATGGGGGATGCTGGTAGAACGAAGAAAAGGTGGTGTGACTTAGGAGCCAGAACAAGCTTCCTGGGGGAGTGGTATCCTGAAGAGTCCTGCAAAAGCAGAAGGTGCTGCTGAGCCTTTGGCTCTAGCTACTGGAGAGGCTGAGGCAGGAAGAACGAGTTCAAGGCTGCCTAAGCTAGGAAGAGAAGGAAGCTGGAGCTCGATGCCTCAGTGAGAAAGTGCTTGCCTAGCATGCATAGCTCCTGCAGTTGGTCCCAAAGTGCTTGCCTAGCATGCATAGCTCCCGCAGTTGGTCCCAGAGTCCTTGCCTAGCATGCATAGCTCCTGCAGTTGGTCCCAGAGTCCTGGCCTAGCATACATAGCTCCTGCAGTTGGTCCCAGCATAGCTAAACACAAAGCAAGCAGATGCTAGCAAGGCAAGACAGTTACACTGTTTCCCAAAAGCTACACAGGAAGAAGAGTGGGAATAAAAGCATTAGTGAAAGATGGATTGTTCTGCTTCCCATGCCTGCCAGTGCCATGTAACTAAGCAATAAGGAACTGGAGAATGGAATAAAAATAAAAAGTAAATAAGAATCAAGAGTACATGAATAAGACCAGTAAATCATACGTAAACCTTAGTGTGTGTCAGGTATATGGCATAGTGATTCATTTAGTTCTTAAGGTCTTAAATTGCTTTACATGAAAAGAATGCCATGGATAAATTAAATCACAATAAATCATGTTAATATCAACAGAAGTGGGACCAAATTTATATTTAAAACCTTTGCTCCTAATCCTTACACCATCCGGCCTTTTAGGTGAACAGTCATTATGTACCATAACCCTTTTTTTCTATAAATTAATTACATGATCCAAACAGCGCCATCTGTCTTCTGTCTGTATTGTCCTCAATGAGAACCTAAACATCATCAAATAACTTGCAAAAATGCCCACACTTTTCTAGTTATCTTAGTTGCTGCAGTTTTCAAGTAGGACTTCAGTTCAAGGGGTGGTGTGTGATCTCTATGTTTTTCTTCTTCACCTTATTTGAAGATATTTCTAGATTCTCAAATTTCCATAGAAGTTTAGAATTCCTCATTCTACATACATACATACATACATACACATTTTTATTGAAATTGCAATGAATTTGGAGATTATCTGGAAGGACTTGTCATACAGATAATACTGGGCTTTCCAATTTATAAATATGCTACATTGACATGTCTCAATTTCTCAAAGCACTCTTTTGTTGTTTCTAGTATAGCAACCAGACATGGTTTTAACTAAGTATACTTCTAAATATTCTTCTTGCTGTTATTACATATAGGATTTTTTGCAATTGTTTGATGTAAATACAAAATTGGTTTTTATATGTATGGGGATTTTTTTCAAACATATGGGTCATTCATTCATTCATCGAGACAGGGTCTCCTAAGTAGCCTGGCAGCTTTTGAACTTGCTATGTAGACCAGCTAGCCTTGCGCTCACAGAGTTCTGCCTGCCTCTGCCTCCTGAATGCTGGCATTAAATATGTGCACCACCACACCCAGTCAGTTTTTGATCTCTAATATAATTTGGTACAGTCAGGGAACATATTCTGTGATATGTCAATCCTTTGATATTTTCAAGACTTCTTTCCTGCCCACAGTGGGCCTGTTTTGGAAATTACTCAGTATCCTACAGCTGCAGGAGACAGTACCCTACAAATGTCCCTTTAGGAAAGGTGTTCACTATTGTTCTTCAGCTCTCAGACTTTAATAATCATCTCCTCTTTTTTTTTTCTATCAGTTACTAAGAAATGAGTGTTGGTATCCTCAAAGTGGAATTTTCGTTTGTTTGTTTGTTTGTTAACTAGCCCAGCTCAGTGTGCCACCGAAAATGCTGGAATGATTCCTTAGCTAAACTGTCTTGTAATTTTGGCCAGCAGTTGCTCTGAGGATGATAGTATATACATTGAATACACGACAACTCAGAATTATAGTTTTGCACCAGTTCACACACAGTGCAAGACAAACCAGAGCAAGTCCATCCTTTCAAAATTCTTCGTGATGCTTCACATCTACACATATGTAAACTCGAGAAAATACCGTCAGATGTCTGCATTAAATGTCATATTTTATAGTTCTTTGATTAAATTAAGATGAAGAAAAATGAGTTTTATTTACTAATTCCAAAGCATTATTCCCAGTAGTCTCCATCCTTTCCTGTGGATCTCTGCTTTGATCTGATATGATTTAGCGTGTTCCTACAACTGGAAAAATGTTCTTTATCTCTTTCTTTTACAAAATTCACACCTACTTATTTATTTGTGTCTGTGTGATATATGGTGCATATGTATGTGGTATGGTGTGTGTGCATGTGTGGTAAATGAAGCACGTGTGTGGGGTGTTTGTGTGTGTGCTGTGTGTGTGGTATATGGTACACGTATGTGTTTGTCTGTGTGTGTCAAATGTGTGTTCAAACGTGTGTATGCAAACCATTGCACACGTGTGGAATTCAGAGTCAGTTTCTACCACCCACGTTCTGAGAAAACCAACTTACATAGTCAGACTTAGCAGCATGAGACTTTTGCTAAGCCATCTCCACAGCTTTTTTTTTTTTTTTTTTTTTGTAATGAAAACTGAATTCAGGGCCACAAGCAGTTTGACAGTGTGGAACCAGTGAGCTACACATCTCCAATCCCCAAGCANCAGGGGAAGGGTGTGCACGGATGCTCTGCTGGTTTGCAAATTTACTAGAATACAAGGATATTTACAGTTCAATTTTTAATTTTAGCCAGGCAGTGGTGGTGCACGCCTTCAATCCCAGCATTCGGGAGGCAGATCTATGTGAGTTTGAGGCCAGAACACAGTGTGTTCCAGGGAAGCCAGGACTACACAGAGAAACTGTCTCAAAAATAGAAAAAAAAATTAATTTTTTTTTTCATTTTAAGGCCTTGACTTAAAGTTTAAAACTTAAGCTATTTTTATTTTTAAACTTTTGACTTGTTTTTAAACTCGGCGACTTCTCTGGGCCTAATGAATGGCCTGGGATAGACACTCCTTCAACTCGACTCGAGAACAACAGAATGGCCTCGTTACTCAGCGTTAGTCCTACTTTATTCCAACAAAGCAAAGAACGATGATGAGCAGTTGCCGGAAGGAGGACTCTTGGCAACCGTCATGAAATTATTGTTGAGGTGAATCATCTCCACCGCTGCTAACTTTCCCACTGAAGAACTGTTCCCAACCGGGGAAGGGGGAGACAAAAAATATTTCCAGAAAAGAGATTTTTGTTTTGAGAAACATTAAAACATTTTTTTTTTAAAAAGAGAACATGAAAATACAATCCTACCAAGAGTAGTAGAGTTCGTTACGTAGGAACTGATGGAGGCGACAAAACAAGCAGGTATCTCCACACACCGGAAGGCCGCAGGCTCTCCCGGAAGTGAGGTTGTGCACGTGGTGTGGGCTCTCAGGCTTTTATGAGATGGAAGAGGGGGACCCTTGGGGATGGAAGCGTCCATCTGCAGGTCAGTCCCCCTGCAGTCTGGAAGTGTGTGGGCGCCAGCGGGGTTGGCGGTTGGCTTCCACAGGTGTTAGCAGCCAAGCCAGCTTTCCTGTCTGGAGCTTCTCAGCCCGCCTGACGCTTTTAGGTCAAGAACCCTTTGGCATTCATCATTTTGTTTCGATTTTCCCCTAGGGTTATCAAAGTATTCTTATAATTACACAAATAAAATTGTTATTTGCCACTTAAATTTAACTTTGTAATTTAAATTTCATCTGTAATTTAAAATACATCTGCTTGTACTTGTGGTATTGTTGAAACTTAATGCCTCCCGAGTCCTGGCAAGTAGGGAAGACTATCCCAGGAATGCTGTTGGCAGTCACAAAAGCAATCTGCTTGGCAGTGATCATTTCCCTAGACGCCCTCCCCCACACCTACACACTCTTCTCCCCTGACTATGTCTGACATTTCCAGCCTTTCTTCTTCCAACCGGTTTTTTTTTTTTTTTTTTTTTTTTTTTTTTTTTGAGAGAAGGTTTCTCTGTAGCTTTGGAGCCTGTGCTGGAACTGGCTCTGTAGACCAGGCTGGTCTCGAACTCACAGAGATCCGCCTGCCTCTGCCTCCAGAGTGCTGGGATTAAAGGCGTGCGTCACCACCGCCTGGCAATTTACCATTTCTTATGTTCAGTCCTGTCAGGGGCTTCCACTTCTGTTCCCCATTTTCAGCCCACAAGTTGAGGCAGCACACATTGCTTAGGGGCGTGTGGATTGAGGAAAGAAACAGACAACAGACACAGTTGGGGTGTGGGGTATGGTGGTTTCCAGTAAATACAAGTCGGAAGAAAAAAGCCAAAAAGCCCCAAGTTTATTACTCTCAGTGATAAACTTATATATCCCAAACAAAAGGGGGAAGACGCAAGACTCCCACGAAACAAAGAGCAAGGAACCTTAATTACCTCCTTACAGCTCCAAACACCTGGTAACCACGCCCTTAAGTCAAAACATCCTGTTGACTGGCCTTTGGGTGAGGCATCCAGTAGCCACACCTTTGGTCACTCTTGTTGTTTGTCCTTGAGGGGCAAGAACAGGTCTGAACTCTAGGACCTTCAGTCAAAACTGTGGACGCTCACACTGTTCTTACAGCAGACTCTCACCATTTTCCTTCTAAAACTATCTTCATTTTCTTTTAATTTCTAAGTCAGGTTTTCTTTTTATATCGTATTCATTCATTTATCTATCTTCTATTGTGTATGTATAGGCGTATATTGTATGTGTGGGGGAGCTTGTGGGATGTAGTGCGTGTGTGGAGGACAGAGGACATCTTGTGGGAGTCGGTCCTCTTTCCACCATGTGCATCATGGGATTGAACTTGGGTTATCAGGTGTGACGGCAAACACCTTTACAAAGGGAGTCATCCCTCCAGCAGCCTCTCCTCATTGGTACTGATTTCTAGATTGACTTGCCTTTTATTAATGAGTCCTAGGAATGATTTACACACTTTGGATACTATACCCTTAACAGATATGTTATGTAAAAGTACTTTCTCAAATCTTCTAGGTGATCACTTTAATTTCTTCTTTCATTAAACATGTATACACGGTGTCCGTGCTTGCTGTGGGCTCATATAGGGTGGAGTGGAGGTAGGATGCATTGGGAAGCCTAAAGTCAATGGTAGATCCCTTTCCACTTTATTTACTGGGGTAAGGTCCCTTATTGAATCCATAGCTCACTACTTTAGACTAATCTAACTGGCCGGCTTGTCCCAGGAATCCTGTCTCTGCCTTATTAGTATGGAATTACAGGCACCACACCCGCCCAGCTTGCTCCAGAGACCCAAACTCAGGTTGTCATGCTTACGTGACAAGGGCTTGAGCCACTGAGGCATCTCCTTGCATCCTTTAATTTCCTGTATATTTTGAAACACACAGCATTTAATTTGACAATACCATTTATCGATTTCTCCTGCCCCACCTCGTGTGCATGTGTGTCTGTGTGCATGTGTGTCTGTGTGTGTGTGTTTGCTTATTGTCTATTTTAGAAATGAATGACTAGTCCAAGGTCATTAATATTTACACCTATGTTCTTGCTTAAGCCTTTCATCATTTTAACCCTCATATTTTCTCATATTTAGTTCTCTTATTAGCTTAGGCTGTTTTATATGATATGACGTGAGCTTAATTCTCTTGAACACGTTAATCCGTTTATCCCAGACTTACTGAAAAGACAAGTCTTTCTCCATTGAGCTGCTCCTGCACTCTTGTAGAAAAATCAATGGCCATACACATGTGTTTGTTTCTGCACCCAGCTTTCTCCCATTGATCTGTTTAGCCGGGGACTTCTGTAATTTAATTCTGTATTAGATTCCTTGTCGTGTGTGGCTACTGAAGCCTCTGATCAATTTGATAAATAGTTAATGAATACAGGAATTTCCTTTAGTGTAGGAACTAACAAATCTCCCAGTACTGGCCGAGTTTTTGCTGTACATACTGAGGTATGTGTCAGTACAAGTGGCAGCTCAAAACTTAGGCTGATGCTTGCTTATACAGATCCCTCAAGTCAGTCAGAGATGAGACCTTAGGGTGTCCTGGGACCTCTCCAGAGCATGCGCACAGGATCTTCTCTGTGGACCTCTATATGTCCAGAGATCTGTACTATATTATAGGCAGCAAACAAATATTTTTGATATGAGCAAATAACCTCATAATTTTAACTAATCATTTTAATTCTAAATTCTGTTGCAGCAATAACAATTAGGCTATTTTTTTCCAAACCCCAAAGTAGCAAAAGACCCTTAAATGGTTTTTAAAAATACATAACTAGGGGCTAGAGAGATGGCTCAGCGGTTAAGCGCATTTGACTGCTCTTCCAGAGGACCAGGGCTTAATTTCCAGCACTCACGAGGCAACTCATAACTGTCTGTAACTCCAGTTTCAGATCAATACCTTCACACAGGCATAATGCAGGCAAAACACCAGTGCACATAAAATAAAAATAAACAATTTTATTTATTTATTTATTTATTTATTTATTTATTTATTTATTTATTTTGTATACAATATTCTGTGTGTATATCTGCAGGCCAGAAGAGGGCACCAGACCTCATTACAGATGGTTATGAGCCACCATGTGGTTGCCGGGAATTGAACTCAGGACCTTTGGAAGAGCAGGCAATGCTCTTAACCACTGAGCCATCTCTCCAGCCCCAAAATAAATAATTTTTAAAAATACACAAAGAAGGGACAAATTTAAACTATAAGCCCTGTAATAAATGCTCAAGTGACAATAATCTTTAAGAAGTCACCAATCATAATTTAATATTAAATTTAGCCTGAACCAAGTATATTGTTTTACCTAAGTGATAGCAAATCTGTATTTTAACTAGATAGAATAAACATTCAACTTTATCTATGCCTATTCAAATTTTTCCTTTATCCGTGCCATTCATGTTACTGAAACACCTATGGTAACACTGATATTATGGAGAAAGGAAGGAAGGAAGAGAGAATGTCCTGATTATATCACAACAATTTAATCTATGCAGCAAATTTCAAGTATAGGATACAATTACAGACACACAGTAGATCAGCAAACCAGACGGGCAATAGTGACACATGCCTTTAGTCCCAGCACTAGGAAGGCAGAAGCAGGTGGATCTCTGTGAGTTCGAAGCCAGCCTGGTCTACAGAGCGAGTTCCAGGACAGGCTCCAAAGCTACAGAGAAACCCTGTCTTGAAAAACAGGAAAAAAAAATTAGCAAACCAAACTACATTATGTCACATATTACCTCAATTAATTTAACTCTCCTATTAAGATTGTTTCATTTTAATAGATGAGAGAATGTAATAGACAGGGGAGGTAAGTGACTAGGCCAAATTTACAGAACTAACAAGTGACCAGTGCTCTTTGCATTATATGTGGTTCTACTGGAGTTCTTAAAAGAGCGCTCTTAGAAGATTTTTAAAAACTAATAATCTACTCAAGGTACAATACAGAGATTTAAATATGCCGCTTTGCGCCTCCCTCCAAACTCTGCACCCAAAGAGAGAGAGGTACATTTTCATTTGAATAGAACTTATGGGTCTGAAGTTCATTAAAAAGGATGGCAATGTGCTTGCAAGTGTTGCAGATGATCCAAGGCATAAAGAGGAACTTTGTAAACTTACTTTCTCCGCATCCTTTATCTTTCTCTTCCTCTCACCCCTTCCCCCCCCCCACTATCATTATTCTAACCACTACCACCTCAGCCCACTGGACACTTAGCTCAGTGCTTCACGGGTCCCCTCTAGAGAGGTCACTAGACTTAGAGCTGTATACAAAAACAAGGCAAAAATAGCCATCGCTTCAATCCAACGTAACAAAAATTATGAGATGGGCAGGGAAGTGTCAACGTTTCCATCCTCTATCTTGTTCTCCAATCACTATCCTCACCACAGAGGAAGTCAAAAAAGTGAACTAACGGTAAAAGCTGTCCTTTGCAAGATAAAGACAACTTCCTTTGTGGTGGCTATTTTCAACAGTGGCTACCTCTCCTGTCATCTTTGGATCTAGAAAAGGTGCTGAGTGAAGACCGATTCAAATAAAATAAAAACAAAAACAAACAAACAAAAAAAAACCTCTTGACAACCTTCATGGGTCTGTCAGTTGTCTCTCTGCTTTGCATCCCTAATTACAGCTCGGTTGTCCCTGCTCAATTAAACCACTACAGCTTTACCTGTGTTTCCAAGGATAGACCAGGTTCTCAGCCTCCTCGCTTACTCTACTCAGTACAGACGGACTCACCTTTTTACAAAAGGCATAAAAAGGAGAGAACGCTGAGAGCTGGTAATTCTCAATTGTCTGTGCTTCCACAAATTCGATACAAAAATTCCTGTCCCATCCATCCCTTCTCAGGCAAAGAATAGTCCCCAATATGGGATCTTCCTTGCTGACATCTGTGCCTCCTTGCCTTCACGTCCCTGGGGTCATCCCATCCCCCAGTGTCCCCAGTTCTCACATCCTCCTGTCTGCACCCTCATGACCCTTCCCAGTCAGTTCCTCAGGTCTTCCTCAGATGCTTTCTCGTACTAGACTCCACACCTCAGACAGCCTCCGCCTTCAGACTCACTGTCTCCTCAGATGTCTACCCCATCGGAGTTTCAATTCCTCCGACAAATTCTGAGCCAGACACTCTGACCCCTCAGAGGCAGACCTCTGATCTCTCCGTACGTCTCCTGCTTCAGATTCGTAATCCTCTTAGACACCTCCTCCGTCAGACCCACGATCCCCTCATATTCCCTCAGACTTGCGATCCTCTTGGACACCTTCCCTCTCAGACCCGATGCCCTCTCCTCCCAAGCCTCCTCCGTCCGACCACAACCCCTCCGCCTCCATTCGCACTGCGCCTCTACCTGCAGCCGTCGGGCAGCACTGATCCGTGTCTGCTGAACGAAGGGATTGGGCACTGGCGGCGGGAAAAAGGACGCTTGGCGGGGCACCATGGGTGGCCGCAGCCCCGCGTCCCCGACGCCTGAGCCCGGCACCGTGGCCGCTACCGCGGCCGCCTCGGCGCACCGGTTCATCGTGGATCCCGGCGCCTGACCCGAGCAAAGCTAGGGACCCAGAGCGCGCGGGTGAACGCTGCTGCCCGGCCTCGGCCAGAGACCCACGAGAGTACCAGCCCGCTCCCGGCTTCCACGCGCAGGCGCCAGAGTCACCTAGCCACTGACTGCCCCGCCCCCTGCTGTGGCCACGCCCCTGGCTCTGGCCCCGCCCTCCTAGGTACCTGCTTTCAGAACACAGCACCTGTTTTCCTAGCAGGCAAGCAAGGACCTGAAGGGTCCTAACAGCAGAGACACTGGTCTCTGCTGTGCCGTCAGGATTTTCTGTGCCTAAACCAAACCGCTCATCTCTGTGACCCACATTTGCCCGCTCAGAATTGAGGCGACACAAACACCCCTGGGCCAACCTAGTAAGTAAACTAATAAATCCGGGTGGGCTTTGCTTATCTCTGCTCGCTTTCCAGTGTGTGTTTCATTTTTTGTGTAAACCTGTTTGATTTGGGAGTGTTTGTAGGTTAAGATAAGAGAGACTTGAGACAGGAATTGGCAGCAGAGCGGTAGACTCTGTCCCACTCAAAGCATGAATTAGCGGTGTGAGATGGCTGTCTTTCATGGAAACTGAACCATTATTTAGAAAAGGCAAAAACAACTGGCTTCCACTGTGGATGAGGAACCTGACCCAGAGACGGGAAATGGCCAAGGCAGTTTCATACTGAGGAAATATAAGGCCAGTTTGAAGCTGTGTAGGCTGAAGGCAGGGGAAGGGGAAGACCAGGGTTGCCTGGGACCTTAGGCCAGTTGCTAGAGGGTAGAATCCTGACTGGCCAGGGTTGAAGAATGGAGTTAATGAATCATTCACTCTGCTTCCAGAAGGCATGGGGTGTGTGTGTGTGTGTGTGTATGTATGTGTGTGTGTGAGGGGAGGGGTTTTTGGCCTAGTCGGTAAACTCCTCTGAGCCAGTTGCCTCCTCTAAGGGTGGGAGAGTAATTCTTACCTCATAGGGCTGTTGTAAGAATTAAATAATGCGTTGTAGCGTTCATAGTGAAACACTCAAGACATGGTGTGGTGGGAAGCAGTCGAATTCTCTCCGAATATGTAACAGAGAATCTTACTAACAACGAGCTTCTGCTAGGCTGTCAGCTTCTTAGCCTAGAGACTCTTCAAACAGGGCTGCAAATCCTTAGCCAGCCACTTGCAAGAAGGACCGTCAAGAATCGGAACTTGTGGGCTGGCCACGGAAGAAGTGATTTCCGACCCACTGAGATCTCTTCCAGGAACCGGATCCACTCCTCATTCCATTTCCTAATCCCAAAACAATAGACAACATCTGTTTCTAACAGCTGTCTGACCCCGGACAAACCACTGTCCTCTGGGTCCAGCTGCCCCTTTCCAGGGGTCTGTAAAGTTGATCGTAGGGGCTTTTAGAAGATGAGGTTTGTGTGGTTGCTGTTCCTTGCTATCGGCACTATCATTAGGATGTCTATCAGTTTAAGAGCGTGAGAAAGTGAGAGGAGGGAGGGGGACCCCCAACAGACCCCATAACTACAGCACCAGAACCGCTCTTCATGTGGTTCCTGGTTTGGCAGCTCTGATCTTCCCAGCATACATCATCTGTGCCTTGCATTGAGCAGAGGTTTGCCTTTTAAGTTCCTCCTTCTGGCCATGAGCTGCTAAAAACAGAGGCAAACACTGTCACTCAACTGGTGTCTTTATTTATCTTTCTTGGCCGTTTCCCATGGGGAACTGTTAAAGGGAGAAGCAAGAAGGCTGAGCAGGAAGCGACTGGTTTGGTTTTCCTCCATCCAGTGGAGGAAGAGACTGAGGAGGCGCTAGAATGCACAAGGAAGCATGTGGGCTGAGAGGCACCGAGCAGTGATGTCAGACGACTGGAGTCCTTGCGTCAGGAAGTGCAGTATGGTGGGAAATGGAAAAGCTTGAGGGAAATGAAGGAAGCGCAGGCAGAGCAAACCGCTAATGTAGTGCAGACACGAGGACGGCCGGAAGTGAGAAACCAGGGGTCTCCGACTTCCACCTGGATGCGCCTGCATCCCGCTGCCCTGTGCCGGCTGTTGGGCCACCAGTGCCCTCCTAAGACAGTCTCTGTTGACTCTGACAGTGCTGTGAGCCACAGAAGATCAGAGATGAGAAGAACCTCAAGTGTGGAGCACCAGGGCAGCCCAAAAGAGGGCTGCATCGAGAACATCCAAGCATCCCCGAAGGGGCGGGGGAGGGGGTGGCGGAGAAGCACCTGGGAGGGGTACAATCAGCACCTTTCTCTGGGCACACACACACACAAAAAAAAAAGCCACGCTCTTAAATCTTCAGTCACCAGGTGAGGGGGAAGGCTGATTAACTACAGAGCTGAAGGCAGGGCAGCCAGGCCCCTCCACATCCTTCCCCAGTATTCTGGGCCTGGTGTGCGGTGTTGATTGCAGGGCCTGTGGGAACAGGGCCAGCTCAGCAGCCCAGCCAGTCTGATTTGATGCTTCCAAACTTCACACTCTTCAGACTTTGGTTCTCCAGCTTCAGGTAATATGCACCTTTGAAGAAGTAGCTGTGACCTGAGAGAGACAAGGAAGAGAGACTGGACCTATGCTGATGTGACATGGCACATGGAACGTCTCTGGGAATGGTCACCTCTACCTGGCATAGGGGAGATGCTTTTCAACCTGGGAAGACCTTCTGGGCTGGAGGAAGAGGAATGGCTGGGAAACTGGGTCTTGTAGTCATTGACTGCTCGCCTCTGAGCCAGGGATCAGGACCCAACCTCTTAGAGAAGTGGTTCTCAAGGGTCACAGCCCCTTTGGGTTCATATATAAGCTATCCTGCATGTCAGTTATTTATATTATGATTTATAACAGTAGTGAAACTATAATTATGAAGTCACAACAAAAATAATTTTATGGTTGGGGGTCAGCACAACATGAGGAACTGTGTTAAAGGGTGGCAGCGTGAGGAAGGTCGAGAACTGCTGTCTAAGGCTTGTTAGGAGAGTAAGTTAGTAATACTTGCTCCTGGCGACTTCCTGAGCACAAGCACCAAGCCAAGCACTCTCACACATCAGGGGATGGGAAGTAGGAGGCCCCCAGGCCTATCAGGTTTATTAGGTTCATACAAATGTTTGCTTCACTTTGTCTTTAATTCTGAATGACTTGCCAAGGTATAAACACATCTGGCAATGTCACATGCATGTGCAGATGTCTGGCCTCTCTCTAAGTCTCTAAAATGTCTAAAAACCACAAGGCTCTACTCTTGCATGTCTACAATCAGACTCTGAGAAGCAACCCTTCCCTGCCAACACACACACACTCCCACACTCCCACACTCAGGCCCCTACACCCACACACACAAACAAACAAGCATACTCACACATTCAGCCCCCCGCTCAAATCCACTTAGCCACCACAGATACACACACACAAATTCTCTCTCTCTCTCACACACACACATACACAGCCTCCCACATTCATACACACACACATTTAGACCCACACAAACACTTACACGTATGTGCATACTCACACATACACTCATGCACACTTACATGTGCACAAACACATTCTCATACACACACACACACTCACATATGCATAATTTATTTTCTACTGTTTACCCTCCTGGTCTCTAGAGGCTTTAGAACTTGTGAATTCCTTCAAACTCACATGATCCCGTTTACCCCATTTACAACCCTAGCTCACAGTATGGACCTGAGAGATATTTGGTTGACGGTAACCCTTAATGGAGCACCTGATTAGACACTGCTTTCCTTCTGCGCGTGAGACCTCAGCATGGGAGCTTACATGAACGTTGCAGATGGTAAAACCACACACATACACACACACACACACACACACACACACACCACATTAAAAAAAATTAAAACTTTTGTGAATCTGAAGTAACACCTCCTCTAAAAAGCCAAACTGACTTCATTTCCAGCACCCCAGGGAGTCACAGAAACCTCCCTGAGAATATGGTTTCAAATCCCAGATGCTATCCTGTGCTGACACGGCAAAGAAGCAAGCCGCTGAGTGGGAGATCACTGCCACGGGAGTGACAGAGCATGACAAAGTCTGCCTTGTCTCAAATAGAGCCATGCTTCTGACAGGAGATGGTCACAAGGCCTCCTGAGAAACCCAATACAGCCTGGCTCAACCCCCAGAATGAATCCAGGGCACCAGGCCATGTTCCTGGTCCCTGGAGGTCTCCCAGGCCTCCTCTGCTGTGGCTCCAGGCTCTGCAGCTGTGAGGGGCCTTTCTAGGTCTTACAGCCTGGAGTTTGGCTGGGGCGGCAAGGGTCAGGAGTCTGGCTGCCTTCCCAGCACTGAGCTAAAGGGACTGGTTTGTTTTCCAGGACTGCATGGCTGCCTTGAGGAGTGTGTACAAAGGAGGAGCTGCTTCCTGGCTGGGGGGCAGGCAATCCTAGAATGCCAACAGAGGCCTGGGTAGCTCACCACTGCCTTGCAGGTCCACGACCGCATCCAGGTTATCGGGGATGGCGTTCCAGGAATCTGCGATGAGCTTAGGGAAACCAGGATCCATTTTCTTCTTCACTTCATTGTATCTAGGGAAAGAGACAGGGAGAAGCAAATGGCCTCTCTGAAGGCCAGTCCCCACTGCCCACTCTCACCCCCTCAGTCCTGGGGAGAAGGATCCAAGGGATGGCACAGAGAGGGTCTGGGAAAAAAAGACTTGGCCTTTCAGAGAGGAAGCAGGCAGCAGTGTGGGGGGCCTAAACCTGACTCTGAATCCCACACTACTAGCTCCTGATTCTTGAGACGATACAGAAGAGCAAGTGTCATTGCCACCAAGAAACACATATTTGTGTCTCTCCCATGTCTGGTGTTCAGCAGGGATTTGGGAATTGAGTGTTCCCTTACCAACTTTTAAAAAAAAAAAGTTTCTTTTAAGATTGATTTATTTTTAATGTGTTTAGGTGTTTTGCTTGCACATATGTCTACGCACCATGTGTGTGAGTGCTCTCAAAAGCCAGAAGAGGGAGTCAGATCCCTGGAACTAGAGTTATAGATAAACGGTTATGAGCCGTGTGTGTGTGTGTGTGTGTGTGTGTGTACTGGGAATTGAACCCAGGGTTCTGGAAGAGTGCACAATGCTGCTGACTACTGAGCCATCTCCACAGCCCCTCCCTTACAACCTTTTGATTCCCGGCTACAGTCCAAGGACCAATGGAACAGACCCATAATTCTTTCACTGTGTGGTTTGAACAAATTGCTGCTTTTTCATCTGTCGAGCAGAGATGACCAGCCATGTCTGGGAGTGAACCAAGGCTCAGAGAGGGAGGTTACAATGCAATGTGGTGGGTGTGAGCTCAGGGCCATGAGTCATTCACTGGCAGACTGCATGCCACCCCAGTCCCTTCTGGGGCTTGTCTTTAATCCAGGTAAATACCTTGAGCATTATGAAGTCTTTCTCCTTGGCTGTTTGTTTTAAGTTTCTTGGAGAAACCTCTGAATGGCTGTCCTTTTTATTCCTTTGCTTTACGTCCCTCTGCCCCTCAACCTACTCATTTCATTATACAGATTCAACACTACGTAAGCTAATGTGCTCCGATTGTGTGCCTGTGGATATCTCAGTAACAAGATCAAGCCTCACCTTTGGGCTGAAAGTTTCTAAGCAGATCACTTTGGATCCCATCCTGGTGATGGACAAGCTTTCTTTGCTCTGCACAGCATTTTGGTTGGCTCTCCTTTTCCCCTGGTGGCAGCTGTACCACCCCCATCAGGGGTTCCAACCATAGACTACCCTAAGGCTATTTTTATAGGGGTTTCGCTTTCAACTCATCACCCAAGACCTGCCACTAACACCTTCAAAACCACAGCTTCATCTGAAGACAGTTTCTTAAGAAGGCTGTTTCTTCATGGCCCAGGTTACCAAAACTAAGTCCCCTAGCTTAAAATTCCCATGCCCCCATCTGACCACTACCAAGCTCACCGTAAATCCCTGGGATTAAAATGATACAGAATTTGTGTCCCAAGCCCCAAGGACTTTCCTTAGCACAAGCAGAGGGCAGGAATCAACCCCACTGTATACGTGAAGGCCAGAGAGACACCAAACAACTTGCTTCCTGAAAGTTCTTTTCATCCAAGAGAGGTGTCACCTCCTCCCTGTCCCTCTAGCCTCATGATCTGGGCAGCTGATCTACAGATGTAGAAGGTGCAATACCAAGTGTCAGAAGCGACATTTGAGTCCCAGGTTTTCCATATGTCCTTGACCTACTTCAACCTTGGTATCCTTGGTCCAGAAAGTGGAGCTGATAACAATGTGTGCATTAAATGAAAAATCCAGATGATATGCGTAGCCTCCACCCAGAGCAAGGCACAGGTCGGAAGGAGTCACCAATGTGAGATGCAAATGAATTTAAGTTGTGCACAGCACATAAAGAACACTGAACATGTATTTGTGGTCTTGGTGAAAACTTCGAAAGGCAGTGGCTGAGGGCTTCCTGGCATGCTGGGGACAGACAGTGGCTCACCCTGGTCACTCCAAACACTCTCTTTTTCCTGCAGTCATGGCCCAAGAAAGTGTCTCAAACTATTGTGCTGTTTTTTTTTTTTTCTGGGAAGGATCTGTCTCCCGTAAATGCACAGTCCAGAAGCTAGGACCAACTCTATCCACTCTAGCCTTTACCCAAGGTTCACAGAACTTCCTCAGCAGAGGACGGTATTTGTTCTGGCATCTAGAGCTGGAGGAAGGCCTTGTCAAGGAAGAGGATTAGAAGAAATCAGCAAGGCCTTTCAGGGCCTGTGAGTCTATGCATGCGTGCACACTCCTGCTCATATGGGACATGCCTGTTCTTGCATGTGTACACACAGAGGGTGTGTAGTAGAAAGACGGTGAGAATGCTCCCCGCGCACCACAGGGGAATCACCTGGGCTTTAGAAGTCTGAGATTCCTGAACCATGTGTCTGTGACTTCTCTAGCTCACCACAGGCAGAGTTTAAAGATTTAGAGTGCCCATGAATTCAAGAGCCTGAGATGCCATTCGCAGTACGTGGTTGTGCTGGGGAGTGTTCCGGAGCCCATGGGCTAAAAGGCCTGCTCAGTGGTTTCCTGACAGACTGTTTTTCTTCTCGAGGCTTGAGATACCAATCAGCTTAGGTTGTTAAGGATCTCAGCAGAGCCTTCAGAATTCCACCCTGCCACGGGCAGCCGGGGGACAGAAGCAGCTGCTGAATCAGGGCAGTTTCGGGTGAGGTGAGGGGCAGAGAAGGAGGAGGAGACTGAGGCCTCCGAGGGAAGCAGGAATGTTTGTTCAGGGACAGCAGACAAGGTCTGAGAGTTCCTTCAGTGGCTCCTGGGTATGGCCTGGCTGCCTTCACAGCCACAGAAGCTGGGAGGGGAAGGGGAAGGAGACACCCGCAAAGCTTTTGTTTGCCTACCCTTTTCCTCATTGATCAAATGACCCAGAGCACACAGTGAAGGGGGTACAGGGGAGAAAGAGGAGAAGCAGATTTAAATATAGCTCCAGGCCAGAGCTATGCTTACACGTAAGTGAGCTGACCAAGTCCTTTAGCTTCTTGAGGCCTAAACTTCCCAATGGGTAAATTGTGAAGGATGATAAACATAATCCTGTGTTTGGGCTATGTCCAGGGATGCTGTTTTCTGGCCCATCATTCAGACCTTTGCTTCTCAGTGCTAGAGCCTTCTCGCCAGAGGAGCTGAAGCAACTGCTTCTAAACTACTCCCCTGCCAGTTTTCACCACTGGCCAGGCCTGTAGGCATGAGGGAGGGTGCCTGCTTCAGACATGGGGAGGGTGCCTGCTGTAGACATGGGGAGGGTGCCTGCTGCAGACATGGGGGGGTGCCTGCTGCAGACATGGGGAGGGTGCCTGCTGCAGACATGGAGGAGGGTGCCTGATGCAGGCATGGGGGGGGTGCCTGCTATAGACATGGGGGGAAGCCTGCTGCTCACATGGGGAGGGTGCTTGCTGTAGACATGGGGGAGGGTGCCTGTGACACCCCAGGGCCTAGTTTGGATCTTGTCTTCCTCATTTCCCTCTGCTGCCTTGCCTATACCTTCCCTCCCTGGGTCTCCACTGTATCAGGAAGAGTACAGAGGTTAAGAGCACTGACTATTCTTCAGGTTGCTCCGAGTTCAATTCCCAGCAACCACATGATTGCTCATACCCATCTGAAATGAGATCTGGTGCCCTCTTCTGGCAGGCATGCAGAACACTGTATACATAATAAATTAAAAAAAAAAAAAAAAGAGTAGGACATTCTCCAGGGCCAAGAGGCTCAAAGCCTGGTTGTCACTCCATGGCCATGGAACCTGAAGTTAGTTATTTAACCTTTTGAAACCCTGTTTTCTTCATGTGAAAAGTGGGAAGAACAGTGATTCCTACTTCATTGGGCCTTTGCAATAGCAACTGGCTTACAATAGCAACAGTATCAGCTACTACCTGCATGTGTATCACCAACTCTACTGTGAGTTGCTGTAACATGAAGGTCTAGACAAGGTATTTACAGGCCCAATCAGAGGCAGCTGAGAAAGGAAATGGGGATTCTGGCCAGAACAGCCCTAACGGTGTCATAAGGAGGGTGCATTGTGTGGTGAGGGCCGGCTGCCAGGCAGGCTAAAGACCAGGGAGCGGGTGTCTACCCACACTGTGTCTATCAAGCCACAGAGAGTCTTGCCCCATGAAACTAGCCATGCCGCCATCCTACCTGGGGCCCCCTTACCTCCAGAACTTGTCTCCAGCGAAGATGTATGTCTTCTTGTTCTTACTCCAGTTAAAGGCAGCGTCTACTCGCTGGACATCAGGGGGCAGGCCCAGGCTGGTCAGTGGCTTGGGATACCCTCGCTCCAGAGTGCTGGCAGAATAGACCCAGTACTCATTCCCTGAGGGAAGGGACAGAAGGCGGGTCAGTGGCTGTGAAGAAATGCCTCAGGCCCATCTTGCCCTCCCTCCGCCATCATCTCTCTGGCAGAGGAGCCTACTGGGTCTTTCTCAACAGGGAATGGCCTCCTGCTCATGTCTTAGCTCTGTTTCTAGAAGCAGGCCTCACCACACAGTTACGTTTTGTTTCATTTCATTTTTGAGACAAGAGCTCATATAACCCAGGCTGGCTTTGAACTCCTGATCCTCCTGAGTACTGGGATTACACAAAGGCAGGCTGTCCCACATCTGATGGGAACAGTGCTGAGAACGGAACTTCCAGGCTAGATAAGCACTCTACCAACTGAACTACATCCCCAGCTCGTGCACACAGTTTAGGCTGGTTACAGCCGGTTACAAAAGGCGGCAGTGAAAGGAGGCTAGCAGCCCATGGAAGTGTCACGTCTGCCACACGAAGCCCCTCTATCTGGCATGTATAAAGTGCCCTGGGAGTCAAAGCTAGCTTGTCCAGGACCTGGGATCACCAAAGACGGAGGTGGAAGCTGTCCATATATGGGACAGCTGATGCCCAAATCTTAGCTGCACCATCAAAGTCAGCCTGGGCTACACAGCGAACGCAAAGGCCAGCCTCAGTTATGTCATAAGCCCTGTCTCTGAACAAAGACAAAGGTAACAAGCCTAGTAAAGAATGGTGCTGGTTTGGCATCTAAATACCATGTATAGAATAGTTTGTTTGCATCCTGTTTTCAGATGCCACCCTACTGGAACTACTATTCAAACCAATGCATGTTACAAAGCATTGTATGTTAAAAATGAGAGGCTGGGGCTGCAGGGATGGTCTGGTGGTTAGAGTGCTTCCCGTTCTTCCTGAAGACCAGAGTTAGATTCCCAGTAGCCAGGTTGGGCAGCTTACAACCTCTGCCTCCCGGTTCCTGCTCTGACTTCCCTGGATGATGGGAGGTAAGATGAAAGATGCCCTATAGAAATCCTAAGACACACCTGTACCTCCACCTCAGGGGGACCAATGCCTCTGACCTCTATGAACACCCTCACTCAAGTCCACCCCAGCCCCCCATACACAGACATGCACACACAATATACATAATGTTTTAAACAGTTTGGGGTTGGGCTGTGGCTTGGTTAGTAGAGAGCTATGCACAAGACTCTGAGTTCCATTCACGGCATCCAGTTGAAGCAGATGTGATAGCAAATGCTTAATCTTAACTCTTGAGAGGAGGCAGGAGGATTATAAGTTAAAGGCCAACATCGGCTATGCAGCAAGTTCAAAGCCAGCCTGTGTGTGTGTGTGCATGTCTTTGTCTGTCTGTCTGTCTCTCACTTTCTCTGTCTCTCTTTCTCTCTTATTTTCTCTCTCTGTCTCTCTCATTTTCTCTCTCTGTCTCTCTCTCATTTTCTCTCTGTCACACACACACACACACACACACACACACACACACACACACATACACACCACACTAAAGGTCTAACTAAAGCAGCTACCAGCCAAGACTCTAGCAAGGGAGTGATGTTAGGGAATCATCACTGAAAGAAGACTGTTTCCTTTAGGACAGGAACTAGGAGATTGACAAAGAACCCAGAGGGGAGGAAATGTCCCTGCTGCAGGCATGGCTAGTTGATGCTAAGTATCTAGACCAACCTCCCAGAAAAATCCCGGATGTGTTGGCTAGCTTCCCCCTTTTGTCAACAGGACACAGCTAGAGTTGTCTGAGAAGGGGAGCTCTCGGTAGAGAAAAGTGCCTCCATCTGCTGGCAAGCCCTTGACACATTTTTCTTAATTACTGATTGATGTAGGAGGTCCCAGCCCACTGTGGGTGGTGCCACTTCTGAGTGGGTGGTCCTGGAGTCTATAAGAAAGCTGGCACAGGCGGAGCAAACACCGTGGGGAGCAAGCCAGTGTTTGTCCATGGTTTCTGGTTCAGTTCCTGCCTCGAGTTCCCGCCCTGACTTGCCTTCACGCTACACTACATCTGTAAGCTGAAATAACCCTTTCCTACCCAAGTTACTTTTGAACATGGTGTTTTATCACAGCAATAGAAACCCATCTAAGACCCCGTGCTTTGGGAAATCACATTGAGACAGATCTTTAGAGAAGATGGGGTGCCTGGAGGAGTGGATCCAGTTAAACGGGATCTGAGGGCCAGCAAGACCCTCCCACACACCTGCGAAGAACACAGCTTTCTCTTCCTGCGGGGCCTCGTACACAGCATCGATCTTTTCTGGGAGCTCAGGCCAGAACGTGGCCACCAACAAGGGCCCTGAGGGCTTGTCACGTGGTGTCACGGTCCGCCAAATAAACCTGGGGATAGGAATGGGACATAAGAAGTCACACCTTCCCTCCCTCTAAAGCTCTAACCGCCAAGTCCAATCAGAAACATGGTAGGGCAGTGGAAGGTGGCAAGATCTAGAGAAGGTTAGAGGGGGACATTGGGGAATAGGAGGAGATTGCTCTGCAAGATGCCACCCTCCCTCTTGCCCCCACCACTCCAGGAAGCCTCCCCAGACTGTCTCGGCTTACTGTTTCCTTACTCAGGGTCTCTCCGAAACACCAGCGCTGAGTGGTTGGAGCAGGTACTGTTTATCTATCAGTCCTATTTGGTTAGAAGCCAACTGAGTGAGGCAGGGGCTGAAGGCACTTCAAAGCATTTTCTGAACTTCAATGGAATGAAGCTGGGTGTCTTGGCAAACTAAGAGCTGCGTTTACTAAGGGTATACAAAGAGCCAAGCACTTGTACGAATGAGCCTTGTAAAATGTAAGCCTCAGGACCGCCTAACATGTGCGTGCGCTTGATGAGCTATCTGCCCAGCATCCAGCATCTCTCTCACCATCCTTCCTCTCAGCTCCACACTTCTACCCATCCTTTAGTACCACGAGTCCCTGCCGCCCATGACCTCGTCCCCATCCTAGGGATGAGTCCCAGGTGTCTCCAACCTTTAGACACTGTAACATGACTTAGCACTGCATGACCAAAACAAGAGCTATCTTCAGCTGCAATGTGGCCCTAGTGGCAGGTTGGTCACGGGTGAGCCACTGGCCCTCAAATTGTGATCCTCAGGCCAGTGGGCCGAGCAGCACCTGGGCATGTGTCAGAAATGCAAATTTCTGGGCCTGACCTGAGATCTGTAGAGCAGACTTCTCTGGCTTATGATTGAGACTCTGTTTGAACAAGCCTTCCAGTTGACTGTGTTTGCCAAAGTTGATTAGCTTAACATTCCTTGCCATGCGTCTTATTAGCATGACAAGATTGAGCAGATAGACCAGTATCTCACCTCCAGACATCTCCCTCTCCCTCACACCTCACCCCACACTTTGGCTGGATGTGGGAAACCTGTGGTCCTAACTGCCCTGGCAGTCATCTTGGGACCCAGTCTTGGCATAGGGGCCATGTAAAAGTGCCAATGGACAAAGACAAGTCGCTGTCCCTCCTCTGCCCTTTAAAACAAACAGCCTTAGTCTGGACACTATACCATGAAAGTCCAATTTTTCTTCCACTTTTTAATTTGGGGCAGGAGAAGGTGGCATCTCTGTTACTTGAGGGAGCACAAACAAAGCAGGGTTATGGCCCTAATTTGCCAAACAGCACTCAGATTATGATTATGATATCATCCGGACTGAAGTGCATGTCCAACTCCAAAATCCGTATTCACAGACCCTGTAGTACTGTGCTGCCCTCCCAGAGCCTGGCACCGATATTTGTGTATGTTTACTGTTTACTTATTTACAGCAAATTAGCTCAGTGAAGCACTGAACATCCAGTTAGGTTCTTTGGTAGAGACTGTGATGCTGTGTCAGAATCTGCTCTGGCCTGGGCATGGGCTCAGAGCCGTGTCTGCGACTCTCGCTTCTGACAGCTCTACACTATACTTGGTCACAGTTTCTATAGTGGCAAGTGCTCCAAGCTGGGGACCTTGCCGGAGACTAGAGTCCCCACGCACCTCTTCCCCCTCCCTACAAGGTGCAGCAGCACACCAGGGGAATCTGCAATCACTAATACTGGCATGGGCACTAAGACCTAACTAGAATTGACTTACCGTGTTTTGATTCTCACTTCTCTCTCTACCTTCTTGTTATTGCCGACTGGCCAGTGGTATACGCAGTGAAGGGCAGAGCATGCGTGTCCCATACCTGCCCCCATGTCTGAAGAGAAGCCCTTTGTGGAACAGAAGACATTCCTGGAATATCATTTAGCCTCCCCAGGCTCTCTGTCCTACAGTGTTTAACTCAGGAAGTTTTATCTGGCTCTGCTTTATGGCTCCTAATCTGCCACTACTGTCACCACCCAACCAAATGCTGTTTCCCCTTAAAGGCCCTGTTGAGAGGACACCGCCACTATGAAGCCTTCCTTGCCTGGGACATCTAGACAGAAGCTCTTTATATTACTGTCAATTTGCTATGGCTTTCTTTCCCTAACCACACAGTGGCACACACCATCAAAGAGCGTCCGGATCACTGGGGAAATTTGGTAAAATGCAGATAAGTGTGCCCTGCCCAGAGAGTACAGTCAAAGGGCTCAGGAAGAGGGCAGAAATAATATCCCCATTCCAGGTGGTTCTAGCATAGGAGGCCTGTGCACTTCACTTCTCTTGAGAACAGTAATGTGACTTTAAACAGACCCCTACCCCCACCACACATCTTCCCTTCCTCAGCTGCCATTGAGGCAATTGGCACACAGGCTGCTAAACTATGATTTGTTGAGGTGACGGCTAATGGGACTAAACAAACACACTCTGTGCTGGCCTTATTCTAAGCACTAAACTCATCTGATCCTTATTTTTGCCCTATTTGATAGGGTAAAATGTTAGTCCCATCTTAGAGATGGGTAAACAGAGGTAGAAAGAAAACGATTAGCCTACTGGTAGCCATACAACTTGTAGTTAGCTAGTGTAGTATTCTACGTCAACAACCCAATTTTCTAACTATTTTACACTATGAATGGGTGAGTGGATAACTGGATCAATGTATGGAAGGATAATGGAGGTTAGATGGACAGAAAAAGATGCTTGGTAGATAGACAGACAGACAGATGAATAGATGAATGTAGCGATGGATGGACAGATAGATGAAGGACAGATAGATGAATAAACAGACTCTTTGATGAGGTCCTAGACAGTTCCTGCTATTACCCAGAGATCTAGGGCACTAGGGTGACTCTCAGCTGTTTGTCATGACCATTGCCTTGAAGAATGAAGGAAATAATTTCTCTCCACCTATGGTCACTTGCTTTCTATACAGACAGCAATTTGGCCACTTGAGATCAATAACACTCAGGGAGAAAGCTAATGGAAGACTGGCTAATCCCCCTACATTCTTCGTTCTAACCTACTTTAGAATCATGCCTGGATGTGCTTTAATACATAACAACACAACTCCATCTTTTATGGCTGGGCTAGGGTGAACTGGGATGCCCAGTTTAGCCATGTTCTTAGATTTCATTGGTAAGAGATTCTCAGATGTGATGTGTATCAAATCTTTATATATCCGCGAATGGTTTGATTTGGCCTCTTAACACCCTGTCATCTGCCACAAGTATCTGCTAACTGTAGGAGAATGAGTGTCTTGTGGAATGTACCTGACCTCCTACTGCTACAAAAGCCTAGACGCCTGGTAGACCCAGAATTCGAGAGAGCCACCTATGTGTAAGCCACCAAGATCTGCAGGTAGTGAGGCACACAGCAGAAACCGCTTACTGCAGGTCATTTTGTGAGGTCCTGGGGTCCTCAGCAAACAGCGAGAACACAAGAAACATAAAAGCAGCCTGACTTACCGGTCCTTGAAGAAGAAGATCTCACCACGGATTTGGGCAATGCCATCAAAGACAATGTCCTGTTTGCAGATCTCGGGAGTGACAGGTCCCAGCGTAGGGGTGGGGCCAGTACCAGTGTCAGTATCGGCATCAGGGGAGGGCCCTGGGGGGATGGGGTGACAACTGAACTTAGATTCTCCCCAGCAGCAAGACTTCTCAGCACCAGGTTAGACCCCAATACTGCTCACTTAACCCATAAAGGCTAGAAGGAAGAGACATCTGCCTCAGGGGCACCTGCATGTAGATGGGGGAGCTAAAAGAAGCCTGACTCCTGTGTGGTCTCTTACTGTAAGAACAGGAAAGTCTGGGTCCTCTCGGGGCTGTGGCACTTTCTTAAGGACTCACTTGCTTATCCCTCCTGATGAGCAGCCACATCTGAGGGAAGTCAGTCTAGAGAGGACCGCAATGCCACCCCTTACCGTCTGGATCTCCAGTTCTTTCCCAAGTTCAGTGTCTCTAGGCTTTCCCACTCAGGTTCTACCTTCACTATTTTGCCTGATCCAGGATCTTCTAGATCCTGAACCCTACCTGGTCACTGAAACCTAGTCTTGCCTTGGGTTGCACACCTAACTAATGGAGAGCCCTGGAAATGGTGAGCCAATAGGGTCACGAAAGACTCATTTAAAAAGGACAGGGCTGTGTGAGTGGCCCTTTGAAGCATTACTCCGAAGCCCAAGGACCAGGCACCATTCATGCCCCCTGACCATTCTGGCTAGATGAGATCTGGAATTTTCCACTTCTGTGGCCTCCCACCCAGGCTGTGGGATGACTGTAAACACCTCCACCTGCAGAGGCCCTCAAGCCGAGGCTTACCATAGAGCTCCTGGATCCCCTTAATGTCGTCCTGGGATAAGCGGAAGTTCTTGGTGTAGGTATAGATAGGCGCCATCAGAGCTCCGGGGTCCTGTGAGTGCTCCAGCCCCATTGCATGGCCGAACTCATGGGCTGCCACGAGGAACAGGCTATATCCTGATGCCAGGGCAGGGACAAGGGATAGAATTTGAGACAGAGCGACGAGACTGGCATCAAGACTTGCCTCATATGAAGAAAATTTTGGGGGGACATCGCCGGGGTGGGCCTAAAGTTCTGCAAGTGGTGTATTGATTTCTTCCTTGTCCTGAGAGCTCTGTTGCTTTTGAGTGGGTCAGCCAACATCCGCTTGCTCTTTCCCGGTGATGACTGCTTGTGGTATGAGGGAGAGAGAGAGGAGCATCTGCTTCGAGGCTCATCTGTTAAAAATCATACTTCCTGGCTCTTTGTGAGAGTGGAGGTCAAAGCTGCTGCTTGGGATCTCAAAGAAAGAGAGCCAACAGGACAGTCTGGCCTGAGGGCTTCACCACTTCTGCCCAGGGAAGGGAGTGCAAACCACTCCCCTGAGAGTGTGACTTGATGATATTGCAGTATCTCCAGTCCTATAGGGAAACTGAAAACATATCCGTGCCTGTATGTGTTGCTCAGGCTTGGCCATGGAGAGCAGACAAATGATGTACCACACCCTGTTATCCCACGGGCCCCACTACCACACACAAATACACACAAATTCTGTTCCTGGTTATCTAGGACATGTGATCTTATTTACAGATGTCATGAAACTGGAAGGCAGGGCCAAGAGTGGTGTTATAGGTCTATAATCCCAGTACTTGATATGCTAACGTAGGAGGAGTGTGAACTTGAGATCAACGTGGACCACGTAGTGAAACCCTGCCTCAAATAACGGATAAGTTAAAGCACTACCACATTGCAATGGAGAGACTCTTAACCCAGTGTGGCTCATGACCTCCTAAGAAGAGAGACGAAGAGACAGACGCAAAGACGGACATGTAATGACAGAAGCGGACGATAAAGTTATACAGGCTCGGAGGGAACACTTTGGTTTTAAATGTCCAGCCCAGCAAAGAGTAGGTTGATGCTGTTTTAAGGCACCAATACGTTATGCTTTGTACATGACAGCCCGAAGGGCCACAGGCTCTCCACAGGGATGGAGATCCCACCTTCGGCAGAAGTTGCACAGAGCGGAGATGTCAGCATCTCTCCTAGCATAGGATTTGGGGCAAGAAAAACTCCTAAGGAAAGCTGATTTGTCCAGTTGCGCCATTCACTAAGGACAATAGTAATAGGACTATACTGGTTAACATTAACCATCCACGAGACACAGCCAAGAATCATAGTTCAAGACTCTCAGTTGAGTAGTTGCCTTTATCAGGTTGTTCTCCGGGCATGTCTGTGAGGAACTGTATTACGGTTAGTTGATGAAAGCGAACGCAGCCTCTATGGGCAGCTTCAGTCCCTGGGCAGGTGACCTGGTCTATAAAAAGTTGGCTAAGCATGAGCCTGTGAGCCAGATGATGAAACGGGCAAGGGGTGTTCTTCATGGTTCCTGCCTTCGGGTTCTTTCCTTAAGTTCTTGACTGCCCTGGATAGATTGCAACCTGGGAGTGTAAGCCTGCCTGTGACCATTTCCTTCCGAAGTGTTTATTCACAACAACAAAAATCAAACGAGGACAGAGGCTCGCTTAATTCTGGCAGGTCCTAGATTTGCCCGAACGTTTTGGGCTACCTGAAAACTGAAACCCTGGGCCTTTTGGGCCCTGAAAGCTAGGCCCAAAGCACCCTGCTTATAGTCCTGATGACAGTAAGGCCATTGACTGTCTCCTACTAGTGACAGTCCTGCAGGGAAGGGTGGCTGGAGCGGAAGACAAGAATGGAAATAACAGGGCTGAGACCCACCCAGGACCAATGCCTAGTAAAGGGGTCTCATTTTGGAAGCTGTGGGAGTGTCTGACTGAATTGGCTGGACCTTAGCAAGGAACCTGTCTTCACTAGGGCTCAGCGGAGTCTCTACTCAGGTGGGGAGGTCTGAAGGCCCAATGGGGGTCTCTTGTGGTAGTCTGAATGAAAATGGCCCTTGAATGGCGTGGCTCTAGGAGGAGGGAGCAGCCTTGTTGCAGGAGGTATGACACTGTGACAGTGGGCTTTGAGGTCTCTTTTGCTCAGGCTTCCCTCAGTGTGACAGTCAGTGGACTTCCTGTTGCATGAAAAATGCGGCACTCCCAGCATCAGCACCATGTTTGCCTGCGCGCAGCCATGCTCCCTTTCATGATGATAACGGACTGAACCTCTGACTGTAAGCGAGACACCCAAATTAAATGTTTTCTTTATAAGCGTTGCCGTGGGCATGGTGTCTCTTCACAGCAATAGAAACCCTAACTGAGGTTCTTGTCAAGAGACGACATCTGTGCTGAAAGTCGCCTAATCCTGGGAATGTTCTAGCCCAGGTGTGGAAGAGTGCAGGGACTCATACCTTGGTCGGGACAGAAGCCCCACTTGCGGTCATCATCATAGGTAGCCGTGGTGGCACACCATACCTTCCCATCATTGCGACCGGCGCTGGTGCAGCTCTCGTATTTGTTGCCCAGGAAGGTGAAGGGGAAGACGCATGGGGCACCTTCCGAATTCCCACCCACGGTAGACATAGCTGTGGGATAAGGGACACAGGTCAAGGGGCAGCAGAGGATGTGAGGTCACTGCTAGGCAACAATGACAAGATGCTGACATTAGCATCCACTCCCTGGGTACCGATCCATCCTGTTCACCCCGCCAACAACCCTGGCATGGTAGGCACCCCGTAGTAACATCTCCATATCATAGATGGGAAAAACCGAGATTTGAAGAACTTAAGAAACTTGCTGAGCAGGTAATGCTAGAAATTAAGTATCAGAAGCCGGCGGTGGTGGCGCACGCCTTTAATCCCAGCACTTGGGAGGCAGAGGCAAGTGGATCTCTGTGAGTTCGAGACCAGCCTGGTCTACAAGAGCTAGTTCCAGGACGGGCTCCAAAGCTACAGAGAAACCCTGTCTTGGAAAAAAGAAAGGAAGAAAGGAAGGAAGGAAGGAAGGAAGGAAGGAAGGAAGGAAGGAAGGAAGGATCAGAGTCAAGGTTTAAACACAGGCAGCCATGGTTCAGAGTCCAGAGCTGGACCCCAGTAGGAGCAGAGAGCCCAAACATCCAAAGGACTGAGCAAGCTGATGGTCTCAACACTCTAGAAGGTCTCAATGATCGTAGATGAGTCTTTAGGCTCAGTCTTAGAGACCAATCGCTGAGTTAGCTTCAAGAAGCAGGCTCAGTAAACATAGGTTGCAGAAAGAGAAAAGTGAGAAAGGATGAATAACAGACAGAGAGGAGATCTAGCCAAGAGAAGGTGAGAGGCGAAATTCAAGGGCAGAGGATGGGAGAGGAATACAGTGTCAGAGCTGGAAAACAAGGGGTGCAGGCCAGCGAGCAGGGTGCAAGGTGGCTGGCCAGAAGTCAAAGCACAACCGTGCCAGCTGACTTCCATACTCGTGGTACCGGCAGCTCGTCTCGGGAAAGGATGCTGTGGGTGGACAAACGGGTATTCAATGGCAAAATGCAGTGATACCCACCGGTCTCTGGACAGAATCCATACTTCTTATCTCGGTCATAGTCCTCAGTGGTGCCGCACCAACGGTAGCCGTCTGTGCGGCCCTCGGTGGTACAGCTGTTGTAAGAAGTGCCCTGGAAGCGGAATGGGAACTTGCAGGGCTGACCATCTCCATTGCCACCCATGGTAAACAAGGCTGGGGAGCAGAAGAGAGGGAGAAGATGCCAATGAGAGAGAGATCGGCCTGGGCAGAGCTGGCTAGTCACCCACTTGCCGGCTCATACAAGTCAAATTGTTGCTGTGTTAAAATATCAACTGCGAACAATCTCTAGGCACTGGAGAGATGGCTCTGAGGTTAAGAGCAATGGCTGCTCTTCCAGAGGACCCAAGTTTTGTTCCCAGTACCCAGTTCAGGCAGTTCACAACCATCTGTGACTCCAACTCCAGGGAATTTGATGCCTCTAAGCTCGGAGGGCACCTATACTCTTGTGTACACACACACACACACACACACACACACACCAACACGTAATTTAAAATGATAAAAAAAATAAATCTAAAAAGCCAGTTTCTACTCATTAGTGATGATCTGCTCAGCTGAGAAAGCTCCCGTCCCTTCTGGACAGCTCTTCTGCCGCTGTGGTCCCTGCAGGAGTGCAAGGAGAAGGAGGCAGGGGCAGCTGGGGTCCAAGCCTCCCACGCCGATGACCCCAGGTAGGGCTAGGACTGGAGAACAGGGAGAGACAGGATCAAGGTCAGCCTGTCTTGGGCCCTCCCTCCCTCCACTCGAGTTACAAAATGGTGTCTCTGGAATTGCCAACAAGCAAAACCACAAGTGCATAACAAGGACCATCTGTGCGCAGCCGTGCCAGAGGTGACCTCACCAGGCCTGTTAACTCTACCACAGGTTGAATGGAGTCCAACCCCTGGCCTCCCAAATTCAGAACTCTCTATCTGTGTCGTTCTGCTCATCCCTAACCAAAGACACCATTCCCTGATGAAGCAGCAAGTGTGGGACCTAGGGAAGAAGCAAAGTGAATCCCAGAGACCCTGGTGATTCCGAGTGGGGAAGGGCTACGTGATAGCTCGGATCCCACCAGTTCTGCTCCTGCCACACAGAAGCCCATCTCCTCTGGGATCAACCCTCCTCCCGAAGAGAAGGTCAAGGAGCAGACACTGAGTCAGCCATCAGGAGGGGCTGAGTAATCAGAATTGTTGCCCCAGACCCGAGCACGTGTGCACTATGCGTACTTGCACCTGGCTATGGACCAAAGGAGTGGCTGGTGTCCGACACAGAGGAAGCCTCTCCAAGCTCATGAAATGGGAGGCTGTTTCCCTATCTATCCACAAAGACTGTTCTAACAGAATGGCTGACTCAAAAGTTTCTGTCTTTCCTCATGTCCTACTGGGAAATGCAAGGCACAGACTTTCAAAATCTCTGATTTACTAACAGTCAAAATAGCTTGAGTCTTAGTACAAAGTTTAGCTTCCGTGACAAAAGCGTAAACAGGCTGTGGGTAGAGGCCAGTGTTGGAGGGAGCATGCCGAGCATGTGTGAGGCCATGGGTTTGGATCTTCCAGACAAAGAAAGAAGGAAGAGAAAGATGTCAACAGGAAGACAACCAGAAACTCTTTGTTTCTTTCCTTCTGTCTGGATGGTTGGTAATAGTGTCGTGTTGTGAGAGGGACAGGGAGAGCCACAAGCATATACAATTATATACAATTATAGTCGTTCTTCACCCCAAACAGACTGTCCTCAATCTCTCATCCAGGAAAGTCTTTATGGGCCGGGAAATAAGCTGCTACTTAGAAGTATGTTTGTATTTTCTCCCGCTCCTCCAACATTTTCTGGACTTCTGATCTTTATAGCCATCAAGTGAGATGGCCTGGCCAAGTAAGAAGTCAGGCATATTCTTAAAAAGAGTTATGATTAGACAGTGTGTCCAGGATGTTTTCAAAGTTGACTGAGTGTGCGTATCAACACCCTTCCCTTTCCACACTTTTACCCCAAGCGATGGTAGATGGGGAAAAGAATATTTTGAGCTTGAATGAGCACTTGAGCATGTACACACACACACACACACACACACACACACATGCACGCACACATGCACGAGTGCACACACAAATACGGAGTGGAGCTGGAGGCCTTTGTCATGACACAGGGATAGAAGGCAGAGTCCGATGTCGTAGCTGTGACCACTTACACTGACTCTCGTTGGTACCGTGGGACCAGTGTGGGAAGGGGGGGCTAATATTCTCAGACTGGAGCCCCTACTTCAACCAAGTACCAGCTTGGACTGAGCCCTGTTCTCGTCAATCCATCTCTGTGCCTCAAGTTTATTCTCCCGACCTCCTGCCATCCTGTCCTACTGTCCTTGAGCCCTGGGTCTTGTTTGGAGTGTAAAGTGGCCCCAGAAACAACCATAGGGTCTGTGAACACATCTAAGGTCATTCTCGTGTATATTAGAAAAAATAATATGCCCAAATTCATGATTTCACAAATAATACTGAGAAACTTAAAAACCTGAGGTGACTTAAGTAAATATGAAGTAAGTACATATGGTCTTACACCACAAAAGTAACATTTAAGTCACAACAGACCACACGTATAGTGGCGATCCCATGTGACAGTGGTCCCATAAGGTCAGACTGGCTGGTAACTCTGTACCCATCCCAGCTTGTTTAAGGATGCTCTGTTCCCATGGTGATGATGAACCTGGACAGCTGTGCATTTTCTAGAACTTGTGCCTGACATTAAGCAATATATGTTATAACTGTAGAGGAGGCTGACCTCAGGATACGGGATGAGGGTTAACCAGTTGTGGAATGTGGAAGGGGAAGGCATGGCAGAAACACATGTAGGCTGGGGGCCAGGGTAGGATGAGGGTTGAGGCCAGGGCAGACGCTCACCTTCATGGGGGCAGAAACCGTACTTGCCATCCTTCTCAAAGTTGTAGGTGGTGGAGCACCAGAGGAAGCCATCGCTGCGGCCAGTGTCGGTGCAGCTGTTGTATTCCCGGCCATTAAACAAGAAGGGGAACTTGCAGTACTCGCCGTCAGCGTTCCCATACTTGACCCGGACCACTGTCGGGGACACAGAGCCGGACACCTACCTCTCCAGGGCCTCCATCAGACACCAGGCTGTGGGCTCACCCTGGAGGCTGATTTCCCTCCCCCATCTCATCGTCCTCACCCCATCACAGCAGATGAAGGGCTTAAGGTTGGCTTTGCTTGCTAGGGGACCGGGAAGCGTACCGGTGGAGGTCATCTTACCTTGCCCTTCCCCCAGAGTCCACAGTTCATCATCATCAAAGTGAGAGTCTCCCCCAACACCAGTGCCGGGGGCGAAGGCATGCGCCAGAAGTCCATCTTTGCCATCAAACGGGTATCCATCTCCATGCTCTGAAACCCGCGCTGGCAGTTAGCTTTTTAGCGTTCCCCAACCCCAACGACTTGGTTCTTAAGACCAGCTACACCCTCATCTGTGTCTGGAATGCCTCGCTCTGCTGAGCACCTGTCCCCGACCCTTTTCCCACTGGGGTTCTCGAGGATAGGTATTGCAGGGAGTTGCCGGGAAGGCTCTAGCTTGGTTGCTACCATGCGGTGGCCCCACCACTCTCAAGTCCACAGGGTGCCCTCACCTGCACCACTGACCTCTGCTTCCATCGCCAGCAACAGCACTGGGTTCACCCATGCGTCTCCAGTGCCACGAGGTCATGCTAACCACATATCCTCCTGACACCCGTGCCTCCCATCAGCACCATCTTCCTTGCCCTACTCTCACGGCAGACTGTCATCACTCCCCAGGGAGCTAGCCCTCGGGCCCACGGTGACAGCATGCTCACCTTACTCCCAAGTCTATGCTCTTCCTCCCCCGCCCTCCGCCTTCGTTGCTTTACTACCTTGTACCTACATCAGCAGCCTTCATATTTACGCTGCAGCCGGTTCAGACCAACAGCTTAGATGATGGTTTGACCCAAGATTCTATCCCACCTTCTCCCATATTGCTTTTGTGAGAACTGAATTTTAATTAAAAAGCCTTTTGTATTACTTTAAATCCAAGTCGCCATTTAGGGGCTGTCATTTAGAGGGTGCGGTAGGTTTTCACTGCATGAAGGGTCGGTTCACTGCGGGGGCAGCCTCTGCTCTCATAGTCATGGCTCTCCAGTGTCGGGCCGTGTTCTGCCACTTCCAACTAACTCACGTCCAGTGTCTGCACCTTCTTGGTAAGCTTCCTGCCCTTAGGATCCCCGCATGTCTCAGATGTCTACATGGCCCTGCTGCAACACCCTCCAGTCCCTCTCTGCCTACCCCAGCGGCCAAAGTTGATCATGATGTCAGCTTCCCCATCGTGGATGCGAGTGAAGCGCAGAGGAGTCACGTCACTCCATACTTGTAAGGCCCGAGCAAAGGCATCATCCACCGTCTCGGGATCCAGGTCGGGTGTGTAACCAATGATCCTAGAAAGGGTAGAAATGCATACGAGTGTGCATATGTCCATTTGTACAGCTGTCTATGTGCACAGTGCGTGTATGTGCAATGTCCTTGCACATATGTGTTGAGCCAAGCTAAGTACATCCTCCTATAGTTATTGATCTTTCCAGAATCCCAGACCTCCTCAGCTCTCACTCCTGTCTGGGACAAGGACACCAGGAACACAAACAGTGCAATATTGGACAAAAGGCAGAGCTCTCCCCATAGATAAATGCCAGCCACACAGAGTGGAGCTCTTAGCTCTATTAGCAACAAATCATAACGAAACTATAATATTAAGGGCTTGAGAGATGCCTCAGAGGTTAAGAGCACTGGCTGTTCGTCTGGAGGTCCTGAGTTCAATTCCCAGCAACCTACATGGTGTCTCACAACCATCTATAATGAGATCTGGTGCCCTCTTCTGATATGTAGGTATACATGCAGGCAGAACACGATACACATAATAAATCTTTTTTTTTTAATTATAATATTAAAACCACAATTATCAGCTGCTTATCAAGCTTCCTCTACTCCAATAATCCAAATGATAATAACAATCACCAACACTTATTAGACACTTTTTCTGTAACAAACTTTGTGGAAGCCCTTGATTTATATGTAATCTAATTTAGGTTCTCAATCACCCCTTTAGGAAAGGGATTTTTTACTCTTGTTTCATAGCCAAGGATACCAACTCAAAGTGTGGGAGAACAAGACCAGTGCCCTGTGGTTAGTGAGTATGAGACTCAAGTCTAGTTCTCCCTGGCTCCCACTCACCAAGAACTCTGTATGTCCCTGAATGCCCAGATCTCAGTAATGACACTTTGTGGGATCCCTGAATTAGAAAGACAAGTCCCAAGGAGACTCACATCCCTCAGGCTGCTGGCCCAGCATCCCCAGCCCCTCCTTGGCACCTGTATGTGATCTGGTTCTTGTCCCACTTGGGCTTTCGGGGAAAGAAGTTGTAGTTGGCCACATCTGGGTTGCCGCAGCGTGGCTTCCGCATGGTCTCGATGGTGTTCTGGTCCAGGTCACCTGTCTCGGGCAGCCCAAAGAACTTCTGCATCTTCTTGAGGGTGTCCTTCAGCACGAAGAGGTTGCAACTCTCCTTGGGGCAGCCATAGAAAGTATTCAAGTATTGCTGAAAGAGACAGGTGGTCTCAAAGTCAGGAACCACAATGAGATGGCAAAGCACACAGTCCCAACAGCTCCCCAAATACCCCCTACTTGGGACAGGATGGAATTAAGGAGTTCAAGGACGCTGAGTGAAGTCTTAGGCCCTCAAATAAGTTCTGTCACCCACCAACTGGGTGGTGCGTCTATAAATGGAATAGCTGCCACCTTTTATTTCCCTTAATTTCTTAGATGTTATTCTATGTACTGCTCAGTATACATAAGACAGCTTAAGGGACGTGCTGAAGCTGAAACCACACACAGATGGCAGATCTGGATTTGATTCCAAGCAGTCATGCTCCAGAGCCCATCATGCTTGAACCCTAATACTCCAGCCTCTATCTTACTGAACCTCCCGACAGATCTGGGCATACGTCGTCTTCCTTCTTTTTTCATTCTCTCTCTCTCTCTCTCTCTCTCCCCCTCCCTCCCTCCCTCCCCCTTCCTTCCTTCCTTCCTCCCTCCCTTCTTCCCTCCCTTCCTTCCTTCTTTTCTTCCTTATAAAGAAATTCAGGAATTGTGTGCATGGGATCTGGTAGCAGACCTGAGTTTCAAACCTTCCATCTGTAATCTCTAAACAGAGAATGGTCTTCTTCAGAGGGTCTGCCTCAGACTACCAGCCAGCAATGATAAATGCCTACCTACCACATGCCACTCCTTGGGCTACTGCTGGGGACCTGCACTTCAAACCCAGTGCAAGAATGTGGTTGGATCACCAAGAAATGCGGAGATTAAATATGTGGGAAGGACTGGTTGGAACAGTGAAAAGAACCAGAAGTGATCCGGGCTGGGTCTCACCTCCTCGGCGACAGTACCAAAGAGGGAAAGGAGGGCATGGCAGACAGCAGAGGTGAGAATGGTGGTGTAACAGCAATAAGGCCTGGTGTTGACTAGTGCTTCCCAGGTGCCAAACACTCTTCTAAGAACCTAAGAGCACCTCCCCATTCATCACAAAGATGGGTGCCTTTCTAACCCTCTGACTCCACAGAAATGGCCACTGTAGAAGTTCCAATCAATCTTCAGAGCTCAGTGCACTCCCTGAGAGGAAGCAAGGAGCAGTAGAAGCTCAAAATCCCCTCTGTTCTTTTTCTTTTTTGTCTAGGATCTTTTCACTGTAAAGCCCAAGCTAAAGTTGAACCCAGGACCCTCCAGTCCCAGTTTCCCCAGGCTGGCTTCACGGGTGTGCACCACAGGGCTTACCCCCCCCCCCCACACCCTTATTAAGCTCTCTTCATTAGCATGTGCCTCTAGGTCACAAGGGCTTCTTTAGGCTACAGAAGGCATGGAGACCCAGGTAACTGCTCCTAAGTTGCACTCTTAGTCAACAAATAAATCACTTTAGAACCTTGGGGGGGGGGGGAGGTAGCCCTCTAAATATTTTAAGATCTCCCAACCCATCTATCCAAACAGGAGGACTGTGGAAAGAGAGTTGGTGTCTCATACAGCAGGGACATCCAAAAGCTATCCAAGAGCATGTGATTCCTACTTCTGGGTAGACTGGGGAGGAGGCTGGCTGGAAGATTCATTCCTACAATGGTTGAATAACGGCAACAAAGGTACAGATGTCTTGAGACCTGCCATCTAAGCCAATTCAAGGCCCATGGATGGCGAGAGGTGCCTACTCCTGGCTGGGTCTTGCCTGGCAGCTGTCTTCCAGTCTGGTTTATGCAAAGCTGCTACCCGGGAGCCCCAGAACCAGGCGCACGCTCACACAACAACATCTGAGCCGCAGCTCGGATCCTGGCCAAGAAGGAGGTCATGCTGGCCGCTGGCCGACCCTAGCCCAGCTCAGTCCGCCCCCGCCCCACGCGCCCTGGCCCTCTGCGCTTGCTCCTCACGCCCGCCCACCAGCCTTGTATCCTCTGACCTCAGAGAAAAGTTCAAAGAAACTCAGCTCAGACCCTCCTGGTCAACTTCTGCCTTAAACCAAGGCATCAAAATGCACCTTCGGCTTCCCTCCAGTCTCTTTGATTTGCCAAATGGGCCCCTCCAGAGTCTCACCAAAGGCCTGTCTCCAGATGTGTGCCAAAGTTTCCCAGAAATTAGCCAAGCCTTACTTTGGCTATCTTTCTATGCGCAAATGCTTATACAAATTAAATATGCCAAAGCACACTCCTGATTTTCAATAGATTCCCCTTAAACTGGGTGTACTAAAGGCCTGCCAAGATACTTGCCAAGGGCTCTCTTGCCAGTTCTCCTGATGCATCCAAAAAACATTTATAAAGCCCACCTCGGACCAAATCCCCTAGGTACGCAGACAAAGTCTCTGTTATTCACAAAAACAATCCTTTCCAGATGTTTCCCAAGGCAATCATCCCCCTCCTTTGCTCCTTCCTGATCCCTGCGATGTACCTTGAACTTCCCCAAGTTACTTTATCAGCAGCCTCCTCTTACCCAAACCCTCTCCCCATCGTTTACAAAGACCCTAGCAGATGTTTTACCAAAGCCCCTCGCGACTCGGTAGGCCAGTAGGAAGTCAGAGGAAAGTTGGCCTCCGGTTCCAAAGTTTGTCTAAACTTTGCTGGATGAAGCCAGCGTAGCAACTTACCACTGCCAACTCTTTGTCTGTTTTGGGGGCGACATCGCCAGGGAACTTGATGATGGGCGATGGCGCAGCGATGGCTCGGCCCAGCAGGCAGCCCAGGACGCAGAGAACCCGCAGAGGGCCGGTGAGCGCTCCCCACGCCATTCCTGCCTCCATCGTTGCGCTCCCGGGCTCTGCGTGTCACCCTGAGGTTGCTGGCTGTGTACTGGGGTCCGCCCGGCTGGAGCCTGCTCCACACGGCGCCGTTCCGAGATCCCCTTGCTAAATTGGCTTGACTTTGCACGGCTCAGGGGTTCATAACGGGGTTCCGCGTCCTAACTAGCCCGGTTACCTCGGGTGCCTGGTGGTGGTCGTGGCAATCCCTTTGTGTATTTAAAGCCCTGGATGAACACACAGCAGCCTCCAGCCACGCTGGGGGGAAGTCTGGATGCAGCGGAAACAAGGGGCGGGCAGACGCCAGATGTGGCCGGCTGGGCTGAACGAGTGCTGGCAGCACCCAACCGGGTGGGGAGGGTAGGGGAGTGAGGCGGGCGAGAGGGGTGGCGCAGTCCGACCCGCCTCTCTCTTCCCCATTCCCATTCCCACTTCTCAGTTTCTTCCTACCTCTTCTTGCATTTCCCATCCCCCTTCCGCCTCCAGCTACCTCCAGCCTTGCTCCATAGCTGGGCTCCTGATCACTGCTGCACCTACAGGCTCCCGTCCAGGAGCACAGCTAAGGACCCTCGCGTTAAACAACTGGTGCTGTAGAGGCTCTTGATATTTAGAGATTGGATGGCGGCCTTGGCTTTGCAGGGATGCTGGGAATCAGTAGACTAAGCTCCGTGGGACAGGGGTGTTGAAAAAGTGATGGTTAGAAGCAAGAGGACCCTGACTTTTATCGATGGTGTGAAGGAGAACTTTTAGATAATCAGCCATGGAAACGCAAGAGAGGAAACTGAGAAGATGTAGAAAGAGTCAAATAGAAGCTAGTAGAATCTAACCTCCTTCCTTCCTTCCTTCCTTCTCTCCCTCCCTTCCCCTCCCTCCCTCCCTCCCTCCCTCCCTCCCTCCCTCCCTCCCTCCCTAGGCATTTGCTTGGTGGCACTGGTAGTCCTCAGTGGACCGCATACAGCAGCGAAGAACACAGCACTCCACCCTGAGAAAGGTCCTCTCTCTTAGGAAAGACAATTGAGTCTGACCTTACCCACTGCCCCCCACACCAACTAATATGGATATTCCAGAAAAGCTTCCTGGAAGAAGTGCCTTCTGAGCTGTTCATGGGAGAGCTAAACCTTGGGGCACAGGGCAGGAGCAGGACAGACATTTCCAGCAAGATATATTAGAGAAGGAAGTACCTTCTTTTTTTTTTTTTTATTGAGAATAGGAAAAAAAAGTTTCCGCCTCCTCCCAGCCTCCCATTTCCCTCCCCCTCCCCCCACTCTTCTCCCCCTTCCCCCACTCCTCTCCCCCTCCCTCTCCAATCCAAAGAGCAGTCATGGTTCCCTGCCCTGTGGAAAGTCCAAGGACCTCCCCCCTCCGTCCATGCCGGACTCTCTGATCATGGCGAACAATTAGGACTGATGAGAAGCCAAGGTCAATGGCAAGGGGGGTTGATCCTATTTCATGATCCGGCTTGGTGGGAGCCTAGCCAGTTTGAAGGAAGTACCTTCTATCTTAAAGGTAGAGGGTATCCTGACCAAGGGGCCAGCAAGGAGAAGTCTGGGAAGAAGAAGGTGGGATTAGGGTAAAGTGGGCCTGATTAAAGGAGCAAGGTCATGGGCCGAGACAGCCAGCATCACTGCCTAAGGTGCTTGGAGATCGTGGCAAAGTTATCCCAGGGCTTGGGAAAGCTCTCTGACTTGGGTCTCAGTGGGCTTCTAACAAGTTCAGGCTTGCCCGGCAGGCCTGGGATGGGGTTGACCAGGGTCAGCAGCAAGGAGTCTCTTGGGACCAGGATCTGTAGGAGGAAGCTGGACCATCTGAGTGAACAGTCCAGGCTTTGGGGAGGAGCAACCTCTGGGGAGGGGGTTGCCTGCTGACCCAGCCCCATTTGGCACCGGGCCCTCAAGTCCTGTGGATAGCCAGAGAGCCAAGTTGGAAAGTGGGTAGAGAAAGTGGAAAAAGTTGTCTCACTAAAGCAGGGGTTGCAAACTCGTGGCTTGTGGGTTGAATAGCATTTTGAAATTCGGGAAGCCTTATGTAAAAATCAGATTTTCTGTTTCTGGTTTCGTTAAAAAAAAAAAAAAACTATCCAAGACCTGGCAACCCCGGGTACCACTTTCCATGTGACAGACACTAGTTACCCACATGTCACCTACTATGTCAAATAGTTAGCTAGATATTAGCTACCTTGAAGGACATTAGGGCTGGAATACTAGACCACGTCGTGGAGACAAGGACCGGAAGTGTGGAATGCTTACAGGCTCAGAGGAATGGGATCTGAATCATAACCCAACAGGGGACGTTAAGTCCTGAGACATCCAGGATTGTCTGCTAGTTATCACTTGTTAAACCCCTTCCAGGACCCCAAAACCTTGCACAATTCCTACCCAGCAGAACCTTTCATGTACCACTGCCTTCTCCGGAAAGGCAGTCCGAATGGGCCTGCCATTCCTCTGGGGATAGCTATCCATTCTAGAGCCTGTAACAGCATGAAGCCTCCCCACAAACGCATCACAGCAGGGCTGTCTACCATCCTGACCCACCCTCATCCCGAGAAGCATGTTTTCCTTTCTTTTGCCAACAACCGTGTCTTCTTCACCACACTCTGCCCGTCTCGTCTGAATTCTTTCTCCAGAGATGGGGACCTGGGCAAATAGAGTGGAGACCAGAATCATGTTCTAGTAACACCCGGCTTCAGTTTCAACCTTTCCCTGAAAGACTTAGGGAGACCTGGAGCCCAAACAGCAGAGGTTTGGGGCTCCTCTGGGGGAGGGAAGGACTTTTCTTTTGAAGTCCCTAGGTGGAACTTGTGGGAATCAGTTGTCTTCTACTATGTGGTTCTAGGGATCAAACTCAGGCCATTGGCTTGGTAGCAAGTGTGGCTTTAACCAACCTGCCTTTACTTGGAGCTCTTTATAGAAGCATAAGGGGATTCATACAGGACTATGGGTAAATGAGGAACTGGCGTGGGAGGTCCTTCTGTCTATGTGTTGCTTTTATTGGTTAGTGAATAAAGAACTGGCTTGGCCTATAGCATGGGAGAAAGAAGGCTGGAGTGAGGGAGAAGCCATGGAGCTGCCAGAGACAGACATGCTGAAACTTTGTTGGTAGGCCATGACCTTGTGATGCACAGATTAATGGAGATGGGTTAAATTAAGATCTAGGAGTTAACCAATAAGAAGCTAGAGCTAATGGGCCAACCAGTGATTTAATTAATACAGTCTCTGTGTGATTATTTTGGCTCTGGGTGGCTGGGACGAACAAGTGGCTCCCTTCTCCAACAAGGAGCTATACAATGAAAGAAACATCCCTCCTGGCCAACAACTATTACCTGTTTATATAATCCTCAGGGAGGGACCAGGTCATCTCTCGTATGCCATCTCAGGAGTCACGCCTGAACCCTCTACACTGCCCTGTGTGCCCCTGGAGCCTTCTCTTCCTCCATCCTCTGAGGGCCTTGTGTGGGTAGTCACAGCTGTTCTGATTCCAAACAGCAGCCACGCCATGCCCAGGGGACATCATTCCACAAGTGTTTGTTGGCCACCAGCTGCCGGAAGAGGTTAGGAAGGCTTCTTTTCTGGGGCCTTCCTGGGGAGCATGTGGCCCTGCAGGTGCATAAGAGGGCTTCGGCATCCAGAACTGGGAGAAGATGACCTTCAGAGATGCGTTATCTATGGAGGATTGTTACATATGTGTTGGTTGGAATGAGAGTTGTACCCTCTAGGCTCATATATTTGAATGCTCAGTCCCAAGTTGGTGAAACTGTTTTGAGGAGAATTAAGTGTGACCTTGTAGGAGGAGGTGTGTCACTGTTGCTGGTAAGGGGGGGGGGGCGAGGAGGTAGAGGTTTCAAAAGCCCATGCTAGGCCCAGCTGTGTAGGAGGAGGGCCAGCTTGTTTATCCCGGCCAACCAGAACCGAAATAACCACACAGAAACTATATTCATTAAATCACTGCTTGGCCCACTAGCTCTAGCATCTTATTGGCTAACCCCTACATCTTAATTTAACCCATTTCTAGTCATCTGTGTATTGCCACCTGGCAGTGGCTTACTGGGTGAAATTCCCAGCGCCTTTCTCTGGTGGATCCATGGCGTTTCCCCTGACTCTGCCTCCTTTCTCGCAGCATGCCACTTAGTCCCCCCCCCACACACACACACTAGCTCTGTTCGCCTACAGCTCTGCTATAGGCCCAGAGCAGTTCTTTTATTAACCAATGAAAGCAACACACAGACAGAAGGACCTTCTACACCACAATTGCTCTTCTCTCTGCTTTTAACTTGTGGATAAGATGTAAGCTCTCAGTAGTCCTCATTGTCTGCTATGTTCAGCGAGACCGGTTTTATCCCATGCTTTTTCAGACCCAGGCCAGCTGGCCTTGGTGAGTTCCCGATAGAGCATCCCCACTGTCTCAGTGTGTGGGCGCACCCCTCGCGGTCCTGAGTTCCTTGCTCGTGCTCTCTCTCCTTCTGCTCCTGATTTGGACCTTGGGATTTCAGTCCGGTGCTCCAATGTGGGTCTCTTGTCTCTGTCTCCTTTCATCACCTGATGAAGGTTAATATTCAGGAGGATGCCTGTATGCTTTTCTTTGGGTTCATCTTCTTATTTAGCTTCTCTAGGATCACGAATTATAGGCTCAATGTCCTTTATTTATGGCCAAGAACAATGGCACTGGGTTTTGATCCTACTGCACATACTGGCTTTGTGGGAGCCTAGGCAGTTTGGATGCTCACCTTACTAGACCTGAATGGAGCTGGGTGGTCCTTGGACTTCCCACAGGGCAGGGAACCCTGATTGCTTTTTGGGTTGACGAGTGAGGGGGACTTGATTGGGGGAGGGAAATGGGAGGCAGTGGCGGGGAGGAGGCAGAAATCTTAAATAAATAAATAAATAAATAAATAAATAAATAAATAAATAAATGATGTAAGCTCTCAGCTACTGCTCCAGCACCATGTTTGCCTGCCTGTTGTCATGCTCCCCACCATGGTGGTCATGGACTGACTCTCTGAAATTGTAAGCAAGCCTCCAATTAAATATTTTCTTTGGTATAACTGGCCTTAGACATGGTGTCTCTTCAACAGCAATAGAGATGTAACTAGGACCTAGGAAACTACCCAGGCTGCACGTGGCAGGTGCCAGGCTATGACAAGCATTTCATTCGTTCACTTACTCATCCATTCATTCACTTGCTCATTCAGGAACTCTGTTAGGAACACGGTTCAAGGTGCTGAACTCCAATGCCTTTAGGCCAGAGTTGGTGTCACTGAGGAAACAGGAATTGCTTTCAGGAGACCTTGGCTCCAGAGGCACCTAACAGGAATCAATCATTCAGAAGGGAAGGAGTGGTGGAGAAGCAAGGACATGACATGATCTGATGTAGCCACAGTGGGATGAAATGGGAACCATCACTTCGATCCCCGGCTTTGGAGTGTTACTAAAACTTGGATGTATATGGAGACAGAGCAAAAGAAGAGTGTACAGCCAAGCATTCATCGTCCAGTAATGGTCTGGTTGATGACTATCTCAGCTCTGGTGTTGGGTCCTGTTGGCTACAGGGCATCATATTAGGGCCAATTTGTTTCTTGTTAGGAGATGATTGTTCTTGCTTTAGAGAAGCAGGCCACTTCCAGTCAGAGGGTGGAAGCTTGGGGCAGTCATTATTCCTGGAATTTGAAATAAGTTTGGTTACAGTCAGAAAACAAAAAACTAGAAATACAGTTCATCAGGACAGCTGGTCTTTCTTCACAGGGACAATGCAATTACCTAAAGTTTGCAAGGGGTGGGCATCTGCCACCTGTGTCTTCCCAGGACTGGGTCCTTGGTTCATCCTGATAGGGTTCAGCAGATGGGACCCACCTCCCAGATCCACAGTGCTGCCTGGCATAGACCTGGATGGAGACTGAGCTCATACCCCTTGGCTAGGCAGACTCAGATGGGCTTTATGAATCAGCCGAAAGCTAGGGGGTGGTGGTGGTGGAGTGCGAGCCTTTAATCCCAGCGCTCCGGAGGCAGAAGCAGGAGGATCTCTGTGAGTTCGAGGCCAGCCTGGTCTACAAGAGCTAGTTCAGGACAGGCTCCAAAGCTACAGAGAAACCTTGTCTCAAATCTCAAACACACACACACACTCACACACACACACACACACACACATAGAGAGAGAGAGAGAGAGAGAGAGAGAGAGAGAGAGAGAGAGAGAGAATCTGTCAAATCCAGCCAATAATACAATAATTCAGGAACATTCATTTGCTGGTCTCTGTTTTGGATGCACCTGACTGTAGTTCTCTGTGAATTTTCCATTTTTTACGTGGCTTATTTTTCTTTATTTCTTTTAATCTATAGCTATCTGTACTCTGTCTTTTTAAAGACTTTACCCTTTTTAAAGGCATTAACTTTATTCTCTATATTCTTTTTCTTCTCTCTCCCAAGCCTATGTATGTCTATCTAACACTATGACCCATTTAGAGGTCTTTTATGTCTGAATCTGTCCTATTGCATTGTCTGTAATTCTTTACTGTCCAGGAACATTTTTGCTTTGCGCCTTTAAATCACTAAGCACTTAAAAATCTAAGCTGTGACATTCCTAGGTCAAAAACAGGTACTGTGGGCTTGCCCTGCCCAGTCCAACATGGCGGAGCCCCTTGTGACTCTGAATCAGTTGTGCCTCTGAGCTGCAGAGTGGCAGGCTGTTCTAGATGTTGGCTCCACCTCTCTTTATTTTCAAAATGGTGAACGTATGATTTCTGCTAGCTCTGGAGCAGCCAGGTAGTAGCCACACTCAGCACTTTAACTCTGAGACTGAGTGTGCGGCACATAAACTCTTTCTATCTGAGTTATAGCCAAACTGGCATTGCAGAGCACTGCTCAGCCTGGAAACATCTCTCTGTATGGTGTCAGGAATCCGCCATGCTCTCCCACCTGCCCAAGCCTGATTCCGCCATCTGCCCAGGCAAGAAGATCTGAGCCACGGGCATGGTCTCAGTTACTTTCCTCCTGATTCCAAGTGCACACAAAACACCCAGGCCCACAAATGCACCATAGCCAGAGTTTGCACCAAGCAACAGGGCCCAGGAAGCCACATTTTAAAATGATGCTGCCTTTTTTTCTGTTGCTTTTGCTGAATCGGGAACTCTCTCTACAGAAGCCCTAGAAAACAGCAAAAAGCTGTGTTAAACTCTATGTTTGTGTCTAGAATTCCTTTTAAAGTCGTCTTAGGTTTTATGTGGAGTTAGTTACAATGTTGGGCGCCACTCTGTAGTAATAGGTGCGGCGGGCTGTGTTCCCAGCACCGGACCGCCGGGCTAGTGTACACCCGAAATAATTACATGGAAACTGTATTCATTTAAACACTGCCTGGCCCATTATATCTATCCTCTTATTGGCTAACTCTCTCATATTAGTTTAACCCATCTCCATTAACGTGTATTGCCACTTGACTGTGGCTTACCGGCATGAGTCTAACCAGCGTCCATCTCGGAGAGGAGAGCCATGGCGTCTGCCTGACTCTGCTTTCTTTCTCCCAGCATTCTGTTCTGTCTACTCCACCTATCTAAATTCTGCCCTATCAAAAAGCCAAGGCAGTTTCTTCATTTGACCAATGAAAGCAACACATAGAAGACCATCCTACACCACCTGACTTTGAGTTGTAAGTGAACTTGGCATGGCATAGGGTAGTAGAAGACCATGGATCTGTTGAAGTCGAAGAGACACAAAGATGGCAGTAGAGTGGAGACTGAGGGAAAGAGGGCAACCTCCTCCTACTTCTCCTTCCCTGCCCCCACTAAGCTGTCCAGCCTTCTGTAAATATCCAGGCAGCAGCCGAAACCTTTAGTGAGTAAGCCAGTAAGTCCCTTTGACTGGCTTTGTTTTGTCTTTGCCAAAATATATTTATATGACTTTGGCTGTCCCCTGAAAAACTTTGGGAAGCCAAGGCCACTGATAGCCTCTTGCTCTCCCCTGTTTTTCACTGTCTTTGTAGGTGGATCTTTTCATCAGGACTGCCAACTCCCAAATAACCACACAGAGACTTATTAATTGTAAATGTTTGACCAATAGCCAGGGTTGTTACTAATTGTTACTAAGTAACTCTTACATCCTAAATTAACCCACATTTCTTATCTATGCTCTACCATGTAGTAGTACCTTTTTTCAGCATGGCATGTTCACCTCTTACTTCCTCTATGTCTGACTGGCAACTCCTGTCACCCTGACTATCTCAGCATCCTCTTAGCTTGTCTCTCCCACCTAACATTTTTCTTCATTACTATTGGTCAGTTAGCCTTTTATTAAACGAATCAGAAGGTGCCTTGGCAAAGACACATCTTCACAGTGTACAGAAGGATTATTTCACACTATGTCTTGATCTCCAGCCTAAGGGACACACTCCTAGCCACCCACCCCTGCCCCTAAGCCAGGGCCCAGAACACACTGCCCCTTCAAGGGGCAATGGTAAAGACTTCACTGGAGCCAGGGAGTCCCAGGCAGATTGGAACCAGCTCCAGCCTTCCACCCCCCAGTGATTCTGAGGGTCTTGGATGTTCTATACAACCTGCACTGACTTCACCTCACTTCCATGGCAGAGCCTCAATCCCTTGCTGTGGCTACAAGACCCTTTAGTAATTCTTAGAGTCTTGTCTTAAGCAGTCAGGAGCTGGGGAGTAGGGATGGAGAGCCCAGGGCTACCCTAGGAAGCTGGGCAGAAACCTGAGGCTGGCCCCACTGAAGAGGGTCAAGTACTGAAATCCTGAAAGAGGGAAACTGAAACTAAGAAGGAGCTTCTAGTGAAGAAGTAGACAAGGAGGTTTCATTCTCCTTCTTCCTCACCCACTTCATTGAACCTAAAGCCAAAGCCAGAGTCAGGGGCCATGCAGTCCAGAGCAGGGCAGGAAGTGTCTGGGTGGGGGGGAGGGTGGTATATGTTTATGTGTTTTCATGTATCTGTGTGTGCATACATAGAAGCCAGAGGAGAATACCTAGTGTCCTACTCTATCTCTCGCTCTCTGCCTTGTTCCTTTGAGTCAGAGTCTCTCACAGAACCTGGAGCTAGGCTGGTACCTGGAAAGCCTGGTTACCCTCTTGTCTCCTCCCTCTAATGCACTGGGGTTACAGACACATGCCTGGCGTTTTAAAATAAGAGTACTGGGGTCTGTGCTCACACAGCCAGCATGCTTACCCTCCTACCTACTCACTCATCCCTCCAGCCCTCAAAATACCCTTACTGTTTTCATTTCTTAGTTCTGCGTTGACTTTGGTGCTAGACTGTTGGTTTCACGCCCAGTAGTTGCTCAATAAATACTTGTTGTCTCAACAATGGCTTAAATGAATGAAAATAAATTCTCTGAACGTGAGCAGAAGGAAAGGTGAATCCGGTACCCAGAGACTGCAGGATTCCTTCAGGGAAGTCAAGGAGGCAAAGGACCGGCAAGTTTGGTCTACACTGAACCAGCTAGGTAGACTGAGGGCCTGTCTGGGCTGAAAGGACATGAGAACAGTTTGTGTCCTTGCGACCTCCACCTTTCTGCCTTTTGTCCCACTCACCTGCCTCATCCCCTTCCTCTTATGTCACATCCCCATCACCTACTTCCCATCACTAGACCCACGGCTTCTGCCTTAGGCTGACCTCTGTCTGAGATGCTCAGGAGGAAATAAACAGCTGAAGTGCTGGGGCCTGGACCTGCCCTATATCCGCTGTTAACAGCACACGCACACTAACCCATGGGAGCCCCACTTCATCTCAAGGGAGGGCTTGAGGTCAGAGGACGCCCTGAGGCCTTTAGGTCATCATGCTAAATAGGCACAAGAGCCCATGAATCATTTAGTTTTTAATTACCTCATTAACTTTTATTAATTTTCTGGGGCACCTGGGGATTGAACCTAGGCGCTTGCACACACTAGGCAAACCTTCAATCACTGAGCTGTATTCCCAATGTATTTATATTTTGGTCATTCCATTTTGGTTCTCTGCAGGCCAGACTGGCCTCAGTTCCTGAGTACTGGGATTACAGGCATGCGCCAGTATGCCCCAACACATTGAATTTGTGCTTAAAGCTGTATATGGGGAGCTGCTCTAAGGTCAGTGGGGAGGGGCAGATGACGTCAAAGACTTTGACACCCTTGATCCAGCTTCACCTGAAAGCAACATAGTCTTAGATTTCCCAGTTCTGTGAGCTTTTTTTAATACTTAGTACGACTTCAGTAGCTTTTTCATCATTTGTACGTAAGAGTGCCCTGGGGAAAAGTCTTCAGTGATCAAGACCAGTGAGTTGCTTCCAATGGGGGCGAAAACTTCCCGCTTTGCTACTACAGGGGTAGAAGAGATATGAGGTCCTCACAAGGAAGCCGGAAGTTGAGGGAGAAAGCAACCCTGGCCCTGATGCTCTCAGGAGGCTCAGGTTGTGGGGAGACTGGTTAACGACACAGTGAGCTCCTCCTCATTCTTGGACTGGCTTAGACAGGTTGAGCTTTGTCAGCAAGCAGAACTCCACTAACTCCCCACCCCCACCTTGGAAGGAAACCCCGATGCTCAGCTTTCACAGCCCTCAGAGGGAGTTCCCAAGACAGAGGAGTACAGGAAGGGGGCTTGTTCACCGTGTCCCTTGGTGGAAAGCCTTTTTAAAGGGGAAACGCCCCAGGACTAAGGAATCCCTGAGCAGAACTTGCAGGAAGGATGGGCCTTGCTGAGCCTGACAGCTAGCCTTTCTTGTACTGTTTCCTCTCTTCTACGTCCTGATACCTCTCCCCAGAACACCACCATCTCCATCCTCCATCCCAGAGTCAGCCTGTAATGGTCCTGGTACCCACAGCGCCATGGGTCCCCCAGCACTGATCCTGGGGCAGGGTGAAGACAGAGCTTTTCCACATGAGGGAGTCCTTGAAGGTTTTGGAATGTTTGGGTAGTGTGTTTCTAAGCTGGCATCAGTAAAGAAAGCCCTGGAACAAGGTCCAGTAGGGATGAAGCTGCAAGGGCATCTCTGGGCAGCTCAAGGCTATGGACTCAGGATCTGCACTGGGGCATCCTTGTGGCTTTCTGGTTTTGGGAGCCTCTGAACTATCACCTTCCACAGCCACTGTGACAAGGTGAGGAACTAAACTAAGGTACCGAGAAGGACCTGCCAGGGGTATAGTATGAGGTGCTGGCTCCTTGTTCCTTCCCGCCCGGCTAGTGTACACCCAAAATAACCACATGGAAATCTGTGTTAATTAAATTGCTGCCTGGTGCATTAGCTCTAGCCTCTTAATGGCTAACTCTCACATCTTGATCCAACCCATTTCTAATAATCTTTATGTCACCACGAAGTTGTGGCTTCCCGGGAAAGATTCAACATGTCTGACCTGGCAGCTTCAAGGCAGATGGCTCTCTCTGACTCTGCTTTCTTCCTCCTAGAATTCTGTTCTGTCTTCCCCGCCTACCTGAGTTTGCCCTATCAAATAGGCCAAGCCAGTCTTGGCTTGCTTTGAGCCAAGCACTGTGGTAAACACTATCACACAGGACACCTGGTGCACCCAGTGAGCCCTCGGAAGATGATTAGAAGAAGAGAGCCCTGAGAAGTTAAGTGGTTTGGTCAAGGACACACAGCTAAGTCTGTACAATGCTGCAAGCGGAGTCTGTTTTTTTTCCCTTATTTCCCTCGCAGCTGCTGCAAGCATCGCACTCCTATCTTGCAAATGCACACTTTGACAGAGTCACACCCACCCACCCCGCTATCTTCTGCCCACTCTCGGCACCTCTCTGTCCCTCGCTGTCTCCACTTCCTGACTTCCCCTGGCCCAGAGGTCAATCCAAGGCGATTGTACTTTCAATGTCAGCTCAAAGCACGCCTCCGGGAAGACCTCCCTGATTCAGAGCCAGTCAGGAGCAACCATCTTCACAAACAGAGGGTGCCTTGTTAACTGTGTGGCATAATCTTCTTCCTTCACTTGTCCTGTAAGTGTGCAATCACCACACAGGGCTGTGGTAACGCGGTTAGTGCTTACTAAACATCTAACGCTGCCTGGTATACGTGCAGCAGACACTCAAAAACCAATCACTCTCTTTATAATAATCTGCTCTCTGCAGGTTTCCCAAACACGTTGTGTGTGTGTGTGTGTGTGTGTGTGTGTGTGTGTGTGTATACATTAGTTCAACAGATGAAAGTGTTCAAGCACTTACCGGGTATAGGCTTGTGTCTGGGTAACAAGGGGCTAGTTGCTGTCATTTGGGTTCTGGTAAGGATGAAGCTGGATGTGCCTCACTTTTCCTACGGAGGCTTCAAGCACCTGAGCTGAGAAGCTCTGATTCTCAAGGCTGGCTGTTCTCGAGCAGACCGGTGTCGCCATCTGGTGGGGCGGCTGTTGAAAAAGCAGCCTCGGGGCTCAGAGCGCCAGGAAGGGCACATTCATAGGGCTTTGGCGCCACCTAGCGAAGATTATGAACAATCACACCCAGTCGTCTTCAGCCTCAGAATCACCTGAGCAGATTCTTATGCCAGCTGATACGAATTAGTGTACAAATTCAGAATGAGAGGTGTGGGAGAGTCAACCACTAAACCTGTTTTATAAACTCAATCCCCACAGCACTTAACCCTGGGAAAGTTTGTGTTCGAGAAGCATGGCTTTAAAGACTTCTGGAGATGTTTCTGTCTACACACACTCGCAGAGTTTGTAGGCACCTGCTTCCCCCGACCTTTTTTGTTGTTGTTGTTTTGTTTTTGTTTTTTTGTTTTTCAAGAAAGGGTTTCTTGGTGTCACTTTAGTTGTTTTGAAACTTGCTCTGTACATCAGGCTGGCCTCGAATTCACAGAGATCTACCTGCCTTTGCCTCCCGAGTGCTAAGATTAAAGACATGCCGGTGCTCCAATGTGGGTCTCTGTCTCTGTCTCATTTCATCACCTGATGAAGGTTAATATTCAGGAGGATGCCTATATGTTTTTCTTTGGGTTCACCTTCTTACTTAGCTTCTCTAGGATCACAAATTATAGGCTCAATGTCCTTTATTTATGGCTAGAAACCAATTATGAGTGAGAACATCGGACAATGAGGACTGCTGAGAACTCAAGAACAATGGCAATGGGTTTTGATCCTACTGCACGTACTGGCTTTGTGGGAGCCTAGGCAGTTTGGATGCTCACCTTACTAGACCTGGATGGAGGTGGGTGGTCCTTGGACTTCCCACAGGGCAGGGAACCCTGACTGCTCTTCGGGCTGATGAGGGAGGGGGACTTGATTGGGGGAGGGGGAGGGAAATGGGAGGCGGTGGCGGGGAGGAGGCAGAGATCTTTAATAAATAAATTTAAAAAAAAGATTAAAGACATGCACCACTGCCACCACCTGGCCCTCCTTTCCATGTTACAGAGCTCCTTTACTGCACATCAGGACCACTGGCCACCCTTAGACCAGAGCAGCGAAGGTCAGTGCTCTCGTTTTCCACTTAGAGATGCCCTAGGGTGGCACACACCTGTAACCCCAGCATTTAGAGACTGAGGCAGGACGGTGGCAAGTCCTAGTCCAGCCTGGGCTACAGAGCAAAAACCTATATTAATCACCCAAAGCATGGGGCTTGTAGTTCAACAACAGATTCCTTGGCAGACACGCACAAGACACTGAGTGTGAGCCCCAGCAAAGAGAACAACAATAAGAACCTGAGGTACCATTGGGGCAGAACCTTTCTGACCCAGGGTCACACAATGCTCTTCCTCATCTGTCTGTCCTTTACAATAGCTGTCATATTTATCCTGGCTGGGGTGAAGATGAAGTGTGTACTGACCTGCCAATCAGAGGCAAAAGCAACATGCAACACTTACCGTGATCGCGGCTTGCAGCTGTGACTGTGTTGGCAGCTCCCACCCAAAGCACTTCAGTGCACTGGTTCATTGGTCCTGAAAAAAATCCTGAGGATGTATTATTATAACAAGATTTCCTCTATGTGTGAGGAAACCTGGACCCAGAGAAGTTAAGAGGCTCACTCAAAGTTGCAGTGAGGGAGCACTCACACAGTGAGGGAGCACTGACACAGTGAGAGAGCACTGCCACAGTGAGAGAGCACTCACACAGTGAGGGAGCACCGACACAGTGAGGGAGCACTCACACAGTGAGGGAGCACTGACACAGTGAGGGAGCATTGACACAGTGAGCACTGCCACAGTGAGAGAGCACTGACACAGTGAGGGAGCACTGACACAGTGAGTGAGCACTGACACAGTGAGGGAGCACTGACACAGTGAGGGAGCACTGACACAGTGAGTGAGCACTGACACAGTGAGCACTGACACAGTGAGCACTGACACAGTGAGCACTGACACAACGAGGGAACACTGACACAGTGAGCACTGACCCAGTGAGGGAGCACTGACACCGTGAGCACTGACCCAGTGAGGGAGCACTGACACCGTGAGTGAGCCCTGACACAGTGAGTGAACTTCATACAGTGAGGGAGCACTGATGGAGGCTTTCTCTGCTAATTTCCCAGGCTTGGATCCCGGACTTGAGGGCTACAGAGCACAAACACAGATGAGCCTCCCGTTCTCCTTAAGAGGAGAAATGGACTATCTCTGCAGTCCTGCCTTAGCGGGCCCGGAGCCAAGGCTGAGGTGCAGGGATCCAAGTTTTGCAGATCCCCATTGCCACTAAAAAATGTCAGGAGCCAGTCACTGCCTCAACAGCCAGCTGGTGACCACAATCCTTCTAGTGACAAGATCCAGCTCTGCTTTTTCTTTTTTCTTTCTTTCTTCTTGTTTAGCTGTTTGTTTGTTTTATTTTTGTTTTTTTTGAGACAAGATTTCTTTATGTATCTCCACTATTGCCTGGCTGTTTGTTTGTTTGTTTGTTTTCTGAGAATCCAGTAGGTTCTCTTTCTTGTGTGCAGCAGCCATCCAACAGCTACATGGCCTTCCGGCCCAGGCTCCTGGTGCCCAGGACCTCTGTCTATCACCTCACTCCCTTTAATTAGAAATATTGGCACAGCTGGCTTTGCCCTCCATATCGACAGCCAAGCCAGATGCCCAGACACCCTACATCCTGCCTTCCAACCAAACCTCTCCATGGGTCCCACCTCATCCAGTTTCAGGGTTCCCTTTCTCCCCTGCTTTGTTACCGCACCATCCCACTTGACCTTGGCCAAGACCGCCTCCCTTCACTGTTGGAGCCTCCTTTGCAGAGCGCTGGAGAGACTGGGGTGGAATACGAAGGAGATCTGGGGATTCTATGGCTCCCTCGCAGGCAATGCCCAGCTTCCCCAATATAGTCAAACATGGGCACAAAAGAGATTAAGATCAAGGCAGGCCTCGTTTCTGAGCCATTGGGTGCTTTGATTCAGATTCCCAGGGAGCCATGTCTGGCCCTGTTCTCCTACCCCTGTCCTACATGGGCTAGATGCAAGACTTGTTCTGCTCAGAGGAGCTGCTCTGCCTTTGGCACCTGCAACATTGCCAATGTATGCTCGCTCAATAAGCAAGAGAGTTCCTGACCACGCATCAACAGGTGCAGAGAGATCCACCGTGTGCCAAAAGTTAACACGGGGCTTTCAGGAAGCTCAGGTGGTGTGCCATTCCTTCCATGATAGAAAGTATCCGGGAGGTCTTCTCAGAGGAGGCACCACTAGAATGGAGCTCTGAAGGCCTGGGGTAGGGGGAAAGTGCTCCCAGCTGGGTAGCAGGGCAGAAAAGCCTTGCAAGCTCACACAGACATGCACAAGTTATAGAACATGATCAGCCTTGAACAGAGGACCTTTGGGTGGAGGGTGGGGTGGGGCATGGTGATAGGATAGGCCCAGCTGTAGGACCCAGTTAGAGCCCCTGCCCATCCCACAGGGCATCTCTTTCCCCCAGGCACATGCCGGCTATGGAGAGAGACACACTGGAGGCTGAGGACTATTGCCAAATCCACAAAGTGGCACGCCACCCAGAAAGACATCTCCCCACCTTCTGCTTTCAAAGCCATTGGCACATCTGACACACGGAAGCCCGGGGCAGCAGGGACAGGCAGAAGTTTGCCACCGACTTCCCCAACCCCTGTTGCTCCATGCTGTCTCTGTCACACCCGTTTGGTCTGTGGGCAGTAGGGAGCCACAGAAGGTGATTGCGCAGGCGTGATCGGGTTTCTTTATAAGGTGTTTGCTCCTACAAGAGCTGCGGGAAAGCTGCGGGAAAGAGGAAGACTGCCCAGGCCAGACAGATGCTGAGGGCTAGGACTGACTCGGGGTGAAGACCTGGCCTGGAACTTTGGGGACACTTTGGAGGGAACTAGTCACCAGCTACCATTCTCATTCCCTCCTCCCTCCACTCCCTGGGCATCCCCATGGCTCTTGTTGCCCCCTGTGAAGATCATGTATCTGTTTCTCATGGTCCACTATAGCTATGGTCCCCTGGTTCACCCAGGTACCCACCCACATCTTTGTAGACGGTGTGTGGTTCCAGCTCGGGGTGGTTGAAAGGGAGAAGGATGAGCATGCCGAAGGCAAAATGCCACCTAGACTGTGAGGCTTCTTAAACCAGGCTGTTCTGCCCGGAGTCCAGTGGGGCTTGGGGGGCTTAGGGAGCCCTGGCTTTTTTGGTGGCCGGATGTAATACTCTGTTCAAACGAAGGGGGTTTCTTTCGTCTTTCTCTTTAGTTTCTTCATTTCCCCAAGCACGTTAGATTTCTGTTGTTGTGGAAAAACAATCGAGACAAAAAAAAAATAGAAAGAAAGGTTTGTTTCTAGCCATGATCACTTGCTTTATTGCTTCTGGGCCTGTGGTAAAGTAGACTATGGTGATCAGAGAAGGAAGGCGGCTGGGGAGAGAGGGAGGGGGAAAAAGGGAGAGAGAGAGGGAGAGACAGACAGAGAGCAGAGAGAGAAAGGGGGAGAGAGGGAGAGGCAGACGGGGGGGGGGAGAAGGAGAGATGGAGAGAGAGAGAGAGAGAGAGAGAGAGAGAGAGAGACAGAGACAGAGACAGAGAGAGACAGAGAGCAGAGAGAGAAAGGGGAGAGAGGGAGAGGCAGACGGGGGGGGGAGAAGGAGGGATGGAGAGAGAGAGAAAGAGAGAGAGAGTAATATCACCCTTCCAGGGATCATTATTGATCTGCTTCTTCTAACTACCTCCCACTTCCTCAAGTTTCCCACTTCCACCTGTCCGTTAAGTAATGGAGTTACTGAGGAGGGCAGGGTCATCACCAGCCAACCACTTCCCGAAGGCCACATCTGTGAACACTGATACACTGGAGAATAAACCTTCACCGTGAGAGTTTTAGGGGGGAACACTTTGGCTCCACAGCATACCAGCAAGGGTGATTTTGAGCAAGACCATCTCACATGGCTGCTGAGAGGAGCAGGTTGCCTATTCCAGGTTGCAAACTGTACCTGGCCAGCAGTAGGTGCTGCCCACATGTGAGTGGGGGTGCTCATGTTGCTAGACACCCTTGTGGCATCGGCAGAGGGCACTTCGCTGAGGAGACGTACCTTAAGGGGATGAGGATTGGGCAGTCCACTACCCGGGCTTCTCAAGGAGATCCTCTCCTCAGAGCCCAGAGTTCAGGACTGACAGGGAGATGGCCGTCTGGAGGCCAGATGTGAGTACAACCACTGCAGACAACAGCTGCTTGAGCAGGCAGCAGTTGACCTGGGGTGAGTATGACTCACGGAATCTGTAATGGACTCCCCAGCTGAGAACAACCAACCGCTGATAGGCAAAGGCAGCCAGGTGTCAGAATACAGAATGTTCTTGGGCCTCCCCTCCCCTCCTCCACTGTGTCAACTGCAATGGAGTGATTTTCAATATTGAACCCGAGTTGTTCGTGGGGGTGAAAGAGAACCGGCATGGAGCCATTTTTCAAACGATTGAGTCACTGTATCTTCTCACTATTGCCAGGTAACAAACCGCTCCAAGATAGAACTTAAAAGGACAAACCTTTATTTTTCATTAGTCCACAGGATGATGGGGTGGGGCTGCTGCTTGCTTGAGGCTGGGCTCCCTTTTGCTGTCAGAACTGGGGAGTTAGGAGGGAGGGCTGGGTCAGGCTGACCGTGTAGATGTATGTATGCAGGTCTACAGCTCATGGGCTCGCTCCTTGGTGATGGGTAAGGCTTGTGGTACAGAGATAGAAAGGATTTAAGGCCAGGCTCAGAGTAGAAGTCCACCTTGTCTTTCTTGCCGCAGATAGCTCTAGTCTATGATAGGGCAGCCTCAGAGTCACGTTGCAAAGGACACATATGAAGAAAGGTGTGGGGGGGTTAGTTTGTGGTCTACTGTTATGTTTTAAATGTGAAATCTGCCCCCCCCTCCACAGACTTGCTAGATGGTTCTGGAACTATTTGAGGGTAAGTCATAGAGAGAACCTCTGGGCATGGGACCTTAGCTGGCACACATAGGCCTCTAGGGTGAGTACTGATGTTCATGCCATGTCCAGGTGTCCAGTGTGAGCTCTCTGCTTCCTGTCTGCCATTGCGATGTGAACAGCTGCTGGAAGTTCCTGCTGCCACAGATGGACTGCTCCCGCCTCCCCATCCTGTATGCTATGACGGACTGTTCCCTCCGAACTGTGAGCCAAGAGGGTCCCCTTCCTTTAAGTTGTCTCTGTCAGATATTCTGTCCTAGCAAAGGGAAAGGAAACTAAGACAGTCACCTACCAACCTAATGAAATTTCTATTTTTTATTAGCAATTTTCCATCATCTCTAGTATGAGACACCCATGTAGATGGATACACTATCTGGTTTACACAGCCTCTCCAGCTCTCTATCTCTTGTGTTTTTGCCCAACTGGCTTCCATAGATAAGTGACTTGGCAACTTTCCCCTCTGGTACTATCAGTTCATATTCATTAACCATGGGTAGCTTTCTCTCATCTCCAGGAGAAACCTCAACTTCTCTTGCTGGAACCAAAGACTTTTTACCATCCATATCCCAGGCTTAACCTCTGCCTCTGACTCATGCCTCTCTCTTTTCTGTTGTTCTCTTACCGTTAGCCCTCACCGGTGTTGTAAATATCAGTCTTTCTTAATGTTCCTTAGTGTCTGTCTGTTTTGCAAGAAGTTCTTCTTCCAGGAATTCTCTCCCTTGGTCTGATGACATCCAGTGCAATGGCATGCCTACAGTTTTTGCTGGTACCACACTCCACATCCTGTCTCACCACCATTAGCTGCTACTCTTTCTCCAACTCACGTTTCGCCACCAGGGACGCACTCACTGCCCACCTTCCCTTTCCTCTGTCTCCAGTGAACAGTCTGTCACTCATAGGCAGGGATCAGAGGAGCTGGGGCAGGAGCACAGACTCTGGGGACAGATAGACCCACAAGCAAGTCCAGCTCCCACTGATCATGAACTCAGGGATGCTCGTAAATTTCTCTGCAATCCCTCTGAGCCTCAGTTTCCTCATCATGAAAACAAGCGGCTCACGCATCTGCCTCAGGCCGTTGTTCTGAGAGGCTTCATGGAGGGAGCCTGTGGAATGTGCTCTGTGTGGTGCCTGGAGCGTGGCAGGTGTTCCCCAAGTCTCCAAGCCTGAATAAGAGGAGAGAAGCCCCAAGCCTTCTGCAGCCTCTACCTCCCAGCCCCCCTTCCCCCAACCTCTCCAACTCCATCCTGACAGCAGACAGCACCTCTGTTCTAGCAGCCTTGTTCACTTCCTAATCACTTTGCAGGAATGGAAATGAGAATCAGGAAAACTCGAAAGTGTTTCTGTTTGGGGTTCAGAAGGTTGGGGGTCAGTTGCCTGTCTCTGTCTCACAAATAAATTAATGGGGTGGCAGCGTTGTTGCAAAATATGATCCTTGAAGAGAGGATTATGTGCACTAAATCCAGCTAGAATATGCTGCATATGTGCAGGTGCGTGCGTATGCGTGTGTGTGCGTATGTGTGTGTAGCAAAGCTGCAGTAATCATACATTTACAACTAATAAATTGGGTCATTTAATTCCACTGCAATAAGCCTTTGAAATACAAGCTCTCATTTTCAGACGTACAGAACATAGCTTCTCAGGACTGTAACTCTCCAGCGCGCATTACCACTTATAATTAAATTCACTTTTAAGGAATCTGAAGCACTTTTGTGTGGATTATCTCTCCACTCAATGTCATGATGGTAAAATTAATGTGTAATCTGTTGAATGCATTTGGTTCGTGTTTGGATAAAACACATATCCTCTGCTGTTGATCAAAAGCTGGAAAGTCAGATAAGATGTAGGGGGTGTACATGACTTCTCTGGAACAGAGCCAGAACAAAGCCAGGCATGTCTTTCCCATCCCTGCTTCCCCAAAGGGGTACCCATCCCCACGAAAGAGGAATGTCTGAGTTACTTGTAAAGGCAAAAAAAAAATGCTAACTTATGGTCAAATTATCTGCTGGAAATGATGCAGCCATAAATCTTGCATAGCAATCGACTCGGGGCCCCTGGCTGGCTGATCAGAAGGCAGAGCCCTAAAAGGCCCCAGGTTGGTGAATGTGGGAAAAGGCTTACACAGATGCACACAGGACACAGGGAGAAGCTACGTGCAGAGGGCTGGGAATCTTGAACTCAGATATAGGTCCCGTGAAAGCAGTTTCTGGAAGAGTAAGAGTACAGCCCTGAGCCTTGGATAAGTAACCCAAGAATGGGGTAACAGTTTTTCCAAACCTCAGACACACAGAGCTAAGGTTTGACTCCTCAATCCAAATCTGAGAATGGATGTGTCTATGCTTGGGCCTGTTCCTAATTCAGGCCTCAAGCAGTGTAAATGCCAGAACACGAGATGTTGAGAGTGATGGGGAGGGGTGCATATGTCACTCCGTGGTGGAATGTCTTGGCCTTGGTTCAGTGTCTCAGAGAGAGAAAGGCGGTGTGTGTGTGTGTGTGTGTGTGTGTGTGTGTGTGTGTGTGTGTAATTCTTCCACCAGCAGAAATGTCACCCAAGGTTTGTTCCTTTCCTGTGACCCAGAAGATCTTTGCTTAAAAGACGGTGTTTGCCTGAGAAAGGCAGCTTGAATGAGAAGATAAATATTAGCGTGTGCCTGGGGACCTGGGTGACCTTTGATGGACGTGGCAGCTCTGACTTTCGGTGGTCACCAGGAATCAGAGGCAGGGATGAGGGCAGGAAGGTGCGCATAGGTGTGTCAATGTGTGTGTTTGTAAGTGTCTCTGTGTACTGGACTACTTCTGTGACCCTTAATGCACATGTTCACCTGTGAGTGTGTAGCAGTGTGTGCACGTGTGTCTGTGTGCATTGGGTGTGAAGGTGTGTCTGTGTCTGAGGCTGTAAGCACGTGTCTATGTGTCTAAGTACATCTGTCCGTTTGTCTCTAGCTTCAGCCACTGGGTTTTTCTAAACAGAGTATCAGAAACTAGAACAATTGTGCATAGCAGGAATGTACTGCCCGAGTTCTGAGGCTGTGATGGCTGAGACAAAGATGCTGGGAGATCTGGTATCTAGTGAGAGTCCGCTGTCCCAGTTTGTAAACAATGGTCTTTCATTGTGTCCTTATATGGTAGGAAGGGCAGGAGGACTCTTCCCAGCCTCTTTCACAAGGACTCCAGTCTCTGCCACCTTACAAAGGCCCCACCTCCTAATAGCACCTCCCTGGGGAGAAGGATTTCAGTATGAGTTGAGAGGACGCAGTCAGACTACAGAGGTCTCTGGGTGTTGAGTGTCTTTTTGTCCTTCTTTGTGTCTCTGTGCTGTGTACTGAGTCTGGGTGTCTTTGACTCTGTGTCTGTGTGTCTTCCTGAGGCTAGGAAATGCATGAGTCTGTCAGTATGCACATCTATGTATGGATTTCTGGTGTCCGAGTATGACAGAGAAAGAATGAAATATATAATGTAAAATATATAATGTAATGAAGTATATAATGTAAAATAATAGAGCACCAGGTGGTGGTGACACACGCCTGTAATCCCTGCCCTTGGGAGGCAGAGGTAGGCAGATCTCAGTGAGTTTGAGGCCAGCCTGATCTACAAAGCAAGTTCTAGGCCAGGCAGGACTGTTACACAGAGAAACCCTGTCTCAAAAAAAAAAAAAAAAAAAAAAAAAGAAAAGAAAAGAAAGAAAGAAAAGAAAAAAAAGCAACAAAGAGAACATAGCTAGAAGAGGGGAACGGGCCTCCTTATCTCTGGTCCCTAACTCCACCAATAACACGATATTTCCCAAGTAAGACAGTCAGTCTACAAAGGATTCACTTACTATGTGCAGTCTTCATGCTAGACCTGGGGCTGGGGCCATTGCAACTGCTAAATCAAGGTCCCTATCCTTGTAAGTTATCAGTGACATCAGGTGAGGGACACTTCAGTCTGGTCTCTCCCTGCATCCTCAAACCAACAGTAAGGAGGGCCATTACCTATATGGAAGAGCCACCTCCTACAGCTCGGCATGCTACTGAGGTTGCCCTCCTGTGTGCCAGGTGCTGTCAAGGTTGGCAATGCCAAGGAGCATGAGAGGGAATTCCTTTTGCATAGCTCCTTTGATGGAAGCCCCATGCTCATCCTTCTTTGAGAACGTATTAGGTATCACTTTCCTGTGCTCCCTCCCCTTTGACTGAAGATGTCAGATCTCTATTTCAGCTGTCATGGAGGCTTTGATCCTGGCAGAGGTGGAATCTTTGACAGATTCAAGCATGTTAACCTAGTGAGGGTCACTCAATGGATCGAGCAAAGGCTATAGCTGACCTTGAGCTTGAGATGGAGTCAAGACATGTAACCACAGTCTTCTTACCATGCTCCAGCCGGTCCTATGGGAAAAGAGAACTCAAAGAAAGGCATTGGTTCACGGCGCATCAAGATAGAAGCTACGGCAGCGAAGACAACTTTTAGCCCTTGGCCCTTCTTAAAGACACATAGACATTTAAAACTCTCTGGCTAGTTCCCTCTCTAAAGTCATAAGTAGGACCAAAACCAGGGCTGGACATGAGTTGGGACTTGGGGTTAGACTCCTTCCTGTTTCTTTTACATTATCTTGCACCTGCAGGTACTAATGAATATTCAATGCACGGTAAGTGAATAAATTAACATGTGGAGAGATGACTGGGTGGATGGATGAGTAGAAGAACGGATGACTAAATGAATGGATTGGTAACTAGATGTGTCAATAGATGGATGGGTATGGATAGATAGATATGGGGATAAAGGGATGCAGAGATGGGTGAAGTCAGGGATGCTTAAGTAAGTGGATGGATGGACAGATGGATGGATGGACTGATGGATGGATGGGTGGATGGATGGGTGGGTGGGAGAGTATCTGAATGAATGGGTGGATGGATAGATAGGTGGGTGGATGGATGGATGGATGGGTGGATGGGTGGGAGAGTGTGGATGAATGGGTGGATGGATAGATGGATGGGTGGATGGGTGGGAGAGTGGGTGGATGGATGGATGGATAGATGGATGGGTGGATGGGTGGGAGAGTGGGTGGATGGATGGGTGGATGGGTAGATGGATGGATGGATGGGTGGGTGGATGGATGGATGGATGGATGGATAGGTGGGTGGATGAATGAGTGGGTCGGTAGGTGGATAGATGATGGGTATTGAAATTGAGAGAAGTCCAAGAGTACCATCCTAAGAGTACCATCCTAAGAGTACCATCCTAAGAGTACCATCCTAAGAGTACCATCCTAAGAGTACCATCCTAAGAGTAAAGGCTGTAGCCATCCACATGCCTGGTTTACCTTTGTTGTAGAATTGACCCATGGGGGGGAATATTTAATAAATAGCCAATATAAAAATCACAGAAATATCACATCTTAAAAGTGCAGGTTTCTGGCTTTTCTTTTTTCAGGCCAAAAGACAGTAGGCTTGCATTGCACATGTAAGCAACTGTGGAGTAGGCCAGAAGCTGTTCCTTTGGAAAGGGGTGTGTTTTCTAATCTTCCCCCAACCTCCCTCCCACCTACTTCCCACTCCTCTCCACTTCCCTCAAATGCTCAGTCATATCACCTGTTATCCACAGGTATTTGTGCTTTCCACCTTCTAGACTAAAAGGAAGTCCTGATGCTCGCTACTCTTAGTTGGCTGTGCTTAGCCAGTCTGAGCTGGTATTTTCTCCACTTGCTCCTTCAATCTTTCAACTCTGCTATGAACAGTGCTAGGCTGTGCAGCATCTGATGACATCTTGAGCCTCAGCTGAAGGAACAGAGAAACCTCCCAATGGCCTCTGCCACCCTTCTCCCTCCAGCTTCCCCTGAGGGTGGGCCTTGGCCAAGGGCTCCCCAGACATCAAGGAAGGGTGACTAGCCGAGGTCACCGTGCTGGAGGGCCCAGAAGCCGGGTTTGAAGAAAGACACAGGCAGCCTTCCCGAAGTTGAAAGGGAATGGTTTCTGAAATGTCCCTCGTGCACTTTTGTATTTCATTGACATTTTAATTAAGACTGGAGCACTCTTTGGGGAGCTCTGCTCTGAAGTTGAAATCACTTTAATATGCTGCCCTCGCCTAAAGCCGCAGATGAATGGGAGCTCGGGGTTCTCATCTGTTTCCTGGCACTTAGTGATTCCTTTGCGCCACACCTGATGATGGGAAGATGGTTTATGAGCTTCTATTGGCTAAGGGCAACCATATCAAGTCATAATTTTGCTCAGTAGATTTTCTCTAAGAAGATTAAAGTTGCAGCCAGGCCGTCTCCTATGGGAAGCAGGGCTCAGTGTCACCTCAGCTTCCCAGGAGTTAAATAGTTACTGGAGAGGCTGGAGAGGTAGCTCAGGTAGCAAGCGCTGGGTTGACGTGCAAACAAGAGGGACCTGGAAAAGCTGGATGCTGTGACATGTGCCTGCAATCCTAGGGCTAAGGGAAAGGGCAGAGGTACGTGGATCCCTGTAGCTCAGTGGTGAGCCAATCCGGTCAGTTGGATTCAGTGATCGAGAGACTCTGTCTCAAAAAAATATAATGGAGGGGACTAGATGGTTAACAGTATTCCTGCTCTTGCGAAGGACCTAAGTTCAGTTGCCAGCACCCCGTGTAGGGCAGCCCAAGCTGCCTGTGACTCCAGCTCCAGCCATCCACCACTGACTTCTGCCCTGCGCCTGCACTTATGCACACACATACACACAATTTAAGACAAAGCGTTTAAAAACACAGTGGAAAGCGACAAAAGGAGACATCTGCTGTGACCCCTGGCATCGGCCACATACATGAACACCACACACACACACACACACACACACACACACACACACACACACGAGGGGTGAAGCATTCTGGTTAAGAGAGTAGGTGATGGTCATTACTATGAGGTCATAGTCTCAAATTACATTTTTGACATCACTGCTGTCTTGGCTGGGGATTCATTCATGTACATTGGAATTGGACCCCCACACATAAACTTTTTCAATGTTCACATTGCAAGTTTTTGGTTACAGAGCTCTAGTGCCCTTTTCAGCATTCAGATTCTTTTCCCTTGGTGGTGGAAACCTGAAGCTAATCAGAGGAGCACTATGTGAGGTCGGCCCACTGTGCTGTTCATCCCCAGCATCAGGAACCAAATGAAGAATGTTGAAAGAGCAGCTCCTACCCAGGCTTGCAGATTTAAACAAGTGGGGGGGGAGGGAGGAGTCTTATTTAATAAATGTCTTTGAAAAACATGGGCATGCATCTGTGAAGAAAAGATAAAGCTAGATTCCTACCTCATAACTTACACCTAAATCAATCCTAGGTAAATCAGTGTCTCCATATGTATGACAAAACATACAAAAATTAAAGAAAGGGGAACTTTAAAATAATCCGAGATTGGGGAAGAATTTTCAAATTTTGACAGAAACATCAGAAGTCATAAAAGAAAGCATTGATCAACTTGCCCACAAATAAATATTTATAAGGATGAATGACAAGTATAGAAAGTAAACTAAGCATGAGGAAATGTTTGCACTTCATAGCCTACAGTGGTGATTTTGCTTACTATAAAAAGAGTTTCTAGAAATCAATAAGAAATATAGCAGTGAAAGACACAAACAATAAACAAGAAGAAAAATTTTAAAATACATATCAAAAAAGAAAAATAGCAAGCAACTGAGCAAGAAAATGTGTTGAGAGCATGAACATTGTATTTATAATATGCTTTCTTTGCATTTGTTGCAATGCCAGATGTCACAATGTTTGACCCCAGGGATGGTGGCATCTATACTTAGGGTGGCTCTTTTCATGTCAGATAACCTACGCCAGGAACTCATTCACAACATGTACAGAGGTTTGTCTCCTGGGTGATTCTAGATCCTGCCAAGTTGAAATTGGATGCCAACCATACCAGTACCTAAGACTGCACACTTACACAGAAGAAAGGATTCTTATGTTACAGTTTTGGAGGATGAAAGTCCAAACATGGAGGCCCCCAGTTCCTCAGCCTCTGATGAGGACCCTTAGTCACCATTGCACAGCCTTATAGGTGGCTCAGTGGGAGTCTGTGCAAAAAGAAGGAATTGCCCAGGGAAACAGAAAGCCAGAGAGAGTCAGAGATCAGATTTATTCTTCCATACTTGTTGGTAGCTGTGAACCCCCAGATCCTGAATTTCTTGTAAACAACGTGTTATGCTCGCAGCTGCTCTGAGCACGAGACCCTCATGAGTTCCTGATGGCAGGGGAGTGGTTTCTGGTGGGTTTGGTTGGGGTGTGGCTGTCAGTTAAGGATCCTTATATAAGCTGCCCCTGAACACAATAAAGGGGGCATTCTCACATCAAGAATGACTCGTGGCTCTGTCTGTGAGTCTTTGTGTGTTTCAATCTCCAGCCCCTTGCCCCGTTCATGAACTGTATAGTAGCGCATAGAGTGCAGACAGGCACGGTGCGCTACACATACCAACACACTGGAGGAAGCTCACTCCTGTAGACCGGCATAAATCACTCCCAAGGGCCTTGATTTCTCAGACCTTATCACCCCTTTCAGCTTCTACTATCTTGTGCTCTCTTCACACTGGGGACCAAGCTTCAAACACTTGACCCTTGGCAGAGTAAACCACACTCAACCCACAGCAGGTAGGCAGAGAACAGCTCTTGTTTTGTTGGAAGACCCATGACTCAGAGAGCTTTTGGTGTTGTGACGTAATTAAATCAGGGTTTTGACAATGGGAAGTACAATGAGTGTCTGCTTTTGTGAGGTTTTTGGTCAACCAGTTCTTTTGGTAGTTCTGTAGCTCCAGATTCCTAGCGCTCGCTCTCTCTCTCTCTCTCTCTCTCTCTCTCTCTCTCTCTCTCTCTCTCTGTGTGTGTATGTGTGTGTGTGTACATATATGTATTGCATGCACACATGTGTCAGTCTAAAAGACTCGAAAGTCCTAGGCCATTTCTACTGTCTAGTTCTGGTAAGCATTTGACAAATGACCCTTTGGTGACAGTTCATGATGGGAGAGGGTTTCACTTCTTGTCTGTAAATGGAAGCGATTTGCCTCCTGATCTCTCTTACTTACTGGGTTGTATTTTTATGGCTGCAAAGATGCAAATGAGGGGTGAGGATATAATTCAGTGGTCAACTGCTTGTCTAGTGAGGCCCTACATTCTATCCACAGTACCAGTAACCCCCGTCCTCAAAAGTGAAGTGAAGGGTGAGAAGCGACCAAACTGGAAAGAGCTATACATATTCACAATAAATAATAGGGTTTCATGAGTCTTTGTCAAACTCAGGCTTTGGTTTGTTTGTGTTTAAAATGTCAACCATCCCTGTGCACCTGCTTGGCCACTGATACTCTGTGTCCTTGATCAAATCTGTACCTCAGAGTGAGCTCCTAGATGGAGCCAGGTGGAGTTCACAGGGAGAATCACCAGCGCTAAAACAGGAACAGTGATGCCTCACCCTGAGTGCTCACTGAGTAGGTCTCTAGAGAGAGGCTGATCTGGACTGAGAGGAGGGATGAGGAAAGAAGGAAGGATCCAGTTTCTGGCATGACAAACAATGCTGCTGTGAACATAGTTGAACACATGCCTTTGTGGGATGATTGAGCATCCTTTGGATATATACCCAAAAGTGGAATTGCTGGGTCTTGAGGAAGGTTGTTTCCTAAATGTCTGATATATCGCCACACTGACATCCAAAGGGGCTGTACCAGCGTGCACTCCTACCAGCAATGCAGAAGTGTTCCCTTTTCCCCACAACCTCTCCGGTAGAAGTTGTCATCAGTGTTTTTCATCTTGGCCATTCTTACAGGTGTAAGATGGAATCTCAGAGTTGTTTTGATTTGCACTTCTCTGACGACTAAGGATGTTGAACATTTCCTTAAGTGTCATAGCCAGAAACTGGAAACAACCTAAATGCCCCTCAACTGAAGAATGGATAAGGAAAATGTGGTACATTTATGTTGGGATTAATGAGTCCTGGCCTTCAGTTGCTTTTCCCTCCTAGAACCTTCTTCTAATATAAGTTGCTAGAAGCTGTGCCTAGTTAGAGGGTCAGAGGATCACCTGTTGACCATTAACTGCAGTGTATTTAAGTCTACATGGTGTTAATAAAGATGGGCTTTCTGAACCAGCGTTTGGAGCTGCGTGTGTCAGTCTGTCTCTCAGCCTCCAGCCCCTTGCCCTAAGCTCGGTAACTGGGTGCCAGCGCACAGAGCACAAACACGGAGGTGCGGTGCGTGGCACATTTACACAATGGAGTACTACACAGTAGAAAAAAAAACAACATCCTGAAATTTGCAGGCAAATGGATGGAGATAGAACACATAATTTTGAGTGACGTAACCCAGATACAGAAAGACAATCACCACATGTACTCACTCATAGGTGGTTTTTAAACATAAAGCAAAGAAAACCAGCCCACAAATCACAATCCCAGAGAACCTAAACAACAATGAGGACCCTAGGAGAGACATACATAGATCTAATCTTCATGGGAAGTAGAAAAACACAAGATCTCCTGAGTAAATTGGGAGCATGGGGTCCTTGGGAGAGGGTTGAAGGGGAGGGGAGAGGTAAGGAGGGGAGCAGAGAGGAGTAGAGCTCAATGAACTGTCATTACAGTTTTATGTGACATGCAAAAAAAATTTACATTTGCAAAAAAAAAAAAAGAAGGAAAGATCAACCACAGCTGAGGTCTTTCATAATAACGTGTGTCTAGGACTGTTTCCGAGCTCTGTCTCAACTCTTTACCCCAGTGCAGGCTGTGGGATGAGGAGACCAGGCTGGGTGTGTGGCGTGTGTGTGTATGTGTGTGGAGTAAGCTCTACTGAGAAGGTGGGTGTTGGCCCCGCCCTCCCCCTTCTTTTGGCTCACTTGGTGTAGATCAAGGAATCCCGCCAGGCTAGATCAAAGCCATACTCCACCACTTGCTGATAACAAGCTACATGACTTTGCTGTCTTACTTCCTCTCTTAGCATTACCATCTATGATGTTGATAAGAAGGTACAACTGAGTCACCATGGCAACAGGAATGTGTGGTTTTGCCCGTCATCTTACCTCTATTAGGTCTCTTTAGCTCTCAAATCATGGTAGAGTGGGCCAAGAGGAGCCCATCATCAGTCCTAGGTGGGCAGGTAACCCCTGACTGGCTGTATAATGGGAAGTGACCCCATTAGGTCACAGAGATGCCTACTGTCCTTGCTGGAACCCTTGGCCAGAACAAGTGATGCTTCCTATAGGACTCTGTCCCAGAAACATGATGGTGGCTGGAGATTCTGTTATTGTCGTCTTTTTTTTTTTTAAATAATTTATCTTGGGTGTCTGTGTGTTTCTGTCTACCTGTGTGACTGTATGTGAATGGTGTGTACATCTATCTATGCACAGACCAGAGACAACATCTTTTATCCATCATTAGATTCTCCAATCCATTCTTTTAATTAATTAATTAATTAATTAATTAATTATGTATACAATAGTTTGTGTGTATGTCTGCAGGCCAGAAGAGGGCACCAGACCTCATTACAGATGGTTGTGAGCCACCATGTGGTTGCCGGAATTGAACTCAGGATGTTTGGAAGAGCAGGCAATGCTCTTAACCACTGAGCCATCTCTCCAGCCCCTCTCCAATCCATTCTTTAGGAGCAGGGTCTCTCCCTGAATGTGATGCTCATGTTTGCTTAACCAGGCTAGATGCCAGTGAGTTCGAGTGGTCCTCTTGTTTCAGCTCACCTGAGACCTGAGGCTGTAGGCACGAACAGGGTGCCCAGTTTCTTTTGCGGGTGCAGAGATCTGAATCCAAGCCCTCATGTTGAGCAGTAAGTGTTCTTAACCTCTGAGTCATCACTCCAGCCCTAGTGTCTTAGTGCAGTGGTAACAGGCCTGAGCGTGACAGCCTGAGACACAGCCTGGAGGTCAGGCAGCAAGTAGTAGCCTCGCGGTATTATTTTTCTTATTCTAAAAACATCTGGATTCTGAAATACATCTGATGACAAGTATCCAGATAAGTATCTGAATAGGCTCATAGCATCCTCAAATGTAAAGGTTACTTAGAATTGTATATTTCTGGTTTCCTTGAAGAGGTGGAAGTTCTGTCACTGTCCTGCAGAGCCATTGGGAGTCACCCCTAGGATGAGCATTGCCTGTCACTGAAATGTCCCCACTCACTACATGGGACCTGTCCTTCTGCATCTGGCTGTACAATCCTGCATCCGTTAGGAAAGGATACTTGACACTCCTCTTTTCACAAGTTGACAGTCTATGAAGTGTCCTTAAGAGCTGTCATTCCACAATCAACCTCAAAACCCAGCAATACCGCTGTTGGGTATGTAACCAAAAGACACTCAATCATACCACAAGGACATGTGCTCAACTAGGTTCACAGCAGCACTATTCGTAATAGCCGGAAACTGAAAACAACCTTGATGCCCCTCAACCGAAGAAGGAATAAAGAAAATGTGGTACATTTACACAATGGATTACTACACAGCAGAAAAAATAATAACATCTTGAAATTTGCAGGCAAATGGATGGATCTCAAAAAAAAAATATTGAGTGAAGTAACCCAGACCTAGAAAGACAAATATAATATGTACTCACTCGTTAGTGGATTTTAGACATAAAGCAAAGAAAAACCAGTCTAGAGTTCACAACCCCAGAGAACCTAGACAACAAAGAAGACCCTAAGAGAGACATACATGGATCTACACAGAAAGATAAAAAGGACAAAATTTCCTGGGTAAAGTGGGAGAATGAGGGTCACAGGAAAGGGTAGAAGGAGAGAAGAAAAGAAGGGAGAGGAGCAGAGAAAAATGTATAGCTCAATAAAAACAATAACGAAGCCGGGCGGTGGTGGCGCTCGCCTTTAATCCCAGCACTGGGGAGGCAGAGGCAGGCGGATCTCTGTGAGTTCGAGACCAGCCTGGTCTACAAGAGCTAGTTCCAGGACAGGCTCCAAAACCACAGAGAAACCCTGTCTCAAAAACAAAACAAAACAAAAAAAACAAACAAACAAAAAAACAAAGAAAAAGAGATAACAACCAAAAAAAAAAAAAAAGCTGCCATTCCTCGATACCACTGTTTCTGTCTGTCCTACTGTTTTTCATCCTCAGCATGATGCCACTTCCCTTTGTGGGGTGAGGGTAGGGTTCCAGGCCCCCCTTCTGAAGCCAAAATCCATGGATGCGCAAGTCCCTTTTATAAAATGGCTCAAAACTTGTCTACACTCTACACAATCCTCCCTTATGCTTCATTTTATCCCGAACCCAATGGAAATGCTGTGTCCGATAGTGCTCTACTGTGCTGTTTGGGGACTAACAGCAAGAGAGAAAGCCTGCATATAGTCTGTACAGACACAATTCTGTTTAGAGTATTTTCAAACCATAGTGGTTGAGGCAGTAGAAGCCGAACCATTGGTAAATAAGGCCAAGCACATTGATGATGCCTACCAGACTACAGGCACCAGTTGTTCCCATAACAACCTGGGGAGATGAAAACATGATTCCTCCTGTTTTCCCAAGAGGAATCAGACACCCCAAGTTGTGGATCTTACTCAAGGCCATACCCTCAGGAAGAGCTGGGTTCGAACCAAAGCCCTTGCAAGTTTCTCTTGACCTTCATCTCTGGGTCAATGCTTAGAGGTGACTGAATCATAGACTTTGATAGGAGAGAGATGGGTATAAGAAGGGGCTAGGCTCTGGAATACCAAAACTTACAGGCAGCTGAGTCGCTTTCAGACCCAGGGCCTCATCTTTCTTGTTATCGCCATAAAGAAAGCACAAGAGATTGAAGGACGTGCAGGTTTGTGGCCAAAGGACAACACCACGACAGTCGTTTCGTTCTCGAAACCGCTTCAAGCTTTTCCATTTGCACATGTCTTCACGCAAACTTCTTCCACTTGCTTAGCCCCGGGGAAATTCTGGTCCTGAACCTGCACCATTTGTTCTCGGGGGCCCAACCATGCCCCATCTCCCAAGACGTCCCCTGGGTGACCTTTCCGTTCTCCTCGCCCTCGGACCTTAACAAGCAAAAAATTCAGCTCTTCTGCCGGGTTGTCATATGGGGACGGGACAGGGTTAAACTGCAGCCAGGCGGGTAGCAGCTAAGGAGAAGTTGTTGGGGCAGGAGTGAAGTTAAATAAAGAGGCAAGATTCGAAGTCTCCCCTGAAGTGGAGCTTCTGGGCTCCAGCACAGCACAGCGGGAATGGTGGGCTCTGTGTGAGCAAATTCATTTTTATTTTCCTGCGAGGAAATGGTGATTAAATTATCAGAAACCAAGCTAAAAAAAAAAAAATCAAGCTGTCTGCATATTCCCCCACATCCCAGGGTCCCTCTCACCTCCTGCTTATGAGGTGCCCGGCCTTATCTCCGGGCTTTATTTTAAATGTCCAACACATCTTATTAATGAAACTAATAAGCTGCTGTTTATTATATGTCATAATGGGAAATATGACTATTTAATATAAATCTGACATTTAAATTCCACTTAGTTCTGCGATGTGGACGGTATCAAGGCATAACTCTTTACCCTGGAGTAAAAACTCCCTGGGTCTGCATTTTATAGCATTGAAGTTTTCAAAGCAATCAGGTTCTCCAGTTCTCTCTCTCTCTCTCTCTCTCTCTCTCTCTCTCTCTCTCTCTCTCTCTCTCTCTCTCTCTCTCTCTCTTTCTTTTCCCTTTTCCAGAGGAACCAAATTGTGAAGACATCTGTTCTGTTATTAATTTCACATAAATCTTAAGCTCCTCAAGGCCAGAAATGAGGCTTCATTCACGTCGAATTAATGAAACATGATTGTAAGTCCCTTGCATGGAAAAGCTGTCACACAGTCTTGAGCCGCTTATAAGCGCGGAGTAATCTGGGGAGCCGCCAGGGGACAGCCACTTGAAACCGGCCCTCCCCTCCCCCACGCGCAGAAAACAATGTCTGAAAATATCACAACACTAACTATGTCCTGAAAGATTACTAGCAGATGAGAATTTCTGGGAAATGAATCAGACTTTCTCAGTAAAGGATACGAATATCTCAGGCGAAAGCAGATTGCGCAATCCCCAAGCTCTGTGGATACGGTTTAATAAGGGCGCCTCGGGCAGCTCTGGGACCCACCCGCCAGGAAGGGGGCCTGGAATTTCTTGCGGGGATTTCTTTGGAAGTGGATGTTAGAGAATGTGCTACACGTGCCATAGATTTGAAACTGGAAACCTTGATCGGCCAGAGTCTGATGAAGGTGTTGAATGTGTTTGAGTATCCAAAAGTCTTTAGGCAAATGTACAACCACGTGTGCTTAAGCATGTGATTTGTATGTGTATGGGATGGAAATATGTATTACAAATTTGTATATTTGTACGTATGAAAGACTTGGAGTTGTATGTGTAGAAATGTATGCGATTTTGTGTGTGAGCATTATGAAAGTGTGTGTGCAATGTGTGTGTGTGTGCGCGTGTGCGTGTGTGTGTGCATGTGTGTGTGTATGCAGCAAACCTCTCAGGTCAGACCTGAGTCCGCTGGAAACGGGTCTTCTCCACTGAACCAAGTCCACTGAAGTCATCTTTAAAACGAATCTGCTCTTGAGGCTTTGGTTCATGGGGCATGGTTGTTTATTTGTTTATTTATTTTGGTTAAATCTCTGAGACACGCCAGCCGGAAGACTAGCTGAAGAGCGGCCTGGGAGCAGAGAGACTGGGATTTCTTAATCAAACTTCCAAGTGTTATTTTTGGCCTTCTGCTGAGCTGGGACCCCAAAAAAGAATCTGCGTCTGATATTTACATCTCAAATCTTCAGAGCCTCATTAGCTTTGATATTTATTTATTTATTTGGGGGAGGAAAAAAAAGAAAGAAATTAAATCAAACAGAGAGGCACCGAGTAAAACCTTTGAATGTAGTGCAAAATTAATTAAAACAGGCAGCTGATGGCTAGGGTGGAAGACAATAGATTTCAGGGAGCAGACAATGAAACTAATTAGGCTCTGATGGGAAAAAATCCTGTCTCATTTGGTGACCATCCTTTGGTATTAATAAGACACCAGTATTGATATTTGAAGAAGAATAACAGAATTTTATCCTGGTTTTTGTAAAGGCTCCTCTATTTCCTTAACTGTGATCTTCCAAACTAAGCTAGTGAAACGGTTTGGCCTTTTTTTTAATGTATGTGCCAGGGAAAATGATTTTGCCTTTTACTTTCAACTACTTAGCTGTTACCTGGCCTCAAAATAGTGTACGTGAATGGAACCCAACAGTCACAGCCAAATACAAGGGATATTTAACTCCGGCAGTCAGCGTTAACCCAGACAGTGGAGCCCATTTGTGGATGTAAATAGAAATGATCTCAGCTCCATTTTGCCTCTGGATATTTTGAAGCCTGTTTCATCATCTATGCTTTGTAGATCTGTGAGAAATATTTGCATCTATCCCATTGAAAAACCCTTGGCCGTCAGTGTAAGGAAGACTTTTAGCTTCGCTTAGTATGAGTCAGTACCAAGGGGTCTGGTTTTCTCCTTGGACGCTCTTTTAAATGAAATCACCAGTTGGTATTCATGCTTTTTGTCCTTTCGTATTATGGTGCAGCAGCATAAATGTCCAACTGACCCAGTAGGACAATTTAATGCACAGCTGACTTGTCACAAAATTTTGAAATTGGTCACATGAGTCTCTGGAGTGTCCTTGGTCTCCTTTCCAGTTCTTTGAGAATCCCTGTCTACAAGAGCCCAGCCCAGCATCGAAGGCTCTCAGGGTGATACCAAGCCATCACTAGCTTTTAAAAGAGACTAGACTTTGAGAAATACTTTGATAAGCTTCAGTTCAGTGTTTGAAGATGGCAAAAGCACTAATGGTGGGGTTCTGGGTTTTGTGGTCCGTGGATAAAAGGATGCTTTTGGGCAAAAGGAATTCCAGTAGCCCCTCAAGGCTCAGTGCACATGGGTAGCCAAGTGGAGAGAATTCAGTGAATTATGCCATTCAGTTTTTCTCCACATTAAGTAAATCACAGCAATCTTAAGGATTTCTTGAAGCCTGAGTAGTGGCTGTAACTTTGTACCATAGAAAAAGTGGGAGACAGAAGGATAGAAAGAGATCTTGTCATTTGTGAAAACCCAAGGTTCTCCTTTGTAAGCATTCTATGAATTGGATGAATCAATCCTTCCCTCCTTCCCTCCTTCCCTTCTTCCCTCCTTCCTTCCCTCCCTTCCCTCCCTCCCTCCCTCCCTCCCTCCCTCCCTCCCTCCCTCCCTCCCTCCCTTTCTTCCTTCCTTCCTCCCTTCCTTCCTTCCTCTACTGAGGATTGAGTTCAGGGCCTCACACATGGCTAGTCAAGGACTCTGTCACTGGGCTAGGTCACAAGTTCTCTTTTTACTCTTTAGAATTTTGAAGTATGGCCTTCCTCACTAGGTTGCCCCTGCTAACCTGGGAGTCCCTCCGTAGCCCAGGAAAGCCCTTAAACCTCCCAGGTAGCCTGTGGCTGGCTTCCACAGCTTTTCATTTAAGTTTTACAGCGACCTTCTAAGGTGAGCATTCCTGAACAGGAGGAACAAAATGAACTTATCCAGCTATCAATAAACTGCAAATGCTGACAACCAGAACACAGGCTAAGCCACTCGTACTGGGTCCAGATGCCCTTTACTGTGCCCAGAGTTCATTACTGTGTGGAGAAGGTGGATGGTTAGGGAGGAAGGGCGGAGCCAGGGTGGCTGGCTGGAGTGTTGCCTGGGAAACCATGACTAACCGGACTGGGAAAGGCTACAGGATGTGATGGAATGTCAACTACGATTTTTGTCACTCTGCTCTCCAATGGAAAGAGCTAAGACTCTGGAGGTCAAGCAACGCTTTGGAAGTCACCCCACTAGAAAGTAGGTCTGAACTGGAAGCCATCTTGGGCCTTTCAACTCCCAAATTCATGTAACCCTCATGCTGCCTATAGAGGCGTCTCCAAGCTGACCTCAATATGTCCCAGGCTGGCCCAGTATTTCTCTATAAAGATATGGAGGAAAGGTTCTAGAAACCAGTTGAAGTAGAGGGAGAGGTTCCAGATTTAGTTGATAAGAAACTGAGATGCTTGTTTGGGTTTGATCTTCATATAAACAATGAATAATGAATGTGGACAATTTTAGCATTTATCTTGGGACATACTTATATTAAAATTTATCCATTGTTTATCTGAAATTCTAATGCAGTTGGGAATGCTGTTTTATCCGGAGCCCTGAGTGGGGAGGGCTAGGCCCTTCACAGAGCACTTAGACATAGACATTTCAAGGGCCAGTATGTGTCAGTCTGTAGAAATACCAGTGTCTAAGGTCCTTCCATTCAAAGCCTATGATCTGAGCTGCAGCCCAAATACTTCTAAACACACACCCCCTTACCCCCGGGGCTTCCTAATTCTAAAGTGATGGACTCTCAGGACAGAGGGCATTGAAGTCAATGTCCTGCCTTACTTTTTGTCTCTTCCTGTCTTCTCTTCACACGAGAAGGCAAAAGCCAGTGGCCTGGCACTCTGGCTTGGCTTTGAAGCTAGGCATGCCCTGGTCTCCCAAGCACATGGAAACAATTCCCTTCCCAAAGGCCTTCATGGTTAGCCAGCTGCATGGCGCATGGTTTTGCAGCTGTAGTTGTAATTTCTGCAGTGCCCCCACCCTAGCCCAGATGGTATCTATTAGAACGCATTGCTCTGGAAAAGCAAACTGAGTCTTAATTAAAGGTTGGCTATCCGAAGCCTGTTTGTAAATGAGAAAAATTAAGCAACTACTCTGAATAGGGCAATATGTCGCCTCTGTGGTTGGAATACCACTGTCTCCACACGTAGAGGGTCTCCCGTGCTTCAGGCTGTGCCTGGAATTGCATCTGAGTGCTTCATTGCAAAAGAAACACCAATGAGCCATGAGGCCCAACGGAATAGCTAGAGTCGCTTTCAGGGTGAAATGGGCCGGTCTTGGAGTTGAATCTCATCCTCTCACAGAGCCGCTGTTCAAATACAGTGCCGATGACCTAATAAAAAATTGCTTGGTGTCCCCCCCAAGCTAGGCTACTGTCATTGGTAAGCAGGTCAGGTGGAAGCTAGAAAAATCTAACCTTCACCTTACCTCTACATCAACAATGAAACAACCCAGGTAACGACAGCAATGCTCTTGCCCAGATCTTTTGAACAAAAGCTTTTTAAAAACAGGTGCACAGAAACCAGTACGTCCATATTTGGTTGGGGAAAAAAAAAAAGAAATTCTTTTTTTCATTTTTGCTAACTTCTAGCTGCAAGATACCATGTCCTTTAATTCTGAATATAAGGCAACACAAGATAGTCCTACCAGTTCTACGTGCGAAGTCTATGACTTTGTCATCAATAGAACTCACGTTCCCAGGGTTTAAATCGTAACGATTGTCTGGCCTGCCTCTCAGCTTTGCTATTTAGTAAGAGCACATATAATACTTGTAAAATGATTTACATAACCGTTATTTTGTGTAACTTGTCTCGTAATCTTGTCTTTTATGCATGTGAAACACTGTCTTATACGGATCCTCGAAGACATTGTGCCAATACAGTCAGATAGTAAAGGGATCGTGCTGTGTGAATCCACTCGTGTCAGGCACACGAAGCTGCATAGAGAATCAGCAGAGCAGGGGTGCCAGGGAGAGCAGAGGAAGGAATAGCGAGTTAAGTTCCTGCTTTGGTTTCAGTCAAGGTCATGACTTACAGCCTAGGTTGACTTTGAACTTTCAATCCTCTGGTCCCAGCCTCCTCACTGTTGGCATTACAGGGTGGATCACTGTGCCTAATCATGAGTGATTTTTAATGAGGAAAGCATTTTTAGTTTGGGGAGTTGAAGTGAACTGTTCTCTGGAAGCAGTGTGATTGTATTTAATGTCACTCAATCATGCTTTAGCAAATGGTTAAAAACTGCGTGGCTGCAACCGCAGAATTTGGGAGGTTGAAATGTGAGTTTGAGGCCATCTTGGGATACATAGTGAGACTTGGTCTTGGGGGAGAAGAGGAAGAGGAGGAAAAGGGGGAGGAAGAGAAGTAGAAAGGGGAGGAGGAAAAGGAGGAGAATCATAACAAACATTATGCCATATATTTTTGCCACAATTTTCTAATATCCATTGGAATGTTATAGATGTTTTCATATTACATTTCACACCCTGTGTTTCCTTGTAAAGAAGCCCACAACCCTCAGCAGACCTTGGTTATGGGGCAGTGGTTCTCAACCTACCTCATGCTTTCTTTTGTTTTGATCGAAGTCATGCTTTATAGCCAGGTTGGCCTTGAACCTTCAATTCTCTGTGCTCAGCCTCCCCAGTGTTGACATTACAGGGTGGGCCACTATGCCTAGCCATCAGTTATTCTAACAGAAACATAATTTTTAGTTTGGGGATATGAGTACTTAGGAACAGGTGCTGCTTGCTGTGTGAAGCCTATGCTGAGTTGAGCTTCACTGGGCACCTGCATTCCAGCATACATGTCCCAGAAACACAAGCCTGGAGCAGCCAAGTTCTGTGGCTAAAGATGGTAGAGAAACAAGAAAGGAGTGCGAAGGAAAGGCAGAAAAAGAACGGAAGTGATGGATAGTAGTCTCGGGGTCTTCATCTAGGAAGTGGGTCAGTGAAACATACCACAGAGGTGTGTCACTGGGAGGATTTGAGCACACTGTGTTCACTGCTCTCTTCCACATCCCACTTCTCGCCTCCCTGTTCTTCCTTCCCTCTCCATCCTATATGCACATAAGCAAACAGATGTGGCTGGTAGTTTTAAAAGTGGGGGGAGAAGAGACAGTGCAGGCATGATCTGTGCTAACGTGATGGCAGGAATAAGCGATACCGTAAGCGGGATGTGCGGGACGAACAAGGTGGCAGGCAGCAGCCATGCAGTCACACCAGCTGCTAGAGTCAGGGAGGTGACATCTGACACTTCCCAGGAATCCAGCCCCCAGGCAAACAGCCTGTGTCCCTGCCCTAAGAGCCTCATGCCTTTGAGTCTGGCGTGCTCCAGAGATGCCAGGAGCTGATAGGGGGGCACGAGGCAGAAGGCCTTCACGAAAAGGGATTCTTGAGAAACGGAAGGAGACAGGGCATGGCTAGAATTTGTCCTAGGGCTAGATAGCCTCCTCCCTCACACAGGGAAGAAGGGTCTGTTGGCGTTGCCTGTGCCTAAGAGGGGAAGAAGGAGTCACCCCAAAGGCCACAAATAAAACTGGGCAGAGGACATCATTCTTGTGGCGCATGACCGTGCATCAGCTTCCCTGGCGCCGGCCTCTTATCTCTAAGCTGATGTGAGGCCAGATTGCCATCCAGCTGGGGCCTGCTTCTTATTGCCTTCAAACCACTTCCTCGAGCTCCCTGGAACTCAGCACATCTGGCCACCCGGTGGACGTCTGCTCAAGAGAACAAGGAAAAGACAAACAGGCACGAATAGGGGTCGTGTGATCTACAAATACATGTGAGGCACTGATGGAGGTTCTAACTTCTTCTCTGGCCTTGAGCTAGCTTGTCTGCTCTCTGAACCTCAGTTTCCTGGACTGTAACATTCTGGAGGGGAGTCAAGGCCACCTACCTGATGCTGAAGAATTATTCTTGTTCCTAAAATTAAAAATCATTGGGATGGAGAGATGACGCCATAGTTAAGAGCAAGCATGTATTGCTCTTGCCAAGAGCCCAGGTTCAATTTCCAGTACCCATGTTGGGAAATTCACAACTGTCTGTCACTCTAACTTTAGGGGAGATCCAACACTGCTGGCCCTGACTGGCACCTGCACAAATGTGCACACATCCATATACAAATACACACACATATATGATTACAAAAATCTTTTAAAAATCATAATATTGGTAGTATTCCCACATAAAATCATAGACACAGAAGGAATGCACAGGAAAATATTTGTGGAAATTATTATATACAGAAGCCCAGTTTTCACAGGACCAAATGTCTGGTTAGTAAGTATGATCCAACTAAAGGACTTGTCAATTCCTAGCAAACTAGATGGAGCCATACAAGCACAAAGGGCCCAGATTATTGGACTCTGAAATACCAGTCTGCACCTACGTGTACCGTATGTTAGAGGTCACACACTGCCATCGTTGTATCTTTGGTATATACGATGTTTTTAAAACTTGAGCAACATTTTCGTAACAGAAGATTTTCTCTCAAAGTCCAAGTATTACATGTCTCCAGAAAAATCTGTAGATGTGATCCTAGCCACTACTGGCTGGCATTCTCACTTGCTATCAGTATGGTTTAAATTTGAGACTTTGGTTTGTGCAGAAAATGTCTGGCTATCCGGAGGAAAAAGGATGGTCCTGCCGGAGATGCTCCTGTCCTTCCGGGTGACTGATTCCGAGTCCAGCCACACAGTCCTTTGCTGGGTGTGATCAAAGCAATCAGCTGGCCCATGCCTGGCTACCTGCGCCTTTCCCAAAGTGGCTGCTTTCTCGATCAGGGGTAAGTAGCAGGCAGCAATGACAGGGACATCCAGAAACATCCAGCCTCTCATCCCTTCTGGGTCTCTTGCTGTGATTTTCTGTTTCCTTCTGCCCCAGGCCTTTTTTTCTGATGTGTGAAATTGCTTTCTCTCTCTGTGGGAGGCTTGAGGAGTCTCCCATGAAAGGGCTCTGCAAAGTAACTTTTGCAAAAATGACTTCTTTTTAATGGTTTATTTATATTTTAAATTGTGAGTAGGGTATGTGTGACCATTCAGCGTGTGTGTGGTGTGTGTGTGTGTGCGCGCGTGTGTGTTTGCTTGCATATGACCGCAGGTGCATAGAGAGCCAGAACAGGGTGTTGCATCCCCTGGAGCCAGAGTAGCAGGCAGTAGTCAGCAGAGGTAATAGGAACCGAACTTGGGTCTTCTGTGAGAGTAGTTTTTATTCTCAATAGCTTAAATCATCTCTTCAGCCCAGAAAATCATGACTTTTAGAAAGACTTTTCCTTCTGGAAGTTTTTTTTTTAAAAACTTATTTGACTTTCTTCTATGTACATTGCTGTGAAGGTGTTAGATGTCCTGGAACTGGAGTTATAGACACTTGTGAGCTGCCATGTAGGTGCTGGGAATTGAACCTGGGTCCTCTGGAAGAGCTGCCAGTGCGCTTAAACCACTGAGCCATCTCTCCAGCCCCCTCCCTCTGAAATTTTTTAAATGCCTTTCTTGCTAGTCCTCACTCTCCTGCCAGCAGCTTGTTCTGCCCTAGTAAGAGCTCAGGGAGACCACTTAACTGGTGGGAACTTCCAAAGGCTAAGACTCACCAGCCAGACTGTGGTTCTGTAGCTGAAAAATGGTAAGACGGTGACTCAAAGGAGAAGGAAGACTGGGGCAGTCTGCAGAGACCTGAGGTCACCAAGAACCCTTAGGGAGTCTTTGCTACAGGAATAGAAAAGAGAGCCTGCGCCTCTTCCTAGGAAGGAAGGTGTTAATGATGGGCAGGTTGGGCCCAGAGTGCACAGGGCCCCCATGCCCTCCGCACTTTGCCCCAAGGTCAGCAGGAACATATGAGGCTTAAAGCCTATAAGGATGTGCTCAGATCTGAGTTTTGCAGAGAGCAGTGGATGTGTTTGCCAGAGAGACAAGTAAGAGGGAGAGCAGAGAGTACAACGGAACCACAGAAGCCCACGTGGCCACAGTAGCCACAGAAGGCTAAAGAGAGGCTGTGCGTGTGTGACTGGGGGTAGGAGATGCCAATTTATGGAGCACTTTTATAGGTCCATGTGTGCAGTGAGGAAGAGCTAGATCTAGAGACAGTGCAAAACGGCTGCCTCTGGCTCCTGATGTATGGCGTCTCTAGTAAGCACAGAGTGACACGCAGGGGAAACCAATGGGACTGGGTTTATATTTGAGTGTATTATTAACATGCTGAGCCAGGCAATGGTGGCAGACTCCTTTAGTCCTAGCACTCGAGGTGGAGGCAGGAGGATCTCTCTGAGTTCAAGGACAGTCGGGTCTGCAGAGCTAGTTCCGAGACAAACAACACTATACAAAGAAACCCTATCTCGAAAACCAAACCAACAACAAAAAAGACACAGGCAGAACACACAAGCACCCTGGATTCTTGGTATCTATTTGCATGCTCTCCGAAGAAGTTTGTGGTTGAGTATGCTTGTCTTTGAACACACAGACAGGTTCATGCTGGCTGTGCAGTGCGTCCTGTAGCAAGGAAGCCATTTTCCCTCTGCTCTTTCTGTCTGGGAGAAGAGCAATCCCCATAATCAGTTTTTATCTCCCAGCAGCCCCTATCCTGAAAGCCTGCAGTTTAGTTATCTCCTCCTCCTTCTCTCCCCCTTTGTGATGGGCACCTTGATTTAATTTTGAATCCCCCATCTGGCCCAGTGTTTAATATATTGAAGTGTCACGAAAAGTTGAGGATCAAATACATAATGTTATCTATTTCCTTGCAGTCCAGGGAGGCCTAGGGCTTGCCTCTGGTCACCCAGTGATCTGAGTCCAGGTCCCCGAGGACTTCTCTCCAGCTCGGGATTTCCCACAGACCGGTTTAATCTCCACACAGTTATTTTAAAATGAGAGTTCACATAGATCGCAATGTCTTGCTCCTTTGATAAGCGGTGAGATCTGGAGACACTGGACAGATTCTGAATCACAATTTTCCATACTCTCCATCTCACTTGCAAGTCTCCCCTAGTCTTGTGCAGGTGGATAGATCTTTGTTTACATTATTTCTTTCTTCGTAGAGGAATGGAGGAATATTATAGAGTCATGAGTCTAACAAACGAAGGGCACAGGGAGAGAACATGGTGGAGGGAATAGAGGTTATTCCTACATGTGTTCTATTTGTTTTTGGTCTTCTTTTCATCTGGGAAGGGCAGTGATTGGAACTGAAGTGCTAAGCACAGGCAGTCCATGCTCAGCTTCTGCTGAGCGACCACTTCCAGGTCCCACACGCTGTCTTACAGGTAAAAATGGCCTCCTGTTGTGCTCACTCTTTTATACACACCCTTCACCCTGACTCCTGGGCTCAGACACAGGCATGGGGACCTCCTGCTGGGAGGCGCGAGGGTACAGTACCTGGGAATAAATCTTTCTGGGTGGCCTTGGACAAGCTTCTACCTCTCCCTACAACTGTTTCCGCGCGTGCAAAATGAGGTTGGGATGGCACTGCCTTGCCTGTGGGTGGCTGTAAGGGTTTCAGCAGAGACATAGTGACAGCCGCTGGCAACAGTTTGCAAAGAACAGGCACTGCTTTGTCACCAGGGTGAGTGGCAACATATTGACTTATTCTCTCTCTAGTTAATTCATTTGGAAAATGATTATTGACTTCATGACCCCAAGAGGCTGAAGCCTTTAAGAAATGCCAAAGCACACATGTTCCAGGTCTCTTGGTTCACATCAGGTGTCCTCAACCTTGAATATGCGCTAAAATTATCTGAGTTTACTCTTACAGAACACGGTTCTGGGGACTTACTAACCACTATCAAAAATTCTAGATCTACGTTGCAATGATGACTAATATGTCAGGTGATGGCCAGGCTGGAGAACTCTGCTCAAGCCCAGTTGGGTCATACATGACTTGAGGGTGTACCTTGAAGTATGTATCTGAATATCCACTGCCTAACTCGCACCATCTCATCCTCAAACCACTAGAACCGACTCCATGGCGCAAGATGGTCCCTATTTTTCCTACTGCTGTTCTGTCATCTGTGGGCACTACTTCCTCTTTGACATCTGAAACCATAGTGCTGAATGACCCAGCAGTGAGCATGGGATAGACCCTCCGTCTACCTGAAGTCTGGATGAATGGCCATGGTCCCAGAGGTCTACATACAGCTGTCTCTTCACCAGGGTCTCCTGAATTTGTCTTACCCACATTAGCACAGCGCAAGCTTAGACTGGAGATGGCCAACATTTCTAGAAGAAATTTTACAAGTCAGCTGGGAGAGTTTTCCCCCAAAGCGAAGGCTCTGCCTCCCCTTTACAGTGCTTGATGTATTTATACACAACTCATAGCGTCCTTACAACAGCTAACATTTGCTTTCATACATTTGACAAAGAACTCCTCCCCAAATCAATTATTCCAAGGAACATATGCCACTGCTTGCCAAAAGGAGGAAGATAACAATAAAAATCAGCACAAAAGAAAGAAACCCATTTATAAAATTTAGGATGGGACCTTTCTTCCTCTCCATGTGGAGGCTGTGAGTCACTGGAGAGCTTTGAAAGCTGTTGCCACTGCCCTGAGACTTTATTTGATGTTACAGCCCTGAAGAATACCATCTTAGCCCATCCACCCAGTCATCCGCACTACTCATCCAGTGGAGAAATCTCCATCCATCTAACCTCTGTATTTTAAAAACTGAGGCCTAAGAGGGGAAGAAATATCCAAGGTCTCATCATTAAAAATTTCTGCCATCATGGACTTTCTCTTCTAGTGATTGGAGGTGAGGCTAATGAGGCATGTAAGGACTCACTGTAAGGCACATCTTCAGGGTCTGTATGGCCTTGCCTTGGCTTAAAAGGGCGTCCCTCCTTTACTTCTACTTACCAGAAACCTCCTAGGTGCCTGGCATGACAGACAGGCAGGCCAAGTTCCATCCATCATGGTACAAAAGAGCGACGGGACCCAGAGTGCTCCCCCAGTGTCCCGCCTTCCGACAGAAGATGCTGTTATGAGTCCCATCCACACCTGCCCATGGAAGGGACTTAGCTCTTTGTGTTCTGCGGGCATCTTTTCATTTGAGAAAGCAACTACCCTCTCACACCATTCTGGGTTCCGCCTCCCAGCAGCGTGCTCTTTGAGAATGCCGCTAATTTCCGTGTCTGGCTTCCAGACCCAGACATCAGGACAACCACCTTTCATCTCAGGTTTGTAATACAGAAGACCTTCAATATTGAGAACAGATAGCCTAGAAGGTGGCTTCATATCTCTCAGCAAGATTGCTGTAACTTAAGTCTCCCGCCCCCAATCAAGGCTTTCCCTCCGCCTCGTAGGTATTTGGATACAAACACCCCTTTCATTGGACTGATTGGAGGTCTCCAACCTGCAATAAATGAAACATCTGATCCCCTTGAATCCAAATCACTTTTTCTTTGATTTTCTTTTACTTCTATTTCTTCTTCCTTTGTTCTCGAGCTCGAGTCAAATTTCCCTTTAGAAATTGAAAGAATGTGTGTGGGTTTTTCTGCTCCCCCCTCCTCCCCTTAAACCAAGCTTTGGTTCAACTGCTAGGTAGCAGGCTAGAATATTCAGATCAAGTTCAATGGCAGCTTGTCTCCAGGAATGTACTTTGCAGGCTATTGTCCCGCCCTGCGTGGGCAGCAACTATACGAATTAGCACGTGTTTATTGGTCACTAAGGATGGTCACCTGAGTAGCCCCTATGTTTGAGAAAATATAAAAGGGAAGGGGCAATTTCCTCTGAGGAAGGAACTTAGTGACTCATGTCCAATGGCTCCATGCTGGCGTCTGACTACAGAGCAGAGTATTTCGCTGCTTTTGCAATGCTCATCCATCCACGTAGACGAGTTGAGTCCTCAGCTTCAGCTACCAGGAAATGAGGGAATCTGTTCGTCTCTGGAACGACCAGAGAGGACACTTCAGATACTGTAAAAGGCAAGCAACAAACAAGCATGGTATTGAATTCCTGTAATCACAGCCCTGGGGAGCCTGAGTCAGGAAGATTATAAGTTCAAGGCCAGCCTGGGCTGGGCTGTAAGACCCCAGCAGCATCTCCTCCTGAGAAGGCCAACAGGATCTATGAGCACACACTTCCTCCAGCTGTGCTGGGTCTGCACGGAGCCAAGGTTTTGACCTCCTCTACTGGTGTCAACATTCTGCCAAGACCTCTCTCAACTTGACTGTTACCTATTATAGACCTAGCAGCATTCACAAGCTTCTTCTAGATTCCTGGCTCTAGAAGTTTTGCTAGAGAAGTGTTTGAGCTGTGAAGTCTAGGGATATGTTCCCAGGTAGTAATAGTACTAATGTACCACCCCAAGAGTTCCTGGTTGGCTTTTTCAAGCTATATGGCAGAGAACAGAGTTCTTTCTGTCCCCCAATGCATTTAGTTCTTCCTTCATACAATGGATGCTTGACATTAAACAGATAGTTGGGTGCCTGCATTGTTTTGCTTCCCTTGCAGCTAGGTATGATTTGCGCAGTTATATTCTGGTTAGCTGACACATGCAGAAGCAAGATATACAACTCTGGGGAGGCTTATAGTAGGAGAAAAGCTATTTCGATCTTCCTCCTTCGATCAGGCTGAAGCTGTACATAAAGGCTGGAGTGCTGGTAACCATCTGGAACCATGCAGTGATGGTGCAGAACAGCGGCAGAAGGCACTGAACCTGGCACTGAGGGGTCCCGGATCATTAATGTGGTCCTTCCAAATGGAAGAGAAGTAAACCTCTGTGGTGGTGTTCTCTGAAGCTCACACTGTTTGCAAACCTAACCTCTCTTGTTTGTGAACAAACTCATATACTGAGTCAGACATTCACCTAATGGGGGAACGCCTTCGACTGACCCAGCAGCTTCCCAAACCAACACAGAAAGATGGAGAGAAAAGCCTGCTGTGATTTTCTCTAAGTCCTTGTAATTTTTGGACACTTGTTGTCTCTAACTGTCTTAGCTTCCTTTCTTGATGATGCAGCAAAATACCCTGACAAAAGCGGCTCCCGAGAGAGAAGGTTTACGTGGCTCACGATTCCAAACCACAGCTCAACACTGAGGGGAATTCAAGGCAACGAAAAGTCAGAGGAACTGGTCCCATCACAAGCACAGTCAAGACCAGAAAGCCATGAATTCATGTACATATTCATGCTCTCAGCTTGCTCCCACCTTCCCATTCAGTTCAGGGCCTGGCCTATGAAATGGTGTCACCCACATACAGAGGCTCTTTCCACCTCAACCATCCCAATTAAGAAAATCCTTCACGGGCAAGCCCACAGGACAACCTAATTGAGACTCCCTTCCCAGGCGATTCCAGACTGGGTCAGATTGATAACTAAAGACTCCATATTCTACCTTCTCAGGGCTTCACTTACATCCCAGCTCAGGCCTTAAACTCTCCTCTCTTGTGATCCCTTTCCACCCAAGAAATTTCGACGTGCCCCTAACTATGTAGAAATATAAAATATGTTTATATCTTACTTTAAAAATATTTGTTATTTTTTTATATTTATGTTTATGTTTTTATTTTACTAATAACAAATTATAAAGGAATTTCTCTTAAGGCAATTCTATAGACATATTGTTTTACCATTTACTAGCGAGGAAAACAAATTTGCATGGTAATGAGATCGATATATGCTTTTATTTGCATAAAGAACTAATTATTGGCTGCAGGCCTAGCCTATTGGCCCTTACAATACACTCAGCAGGCTATACTTTCTAAAAGTAAAAATGAAAAAGGAACATTAAATCTTGGCTAAATATTTGATGCTATAGGACAGAGCATTTCAGTGGTTTTCAGAGCTGATCAATCTTTTGACTCTATAATAATCAGTGCCGAGAAAGCCACTTGCATAAACACTTAGTACAAAGTGGCAGAAATATTTCTAGGCTATTTCAGAAATTGCTGAAAATTCTTTCCTAATCCCAAAGCCAAGATTCACTTAATGATCTTTTTAATGAAGCTCAAATTGGCAACTCAAATAGCAATTTTTAAAATCAAATATTCTAGCACAGTGCAATCCAACTCTATGCTAATTCTTCTTGTGCTGAGAGATGAGGGTAGGAAACTATTCTTTGTTTTTGGCTAATTAAACCAGTGTGCTTCTAGAGCCGAAAACATTGTCTTCGAACTTTTAAAAACTCCGCAAGTCATCACAACTGATAGTTTCGAGCCTGAGCTGAGGGCCCAGACAGGGCTCACGGCTCCTGGAGTCACAGTGTATAAAGTATGCATATGTGTTTAGAACAGAGCCTGCCGGGAGGCCATATGATGTGACCGGAACCGAAGCTGCCAGAAACATCCGGGAGCATCATGTTTGATTTTGAAAATTATCTCTGATCATTATACTTCCAGAAAACTTTCAGTGTTGGCACATCACCTTTGAACCTCTGAATTGAGTGCCACGACCCCATACGAATCTGTGCCCTAACTCAGTAATGCTCCCCTGCCCTTCCGTCCTGTTAGAACCCATCCCAGATGTACCCAGATGCTCCTTCCTCTGAGCTGTAACTTCACACTCTCCGAAAACCTCTTCCATCCTGTTCTCTAAGCCTTAATAGACTCTACTCTTTCTCAGGGCCTTCTGCATTCCCTGGGCTCAGATCTTCCAGATTCCCATTTGCTTCTGTGACCGAACATTCTTCTTGTCCATTGAGTTAAACAAACAAGCAAACGAAACCCTAGCTAGCCCTGCCTTCCTCCACCCTGTCTGTCTCCTCTGTGCTAAACCCCTTGCCCTCCCTCAAGCCCCTGCACCTCTTCACAGTTCTATAGGCTTTCTTGCCTATAGGGATTTCTTACCTTTCTTACTGTCTCCCTTCCTGACAGCCTCATCCCCCAATATCTCCTGGATCCGTCTCTTGTACAGGTAACCCTCATCCTCTTCAAGAGGCAGCCCCCTTCTATCTACTGCTCCCCTGGGAACGTTCCCTGTGCATGTACCCTAAAGCCTGTTCATCCTCAGGACCCCGATTCTCTCAGGAGACTCTCTCTGCCTAGGAGACCTCAGAACCTATGATTAGGCTTCTATCTACCCTGTAGACTGCTAAAGTTGGGTCCTGCCCAGAAAGGCCATCTGTAGAAACTTAAGTCCCGTATACTTGTGTTTGATGCATTTGGAGCTGGGGCATAATTAGCATTAGATTGGAGGTCTTGAGAGTGGGTACCCATGATGGTGCCAGTTCTGTTTCATAGCTTGGAAGTAGGTCTTCTTATTGTACCCCTAGCCAATCTAGACCTCACTGTTCCGAACAGACTGGCTTTGAATATGTGGAGATCCTCCTGCCTCTGCTTTCTGGATGCTGGGCATTAAAGGCTTTGTGGGAAGAGGAGGACATGTCTGAATTACCTGGTTTCTCTGGCTCACCATGGGATGGAATACTCAGTGTCATGCTAATGACACAGTGTGAGGTCCTCTCCAGATGCTGTGGTACCGTGGACTTCCCTGCCTCCAGAGCTGAGAGCCAAATAATAATAAACTTTACTTCTTTATAAAACCCCAGTTTGGGATTTTTACTGTCAGCATCAGAAAATGGACTAGAGGAAGGCTGGACTCTCCCTGAGATGCCCCCACTTCTAAAACCTTCCCTAGCCCAGCAAGTCACAGCCTCCAGGGACCAGTCTCTTCCCAATAGTTTATGGGAAAGACACTTCATGTAGCTAGACTGACTCAGCGTGGTTTTTTTTTGCCCTTCTTGGTCTCAATGTTACTATCTATAAAATGGACATGATAGCACTACCCAGCTCTAGGACCAGCTCAAGACACTGAAGCACAGATGATGGGGGCAAAACTTAAGGAGGCCTCAGGGTGTCTAACTGGCCTCCTCATGGTTCCAGACCCGCAATACTGTGTCCAGCTTTGTGAGGGACATATGAGTGACTACACACAGAGCCTGTGCGCAGCACCAGCTGTGACAAGAGTGCCATTTGTGTGCTGAGACTTGAATTCTGCCATAGACTGAAGACCCACGCCCACCCCCAGCTCCTCTGGTGTACTCTATCCCCATTAGGACAGCTTTAGGGGTATGTCTTTGGGAAGTCAATGGACCAAGAAAGTAGAACCCTCATAAGGGAATGGGTGTTCACTCAAGAGCCTGGGAAACAATGGCTTGGCTTCTCCACATGACATAAAGTAGGGGGAGAAGTCTCAGCCCAGCTTCACCTTCATCTTGATCTTCCTGGCTCAGGAACTTGAGAGGGACATCTCTGTTGTTCCAGTCACTTAGCATTCTGTTACATAATAGCAGGTCCAAACCAAGACAATCCCACCAATGTCTTGCCCTGACCTGTGGGCCCAAACAATTGTAACCTTGAATCCTCCTGCCTCTGTTTCCTAGGTACTGGGGTCACAGGTGTGCACCACTATGCCTGGCACCAGTCTCCTGAAAGCTTAAATGTTCCTTCCACAGAATTTTCTCCTCTGAGGACGACCGGTGTCACACTCTTTCTGAATGGCAGGTCTCAACAAGACCATTACTTCGGCCCCTTCTTTCTAGTTGCTATCTCTGAGGTAAGACTCAGGTATATTTGGGACTTCTGGGGCGAAATTTAAGGTTCCTTTGAAGGGATAATTCCATCATGCTGTGAGGTGGCCAGCATGCTGGCCAACAGTCTGGTGGTAGAGAAATGACAGAGGGGCTGCTGTACCATGGAACCGAACACACGATGCCCACAGTTCAGCACTCTTGTGCTGAGAACCCACACCTGAATCCCTGACTTCAGAAGGAGAAAGAGAGAAGCCAGGTAGGGCTTACTGCTTAGGGGTCTTGAATGGGTTCATCTTCTCCTCCAGTTGAAGAATTAAAAGTCAGGCAAAAATCTCAAACACAGCGGCCAGCAACAGCAAACTTGTAGCAAACTTCATTACAAGTCAAGAAGCAGACATATAGACACACACACACTTATACTCACACACTTAAAGGTACACTTTCACGCATGTATACATACTCACACTTAAACACACATTCTCTCTTACACACAAATCATAATACACTCACACACACACACACTTTCACACAGATGCACACTCAAGCACGAATACACATTTACAGATTTAAACATGCACTCACATAACGCACATGCACACACACATGCACACGCATACACACACAGTGGCAGTGGTGATGTGTAGAGAAAGAGACTCCCTGCAGAACAGAAATGGAACCAAAATTTATTTTCCCCCTAGAGGGCTAGGGGTTTTCCATGCTGTGGTATGGGGCAGGTCCCTGTCCCCTAATTTGGGCTTGGTCAGCTTAAACAAAAAAGTGGAGCTGACAGGCTCATAGCATCAGGTAAAGATGTTTAAAACTTGCCTTGAGAGTATCTGGCCAGTCTGGACCTATTGGTGTAACCAGAGCCCTGACTGCAGGACAAAAACCTGCTGGGCCTGCATCTGTCAGGAAGGTGGGGAAGAAGCTGAAAGTTTGCTGTCTTGATCATCTGTCTGTGGCCCTTGCCCTGTTTGTCTGGGATCTGTCTGGTTCTGAGCCCCTCAGGGCCAGACCATTAGGGCTGACAACTTGGTGAGAGGTCAGGCACATTAACAGTTTGCTCAAAAGAAAGTTGCTAAGTAGAGCAGACAAGGGCTGCAAGAGCTGATCAATAAATACTAACTGAGCATCAGCTTCGTGTTATTGATGACTCTAGTAATATAGTGGCCCATAAAATGGAACAAATGGGGAGAGCCCTCTTCAGAAGGAGTGCCGATTTATTTCTGCCTATGAGCAGATGTTTATGCAGCCACTCAATACGTATTTATTGAGCTCCTTCTGTATGCAAGGCACTGTTCTGGTTGCTGAGAATGAACTTATAGGTGGAGGAAAGGAAATAAGCAATGAGGGCCTTGGGTCGTATTTCCCCCAGAAGAAGATGCTGAGACAAGGGTTCCAGGGCCTGGATTCATTTAAAACAGCACTTTCAGAAGACAGTGGTAAGGGAAGGCAAGAAAGGGGAGGAGGCCAGGCAAAGGTGCAAGGTCCCAGAGGCCCTGCCTCTCTTTGGAGCAGGGTGCCTGGCTTTACTGAACATGGACAGAAAGCAAATATGCAGGTACTTTTGCTCTTAGGCAGGCCCTGGAGCCTTCCAGAGGCAAGACACACAGAAGCCAGGGTTAGATACAGAGAACCTATCAACAATACCTAAGTGCATCGGAGTGGTACCATACCTTAGACACAGCATAAGGACGTTGCAAAAGGGACAGTGACTCACCACTATTGCTGCTGCCTCTACCCATGGAGGCTCCACTAGTCTCATAGGACTTCACAGAGCTTTGGGGCCTCTATTCCCTTTTCTTACTATTCCCCGAGGGAGGTGGGATGACTTACGAGGAGACTATTGGGGGGCCTGACACAGCTATGCACTGAAGAGCTGACCAGGACTTAAACTGTTGCTAAAGCAGTTAGCTCTAGACTACATTTTCAGGCAGGTTGTTCAGGTTTTACAATGGCCCCTGGGCTGTGCTATATGGGAAGGGGATGTCTGCTAGAGATTCTGTTACCACTATTGTCAGTGCCGTATTTTATACTCTCCTTACTCCTGTGCCTCCATTTCTGGTACCAATCTGAGCATCTTGCTGTTGAAGGCTTTCTCTGATTGCTGGATCACACTCTGCCTGCCCATGTCTCCATGAGCCCAAGGCAGGCCTCAAGGAACCCCAGGGTGGCCTCTGCTACAGCTGGTGGGAGTTAATATTCACATAGCCCCATTCTACCTCATAGGGAAGCTAACTGTAATGCCTGAGATCTCCACTGGCTCCCAGAGTCCCTGGCAGTACAAAGCCTCAGCTGCTCACAGCGACAATAAACCCACTTCCTTCCTGTCTCACTTCTCCATCTACTATCACTGCCTCTTAAGAGCATCCCCAAACACAGACGGGCCCATCCCTCCCTTGCATGGGGTCGGCTGGTAGAGAGGGTCTATTTGGCCACTTCCAAAGCTTTGATGGTGTCATTTGTCAGGGAGAAAGAAGATGGGGCAGGGATGAGAAGTTTCTGGAGGGGAAATGCCAAACATGTAAGAAGAGTCATGGTGAGTTGACAAGTCTACTGACCATTCAGGCTATGCTGGGGAGGGGTCACATGAGAACATGAAATTGAAGGTGGAAGTAAGGCTGTCCCCAGAGCATGCTGGGTGTTTGTATAGCAACAACAGGAGATCATGACCTCTGGCCTGGTCTTCCTGTTAGAGGGGACAACCGCATAAGCCAAGTCCAGTCGGACATCAAGTCTAGGTTATTCTTATATTTTTCAGAGGACATCCAGGCTCACCAGGAGCCTGTTTATACATGTGCACTGTCTGGGAGCTGCGTGTTTACCTTAAGGTGAATACCAGCTGGTATTATCCCGGAAAAGTCTGAATCCTAAAGTCAGATGACACTGACTGCAAGGTTGTTCCCTGACAGAGGATCCTCGAGCAAGTCAGTTACTTCCCCTAGTTATGTGTATAGAGCAACAACAATAAAGTGTCTGGCTATATAGATTTAGAAATACTTTGCCACAAGGGACTCAAGTAGACAAGATAGGATGCTGATACATGCTTATCATCCCATCACTCCACAGCCCGAAGCAGAGGCTCAAGAATTCAGGTCGCTTCTGGGCTATGTAGTAAGCTCCGGGTTAGTCTGAGCTACATAATTAAACTACTGAAGCCAAAACAGAAAAGATAGGAGAAAGGCTAAACACAGGATTTGGTGGGGAGAATGACCTCACACGCCTGCCCTAGTTCATGTCCTGCTGCTCTGGTACAACACTGACGAAAAGCAGCTTGGGGGAGGAAAGATACCATCTGGCTTATACTTCCAGGTCACAGTCCATCACTGAGAAAAACTGGGGCACAAACTAAAGCAGCAACCATGAAGGAATACTGTTTACTGGTCACTCACTGGTTCCTGCTCAGCTTATTTTTTTTTATACCGCTCAGAGCCTAGGGATGGTGCTGCCCACAGTGGGCTAGGTCCATCCACATCCATTATCAGTCAATATGATCTTTTGCAGACAAGGCCACAGACCAGTCTGATCTGGGCAGTTACTCAATGGCGGTTCCCTCTTCCTGGTTCACACTCACAGGCTTGTGTGAAACTGGCAATACAAAGTAAACACGACAGAATCTTACTTGATGTTCTTCTCTAGAAAAGAGATGGCTAATTTCCCTTTTTGTTCTTGTCTGTATATATTCCAACTGTGGTTCCTAAATAATTTTTTTGGCCACCAGTGCGGTCAGTACAAACATCAAAGTCTTGTAGAGACACAAAGACTTTGATTTTAGGTTGACATTTGAATGTCCCAGAACCAGTGCTACTGCAGAATCAGCCCAAGGTTTTAAACCCAAATCCCCAAATCTAATGTAATATAGTACATTAGCTCCAGCTAGCCTCAGAGAGATGTAGGGAGTGGTGGGGACAAAAGATGAGAGGGGAAGAGAGGAAAGAGGAAGAAGGGGAAAGAGTAGAGGGAGGGGAGGGAGAGAGGAAGAGAGGCTGGCATTTTCTCTTAGGCCTAGGCCAGCATAACCACTATTAGCTTCTTGCCTATCTATTCCTAGGCTGTCATAGACCATTGGCTCTGCCACAAATCAGACCATAAATGCTAGTCGGTCAGGAGACTCTAGGGACATTTAAGACCTGGTACCCCAGCTGACAAAAGCAACTGTCAACTTTGGAGTCCTGGCTTTCAGAAATCCAACTCAGGTGTGTGAGAGGTGGGGGAGCTTGTAACCCTACCTGAAGGAACCCTGGCACAGATTCAGGCTCCCTGTGGAGGTGCCCTTTTGAGGTATTTGTGAACTCTTTAACACACCATCTAGTTGGTTTTAAAGGGTCTCTTTGTCCTGAAAGCTCACAGACAGCAATCATTCCGCTCTCCTTTCCTTGTTTTTTTTTTTCATCTCTCATCCATTTCAAGCATGCGTGGAAGCCTGCTGTTGTGAGTTTGCATGGAGGAGGTGAAGCCCTCTTCCATCCTGCCTGGCACTAACAGCAAGGGGAACATCAAAAGGCCCAGCAGCCTCCTGACATGGTCCAGCTCTTCCTATATGATGTGGAGAGGAAACTGGAGGCTTTGTGCTTCCCTGGCTCATCTCACATCAAGTCAGGTTTACCCTTCCCTTAAAGCGTAGATCCAGTGGTCCTCACGTGCATACACAGCAGTGATGTCAGAAGTAAGGTCAAGAGGGAAGGAACAGGCTCCCTGCCAGGCTGGAGAAGACCTTAAGCAGCCAGAAGTGAAGAGAAGAGGAAAAGCTAGCCTCCTCTGGGGTTCCCCGCTGGGCTAAGAATTGGTGAACACTGGGTGGTGGGAACCCAGTGCACCCGGACTCAGCAGCTGTCTTTTGTGACTGAAGAGAACAAGGAGCTAGGACTAAGAGAGTGTAAGGGCCTCTCACCCTGTGATTCCACCCCCTGCTCCATCTCTTAAGTACAGCCCTGGCTGTGTCGCTTGATCTCTGGGCTTTCTTTTTGTCACCTCTTCCAGTTTTCGACATTGAGGACCACATAGAGTCCCTGTTGCTTACTTTTTCGAAGTATTGTAAAACATTATAGCTGGGGATGCAGCTAGTGGTAGGGTCCCTGCCCATCATGAGCAAGGCCCTGGGTTCCATCCCCTTTACTGACAATAAACAAATAAAATCTAAAAAATATATTGAAAATAAAGAAGCAAGCAAGGAAGGAACCCTGTCTCCTATAGCCTCCAGCCTTAGGTAGGTAGGCCTGGCATACTTACCTGTCACCTGGGAACACTTGCCTATCATCCCTGTCCCGGACACCTGAAGCAAGCCTTCTTCCTCTTCTATTATTATTATTATTGCCTTTCATCTAGTATTCAGGACATCCAGCCTTGACTAAGTAGAATAGTGCAGGGACAACAGGAAGCAGGGGGTGATAGGGCTGTATTCCAAGAGCTCTCAGCTTCTAACTCAGTTTCCCAGATCTACAACACTTTTTGTGGGGAGGGAGGGTGTTGAGACAGGGTTTCTCTGTGTAGCCCTGGTTGCCTAGGGATAGACCAGGCTGGTCTTGAACTCAGAGGTCCGCCTGCCTTTGCCTTCAAAGTGCTGGGATTAAAGGCGTGCCCACCCAGCTAAAATTTTCATCTGCAATACGGATGTACAATGAAGGCCAATGATGTGAGGGTGGGGGCAGCCGGGGGGAGGCAGGAGTTGGATGTATCTGTCTATGTATTTGTTGTCATCTCATGTAGCTCAGGCTGGCTTTGAACTCTGATCCTCCAGTCTCTATTTCCTAAGTCCCGAGATTACCTTAGGTAGTGGTACCCACATGAGTTTTCTCAGCCTCAGTGTCCACGCACAAGTAACTGGGGTTTCTCAGTTTTTCAGTTCGTCCTTGCTAAGGGTTCAATGCCCTTAGGCTCCTTAGACAAGCGCATTAAGGTCATTATTCCCCTACGGCCAGTCTTGCCCACGAGTCCCTCTGCTAAACGATCACCACGTCTTTCAGATCCCGCAACATCTTCCAGCTTGCTCTAATTACTCTCTGCTCCCACCAGGAGTTAAACATTCCCATCATGCCTTGACCCTTTAGAACGAGTCTGCTGGTTGTTGTATCATGAAACAGTGGCCAGGCAGTTTAATTGAATCTTTTTATGTCAAGTGCATGCAGACATCTGTGCTGAATAACAATGCGGAGCCCTTGCAGAGAATGTTTCCCCTTTCAAGTGCTTCACTGCCACTCAGCAGCACGCTTGCAGACGGACGTGCTCAATTTCCTTGGCTTCGTGCTGAAAGCATCGGTGGGAACTGGAAGCTGGAGGCTCACTAGCAAGGCTGAGCTGTACCGGAGAGCTGGGAGTAAACTCGGAGCAGATACTCGGGACAATTACCTCCCGTGCGTTCCTTCCTTAGCCATACCCTTCCCCCTCTTGTCCATAGGACAGGCTTGGTTCTGATGAACAGGCAAACACTTGTCCCATCTCAGGGGTTTCTGATGCTTCTGCTTCTGCCTCATGTTCTGGATCCAGCAGGCTATCTGGGGTTTGTTTTGGGGCTCTCCCCCATAGACACCTAGGATGGATAAACAGTCAAATAGCCGAACCCGTCACCCACCGCCCCTTAAGGCCTGAACTGGCTCTTCCTTTCTGCTCACAGCTCATTGGCTGAAACAAGTCACATGAGCACACCTATCAGAAACAAGCTTCTGAAACTGATGACTTGAACATGGCCATGCTTTCCCTTCCAATCCAGAGCACCACCATCAGCTCCTCGACACCATCGGTCTCCAGTAGAAACTCCGTCTGCTGTCTCTAAATTTGCTCATTCTTTCCCCCAGTCTTCCTTACCTTCCCAGATAAGAATGAGTCTTGTGCCATTGTCTTCTCCTCAAGCCAATGACTTTCACTGGTTCTCACTTGTTCTCAAACCCCAGGCTCATGTCCTTCATGTGCCCTGGAGGTGGCTGGGTCTGGGAACCACGCCTACCAGAACTCTCCTAAGTCCTTAACACATAGTATCTTTGCAGCTGCGTTCTCTCTACCCAGAAACACCCCACCCCATCAACTTCCCACAGTGATTCCTAAGGATTCTTCAGCACTGAGTTGACTATTTCTTTGTCCACCAAGTCCCAAGCACACAGGAGCCTTTTGCACAGTTCTCCCTGCAGGAAGAATGGCGTATTTTTGCAGTATATATCGGTTATAAGTTCCATAAGGCCTGAGGCCTAGTTTTGCTCTCTGTTCAGCTTTGTTCTTCCAGGTCTTCGCAATCTTTGCTCTTATCAGTTGTCATGGTTATTTTAATTGATGTGGGAGTGATTTCTTATTAATAAAGAAACTGCCTCGGCCCTCATAGGACAGAAAATTAGGTAGGCGGAGTAGACAGAAGAGAATTCTGGGAAAAAGAAGCTTAGTTGAGAGTTGCCATGTTTCTCCCGCTCCAGACAGACGCAGGTTAAGATCCTCTCTGGTAAGCCAACTCATGGGCTACACAGAATATTAGAAATGGGTTAGAACAATATGTAAGAGCTAGCCAATAAGAAACTGGACCTAGCCGGGCCAGGCAGTGTTTAAAAGAATACGGTTTCCGTATAATTATTTCTGGGTATAAACTAGCCATGCGGGCGGCCAGGTGCCGGGGACGCAGCCCTGCCGCTCCTAATTTCAACATTTAATATTGTATGAGGGATACCATGACCAAGGCCATTATTATAAGTGAAAGACTTTAACTGGAAACTTACTTACAGTCGCAGAGGTTTAGTCCCTTATCGTCATGGTGGGGAGCATAGTTGGCCTGGAGCGGTAGCTAAGAGCTACATTCTAATCCACAGGTAGAGGGAGGCGCTGGGGCTGATGTGGGCTTTTGAAACCCCAAAGCCCACTCTCATTGACACTCTTTCTCCAAAAAGGCCACAACTCCTAATCCTTCTAATCTTTTTAAATATTACCACTCCCTGGTGACATTCAAATATATGAGCCTGTGGGGGCCATTTTTATTGGAACCACCATATTAGTGAACTAAAGCTAGGTATGGTGGTACATTCATGTAATCCCAGAACTTGGAAAGCTGCAGGCAGGAGAACTGTGCCTTTGGGGCCAATCTCTGTACACAGTGAAACTGTCTCAAAAGACCAAGAGCTGAGGATATAGGTCTGCAGTGCCCAAGGCTTGCTTAACATGTACAAGGCTCTGGATATAAACTCTAGAACCACACACAGGAAATGAGTTCATTTGTTTTTTAATCAGTGTTTCTCCAGTTTTTTTTTTTTTTTTTGTTGTTGTTGTTGTTGTTCACCATTTCTATCTGCTCAAATAGACACTCTGGTTAACTCGAAACAGAGTCAGAGATTTGGAACGCACCATCTTGCAGTATTCGTCACAGCCTTGGCTGCTCTGCAGTCACTGCAGGCTTCCTTCTTTCTCCCACAGTCTCGTACCCACGGACCTGCGGGCATCATAAACCCTCAGCACGGGGTGTTGAACTGACCTGCGTCTCAGCAAGCTCAACTCATCTGAGGTTCATGTAGAAAGGGGGCTGCACATGTCTGTGACAAAATATAGGAGAAAAACCACTTCCGGGAGGAAGGGCCCACCTTCCATTGCGGTTTACAGGTTTCACCCACAATCCTCGACTGTCTTGGGCGTGGTGTGGCAGAGCGTGAGGCAGGAGCATGCAGGTGGAGCAGAGGTGACTGACATCTCATGGTCAACTTGGGGCAGAATAGGGAGGGGCTGGGGACAAGATGGAGCATTTTGAGATAGATCCCAGCAAACTACCTTTTTCAAGCAGAACTACCTTCTACTCCTCCAATAAGGCTGTCACATTAAGACCCCCTTTAAGGGGTGAATACATTCATTAGGCTGTAGTAGAAAGGCTGTTAGTTCATTCCCAGATGCTCAGCCCTGAAATAATCACACAGAAACTATATTATTTAAATCACTGCTTGGCCAAATTCTTAAGTGTATAGTTAGCTAGCTCTTATATCTTTGGTTAACCCATTTCTATTAATCTGTGCATCACCATGAGGTCTTGACCTACTGGCAAAGTTTTGGCTGACCGCTCCAGTTCAGGCGTCTGCCTTGTTTCTCCCAGCATTCAGTTTAGTTTTCCCACCCAGCTCTATTCTGTTTTGTTCATAGGCCCAAAGCAGCTTCTTTATTAACTAATGGTATTCACAGCACGCAGAGGGGAATTCCACACCACCTACCCTTTTCTGTCTAATTAAAAAGGAAGGTTTTTTTTGTTGTTGTTGTTGTTGTTTTTGGTTTTTCGAGACAGGGTTTTTCTGTGGTTTTGGAGCCTGTCCTGGAACTAGCTCTTGTAGACCAGGCTGGTCTTGAACTCACAGAGATCCGCCTGCCTCTGCCTCGCAAGTGCTGGGATTAAAGGAAAAAGGAAGGTTTTAACTTTAACATAGCAAGATTACATAAAACAAAACAGGTATCAAGGAAGAATTACAGTTACAATACTTATATTTACTTTATCTTTTATCATAACTAAGGAAAGCTATAACTATAACTATCTATTCTTCAACTCCATCAAAGACTCCAGAAGAATATAACATTACCTAAGTAAACAGGAAGTACGTTGTAAGCAACTTTCAAAACTCTAGAATTGACAGAGACATCCTGCTGCCTGGATAGTCACCCAAAGTTCTTCTGTACTGTTGGAGCATTCATCTTCAGCCTACAGGCCCACAGTATCCAGCAGACTTTTCTATGAAGCAGGGAATTTCAAAGATAGTTCCTGCCTATATTGGCAGTTTGTCGGTCACTTTTTTCTGTGTCCCGCGGGATGTCTGGCAGACTCCTGAAGCAGAAACACTGAAGGCCCGTCTCACCTTTAGGTAAGTTCAGCAGTCATTTCTCTGTGAGTCCTGCATGTCCAGTCAGTTCTTGCCCAAATGGCTAAAAAACACCATGAGGGTCCTCTTTGATGCCGATCATCCTCTTGAAGTAGATTGGTGCTGCCAGGAGTATATTTGTCTCACTGTCATAAAAAGTCCTAAGCCCCCCAAAATGATTTCTCTCTGAAGTTGCTTCTTATTCTGTTACAATGATGTGAAAAGCACCTCATTCTTTCTTTCCCCAGGACCATGAGAATCTACACATAGAGACACAATGTGTACTCACTACTTTATTAGACCATTAGCCGGGGTGGTGGAAAGTTGATGGTCTTTGATTTTTGTCTTTCATGTGTTGTCAATTTCAAATAAATTAAGTTAGTCCCAAGAAAACAAAGTCTGAATTTCACAATTTTCTGAGAATTATTGGAACCAGGTCTTCCACATGAGATATGAGTCTATAAATATTTTCAGTGCCTAATGCAGTAATTACATTTTGGTGCTGATACACATGTAAATGTTTTCATATTTCTACCACATGCGTGTTGGAGTGTACACACGTTTTTCTTTCTTTTTCTTTTTTTTTTCTTTCGTTCAGAGAAGCACATAAAATACAAATCTCTCTACTTCAAAGTCAGAGCAGAGGAGCTGGAGTTCTAAATATTCTCTGATTTGGAGTGGTGTTCCACTCCACTAGCATGAAACCAAGTCTTCATCAAAGTGGTTTGCTTCAATCAGGGCTATACTGGTGCGCTATAAATTATAAATCATATCTTCTGTCTTACATGGGGATGGAAGCTGGGAGGTGGCTCGCACTCCAACAGATGGACTCGAGGTAGTTTCATGTCCTCTGTTGCTTATGATTTGCTTCTAAGGTCACTTTCAAAGACTCTGCCATTAACTTCAGAGGCAACCGGGCAAGGAGTTTTCAGCAGCTAAGTATGGGTTTTGGCAAAGGTTCTGATAGTTAAACAAGGCAGTGGGGCATCACAGACAAGGAGACAGGCTGGGAGGGAATGAGGAGAGAGAAACGACACCCCTCACGCTATCCACCTCTCACTGGCTTCTCAGTCCCTTCATGCACAAGAAATTAAAGGGAAGGAATGCAGGTCTGAGTAGGGACAACGGGAGGACTAAGATCTGAGTAGGGACGGCAGGACTAAGGTCTGAGTAGGGACAACCGGAGGACTAAGGTCTGAGTAGGGACAGGAGGATGAGGTCTGAGTGGTAACAGAGTTCTAGCATCTCAGCTAGCCCATCCTTCAGTTTCTCTCTGGGCTGTGGGAAGGCTGAAGATCCCAGTCCTCACATTCATGGTCCTATCTTAATCCCAGGATCATTTTATGTTGGAATGATCAAATGAGACAGTCCCCTCCCAGACTGTAGGTAGACTTGAAGGGTATGTGTGTGGCTACCATTCAATCCCCTACACCCCGTGAGCACGCTGCTGCCCTGGCTCTGGTCTCTGTTCTCCTCATCTTCTCCCTCTCTTTTGAGACAGGGTGTCACTACATAGCCCAGACTGGTGTCAAACTCATAATCCCCCTGCCTTAGCTCCCGAAGTGCTGGGGTTTGGTCATGTTGCCATCACTTTGGACTTTCTCCTGTGCTCTGTTTGGACCCTCTAAGTCTAGCATCTAGAGTGTTAATAGTTGGTACAGTCAGGAGCCTTGGGACCCAGTCTGCTCTGACACCCCAAAGCTCTAGACACCATCCACGTGCAGATAGATGAACTCAGTGAGGACCAAAGAAGCTTTGGAATCAGGTGAATTGAAGAGAGGGGCAGGGAAGAGAATGTTCTAGAAGACTGGGAGCCAATAAGACAATGGTGGTGAGGATATCTGCACATGTGCACAGCCAGGAGTGTGCTTGTTTGTGAGCAAAGCCTGCTTGGCCAAACTGGATGTCTGATCTATGTGCCTGAGCAAGGCATATTTTCCATACCTGTGCCTTCCTGCTGTTTTTTTTTTATTGCTTGGGATGCCCATCTTGCCCCTCTTATGATATACATTTGTAATCCCTTATTCAGGGTTATATTCAAATTGTTCAATTACTTGTGGTTAAGTGAGATCCCAGAATACAAAAGGGTAAATTCCAGTAAAAAAAAAAAATTCTACGTTTCAAATTGCTTGTTGTTCTGTGTGGTGTGATGAAATCTTGTACCTCCCCAAACAGACATGAATCATCCCAGAGCCTAGCACAAAAATACTGCATATGGTACTGAGCTGTTAGTCATTCCCTAGCTGTCTTCTTTGTCAGACCAACTGCTGAGCATCACGGTGCTATTGAGCTAGTGATTTAGGTATGTCCACCCAGGGGACAGAGAAAGAGTTGGGGGTATCAGTTACACACTGGACAAACACCCCAGTTCTTTCTTCTGTCCAGCACATGATAGCTACTTCTCAAGTCCCTTTAAAATGTGGCATGGGCAATGGAACAGAAGTAAAAGTGATATATTCCTTCCAGGAGGAAGCTTAATGAATGAGCACATGATTTACTATCTCCCTTCCCTCTGCTGCAGAAGAAACACAGACGCACCCATTGAACACCAGTCTCTGAACAAAGGAATCGGGTTGCAGAGCCCCCTGTTGGCCAGCAGTGGACACACAGCAGACAAAAGAGAAATCCACACAGTTTTACATTTCAGAACATGATTGTTACCGCAGCAAGACACTTTGAGAGAGCTCTCCTGACTAAGGTACATGACTTATTTGCTCTTCTAACTTCCAGAACATAGAGTGTCTGATGTTTAGTAGGTTCTCCATAATGTTTGATGAACTAATCAGTGAACGTAAACACATTTAGCTTTAAAAGGAACAGCCATCACACATATAAACAAACTATTTGCTGTACTAAGGGGAAATTGGGTTTGGAACTAGATAGGGTGGACAGTGTTCCAGACTGGAACAAACGTGTGCTTTAATCCTACTTATCTCATTGGCAGGGCTGCAATTTAAGCTCTTGCTTCTAGAATATTTATTTTATTGCTGCCTTAGTAATTACAAAGGAAAGAAAGAGAAAAAAAAAAAAAAGAAAAAGAAAGCGGGAAGAAGAATTAGCTCCTGGTGATACAAAACAAAGCGGAAGATTCAGCAGGTGATAGAGATAACATTTTCTCCTCTCAGGCCTTGACTTAATGGGAGACCTTGTCTGTTACTCACTACTCTTTATCTCTTGCTCATTCCGCTCCGTTATTTATCCCACAAATATTTATCGAGCAGGCAGGTGCCTAGGCCTTGGCTAAATGGATTAGTCTCTCCAGAAGCTCAGCTGTGTAAGGCGTTAAGCGCCAATCAAGGGTTGCCACAGCCAACTCCAGAGATTGGCGGGAGGAGGAATCTGCCCGATTTGAGGCCAGAGGCTTGGTTTGTTTCACCACCGTCCACCTTCTCATTCTCCAGTTCCGGAGCTTCCTTAGCGTGCATCCTCAACACCTTTGTCTGGCCACACGGCAGCTCTTTGAGAGAGAGGACAGAGATACATTGTTCCCATTTGTAAGGCAATAAGAGAATGAGATGGAGCCAGCTGAAAGCTGAGGTGAAGACATTGTACCCAGTAACTTATGTTCACAGTCAGAGGAGAACAGCTGTGAGGCTTCCAGGCAGAAAAACTAGTGAGAGACTGGTAACTTCCTCACTTAGTAAAGGTCATGCATGGAAAGAAATATGACAGGGCCTGAAAACTCCAAATACAGGACCAACAAGTGCTCTGGCCTTCTGCCTCTGGGATGCTAACCCAGGTGATCAAGAGCAGAGATTATGATTATCTGCACATGAAGTTAGAAACAGCAGGACACCCATGGGTAAGTGAGGGGACATGCAAAATGTGGTAAAGAAAACAAACAGACAAACAAACAGATAAATACTGGCATGCACCCTGGAAGAAGCCAGCCACATATATGCAGTTGGTAGTTAAGCTCAGACAGAGGTCAAACAGTGGTTTTCAAGGGGGCCAGGACAAGGAGGTTACTGATTAAGGATGCATAGAGAGATTTAAGCTAGGAAGATTCAGGAAAGCTGTGGGTGCCTGTGGTACGATGCCATGGATCTGCTTCCGTGTCTCCCAGCTCCATCTTTAAAAGCAGTCACAATGGAAGAGTCTGCACAGTGTGTATTTCATCACAGAGGGAGGGAAGCAAAGTGTAGACCAGAACTCTCTAGGGCTTGCAGAACTTCCAGATGTGCACCCAGCCCAGGAGCCTTTTCCAAAGCAGGTTCTGACGGACTAGCCAAACCTCTTCATGCCGGCTGGTTCGGCTTCAAACACAAACCAATTAAGTTCAACAGTCAGGAACACCAAGCAGAGACCTCCGTGACCCTCCCTGCTCTGATGTGTGCAGAGGAACCAGCCCTACCTTCTAGCATACACATCCAGGAAGAGTCTAACAGCCCCGCATGCCACAGCACGCAATCAATAGTGCTGGTGTTCGTGCGAGCTGTTCTTCAAGCTAGAAGTCTGAGGAGGCAGGTGGGGAAGCCGACAGTGGGGGAGGAGGAGAGCCAGCCTATCAGGTATCTATTACTCAGGGAGAGATGAAAGGAGACTCAGAGAGTCCTTTCAAAGCTGAAAACAGCCAGGATGGGTGGATCACACGGCCGGCCGGCCAGCTGGGCAGCAGGAATTTCTTCCAATGAGGTTGACCATTCCAGGAAAACTTCTCTGAGCCGCTAGTGTTAACTGATTGCTGATGATTGACGCACGGGCCTTTCATGTCCCCAAATGAAAGGCAGAAACAGGGCCCTGACTTTGGCGTGGATGACTACCCCAGCACCGGTTCCCTAGCAAAGACGGAATTTTAAAACATTGATGTTAGCTGAGCAGGAGCACAGCTCCACCGCGGCTCATGGAGGAATGAAACGATCTTGTCTGGTGTTCGCCTTCCTTTGTTCTTTCACTCAGACATTAAAAATACAGCAGGCTAAAAGGAGAAAATAAATTTCAAAGACCCTCCTAGACGGCAGGCACAAAGACAGGTGAGGTGTGGAGCGAGCTTGCTAAACAGATAAAGCAAGTTTGGGATGAGCCTTGGGTTCTTTGGAGACCGGCTTAAGTGTGCCTTGGCTCCTCTTAAGTGTGCCTTGGCTCCTCGCAGCCTCCTTGGAGAATTCTCACAGGCAGGCCTCCTATACCCGCTGCCCTGTGTGCTGGGCTGGGCCTTTGATACAGCATTTCAGAGAGACGCCAGGCTTCTAGGCTTTTCTATACCGCTCCAGGAAAAGAGACTCTCTCTGTGCTCTTCAGCCAGACAGGCTGATTGCTTCTGAAAGAGATGTGGCTGGGGGTCTTAGCAACAATAAACACATTTATGGATGCATGATATAAATAAAAAAAAGTCAACACATCACAAGTGTATGCTGTTGGGTGTGTGCAAGATGTGTCTCTCCCCACCCGACACACCCACGTCACACCTACCTGCTCAATAGCCCAAACATTGATTTCATCTTGTCAGATCCAAATGACCGAACTTGCTTCCTGTTGTAAAGGAGAAACCACTGCCAGGAATGCTGCCCTGGGGAGGGAGAAAGTCTTCAAGTCCACCACAGTACCGAGTCTCCCACACTTTGATAACGACTGAAGAACTCATATAACTTATCCTCCAAATGACGTGGCCTTTGAGCGTGCTGGTGCAAGTGCCCACTGAGATATGGAACACCTTTAAGATTGAAAATGCGCTACAGGCGTAAACTGAAGCTTCCAAGAAGCTGGTGTATAGCTTCGCCCAGTAGCAACTGCACACAGTCCAGCACTGTGTTCCAGACTCCCCACTCCCCACTGCTCCAGCCTTGATGCATTTCTCTCTCGGCCCTACCCTGTGGGAGGCAGACTCCTGCACACTGGACCACACCGGCTCTGGTCCTCTTTCTCTCTGCCATAGCTAATCAGAGACCTTCCAGTAGAAAGAGAGAGAAGCCAGCACCTTCTTCTTTTGGGTCACCATCCTGCACTGCGGCAGAATCCCTGGTAGTGGCTATCCCTTCTGTGATTACCACTCCTTCCAGGGTGGTCCTCCTGCAAGCTGTAGATCTCTCTAACCTCCAGAGGCGCGGTTTCCTCTCTGAATACCTGTCTGTCTTTTATACTTCTCTGTATATAGTTCCTGCATTGTAACCTCCTCATTTGTACCCTCTGAACTGCCTTTTTTTTTTCTGCTGGAGTCCTGCTTGCTATGAGGCACCACTTTCTGCACATCATGTTCATGGACTACAGTCCAGGAAGAAACTTACCCCTGCTGTCCTATTTTATAGATGAGGAAATTGAGAGCATTGAGGTCAAATCATCTGCCAAGATGTATGGCTAGGAAATGGTGACTATAACCTAGGGACACTGAGGTGGGTCTTCCTCAAAATAGTTTCAAATTAATGAAGACTCCGGAGCCTCTTACCATACCCCAGAGTGGCCAGGCATCTCTAGAAGCTCATGTCAAACCCCAGGCTCAGAGAAGAGATGCAGAGGAGCGTGAGATTCAGGAGCCTGTTCTAGCCTAATAAATCATGGATTGTTAGCATCTTTCTCTTTTCCCGTTGTTGTCCTAACGCTGTAGAAGGTGCAATCCCCACACCTATGTTATTACCATCACTGTGAAGTTCTGGGCACCACTGAGTCCTATGGTGGGGTGTGGCCCTTGGTTCCTACAGTGTCCAGCCTGAAGCCTGGGATTGTCTGATTCTCAGAGCTTCAGGGGATTTTCTAGTCTTGGAACAGACGAGAAAGTAAGATAAAATTCCAGCCTCTCCCTAACCTTCCTTTCTCTCTCAGGGCCCCTCTTTTCTGTTTGTGAAGCAATTGCTTATGGACATTTCAGGGCCATTGTCAAATCCTAGGCCTGGTTGACAAGGCACAGAAGCAAGTACCCTAATGGCTCATCTTAACAACCTGTTGCTAACCCTAACAGGGCTCCCAGTTTTAGAAGGAAGAGATCTTGCTAAACATGGAGCCCACATGGAATGAGAAGACATTCTCAGCATGGTTCTTTTTAAGGTTTTAAAAAATTGATTATTTTCATTTTATGTATATAGGTGTTTTGCCTGCCTGTCTGTGTACCTTGGGCATGCCTGGCGCCCAAAGAAGCCAGAAGAGGGCTTCAAGGGCTTTGGATTCCCTGGAACTGGAGTTACAGATGGTTGTGAGCTACTAAATGGGTGCTGGGAATCAAATCCAGGTCCTCTAGAAGAGCAGTCAGTGTTCTTAACAGTTGAACTTTCTCTTCAGACTCTCAATATTATTCTTTAGTGGGGTTCTATTACTTATCAAGCAACAAAAGAAGTTGATTATAAGGTCAGTCAGTCCCTGCTCCACCAGAGAAAGAGAACTAGCATATGTGTGTATCTTATATGTTGGTTAGCATATATATACACACATACATACATATGGGTGTATCTTATATGTTGGTTAGCATATATACACATATATGTGTATCTTATGTTGGTTAGCTTATATACATACGTACATACATATATACATACATACACACATATTATATATATTTAGTTTCTTGCAAAGAAGCACCTATACAATGTGGGGACTGGCTAGACAAGTCCCACATTTGGAGGGCAGGCTGTGAAGAGGAGCAGGAAATTCCTAGGCACCAGCGGAAGCTGCAGTCTATATGTGGAACCTACTTTTTTCCCTGGAAACCTAATTCTGCTCTTTAGACATTTCACCTGGTAAAAGCAGGCCCACCAGCTTGGTCTTGAAGTCACGGGCCAGTCTTTTCGTCATGTCTATAAAACACCTTCATTATAACAACTAGATTAGCAGTTGATGAGATCACTGGGGACTTTTGCTAAAATGACAAGTGAGACGGGATGTTCAGGTCTCACTTCACTTTGCATTTTTATTTATGAGTCAAACTGGATACCTTTGATGTGACTAAGGGTCTGTTGTAAAACTTGTGCAGTGAACAATAAATACATTCACACATTTGGGTTTTTTAAATCTCTTCCTCCTTTTTTTTTTTTTAATAGAGGTGATCTTCCTGGCAACTCTACTCACTGCAGTTAAGACAGTGACAGGAAGAGGCCAGATGCTTATTTCTGTTTATTTCTTCTGTCCAGCATGCAAATCTCTCTTGCGAAAAGAGTCTCCACCTTTCTCTTTAGGAATGTCTCATTATTCAAAGCTCTATAGGACAAGCCTACCTTCTCTGAGCTCTGGCCTTGGTAGTGGTGACCATGATTAGACCCCAGCTCTTCAGACATTAAGTTTTGAGTGGGTGAGCTGGGACAAAGGAAATCACAGCCATAGCATGATATTCCTTTTTTTCTCTGGCCCTGAGCTTTCTGGTTCCTGCAGGTTTCAAGTCTGTGGCTCTGAATCCTGAGAACCTTCCAGGTAAGCAACAGCTGCTGTTGGCTCGTTGTCTCTACTTCTTGTATCTTAATGTCGGTGATGGTTGAATGTGTTGACTTGACTGGGCTCATAGATGCCCAGAGAGCTGAGAAAACATTTCTCTAACTCGCCCTTCTCTCAGCTGACATGTTCTATTTACAGGGCACAGTATCTGCAATGATTACTCAGGGTAATAACCATTCTAGCACCTCAACCAGTCATTGTTTCTCCACGTTGAGAGCATTCAAATAGTATTTCCCCTCCACCTGTGACTGTGAGCACTGTGGCACTACTAAAGGCTAGTCCATCCCCGGAGGTCTTTTCTCCTGTGAAAGGCCTGCTGCTGCTAGTCTCCGGCATAAAACTTGACTAATCATCATGTAGTATAGCCAGTGGTGCATTCAGCATCTATAGACCGCGGGGTAGTTTGAAGGCAACTGGCCTCCATAATCTCACAGGGAGCGACGTGATTCAGAGGTGTGGCTTTGCTGGAGTGGGTATGGCCTTGCTGGAGGAGGTATGTCGCTGTGGGGGTGGGCTTTGAGGTTTCCCATGCTCAGGATACTGCATAGTGTGTCTCAGTTGATTCCCTGCTGCCTGCAAGACGTGGAACTCTCAGCTACTTCTTCAGCACCACGCCTGCATGTACACTGCCATGCTCCCCGCCATGATGATAATGGACTGAACCTCTGAAACTGTAAGCGAGCCACCCCAATGAAACGTGTTCCTTCTAAGAGTTGTTGTGGTCACAGTGTCTCTCCACAGCTATGGACCCCTACCTAAGACAGACCCCCAATCTCTAGTTCTCAGCAGGTTGACCAATTCTGCATCTTTCTAGTAGCTGCTACCTACTGCAAGGCTGAGAGCAGCTTGGGTCTGTGGCATAAACATAGGTGTTCAGAAGACCATTGACAGCATGGCCATTTAGCAAAATAACAACAGTTGGGTTTACCCTAGCACTTGTGACCTCCCAAGCCATGGGCTCTTGACTGGGGTCACAGTACCAGACATGAAAGTTCCTCCTTGGGTAATACAGATATTACCCAAGTTTTGGCACGATCCATTTGTTCTTGGGTAAAATGTGGAGTTGTTTCTTAATTTCTCTGTATCTAGCTTTGTTTATAAATCTGGACCTCTTAAAACCGCCAAGGGCTGGACTAGAAAGTCAGCCTCCCATGGTTCTGTAATCTTTGACCCTCGCTGCTGAGCCAGCCCATCAAGGTGACAGTGTGTACCAGGCATGATGGAGGGGTCATCTGCTCCCCCAGAAGCGATAGGCATCCGGCTGTTGGGCCCTGGAAAGATGTACAGTCTCCCAGCGACATTTGCTAAAGATCCCTGGCTTTTCTGCGGCGTGTATTTTAGGCAGCTTTGTGACAATAAGGTGGCTGTTATCACGTGGACTTCTAACTGGGCCCTCACATTTATTCCGTCCGCCCCTGTGTCTGTTTCTGTGCCAGCGTCTTTCTGCTTCATGGTTATGGTTCAGTGGGTATAATTTAAAATCCAGCGTGGTCACACCTCCTGCAGCATTTATTTTGTTTCGATTGCATTGGTTGTCCTTGTCCTGTGTACCACCTGATAAGTTTTGGAACAGTTTTTGCTGTCTGTCAAGAATGACTTTGGACCTTGCTTGGGCTGCAAGTCAAGTCTGTAGATTGTTTCTCCAGGCTGGCCGTTTCATCCTGTTAACTCTCTCAGTCCACGAACATGGATGTTTTTCTTTCTTCTATCGTCCTCCTCGATTTCTGTCTTCAGTGTCTTAATATGTTCAGGTGTCTTCACATGGTAGAGGTCTTTCTTTTCCGTGGTTGGTTTATTCTCCGGCGTTTGGCTTGTGTGTGTGGCGACTGTAGAAGGAGCACTTCTGGGTTCTTTTTGAGCGTTTGGCATTGAATGCAGGAAGGCTACTGGGTTTTGTATGTTGGGTTTGTATCCTGCCACTTGGCTGAACGTGTCCATCGGTTCTGAGTTTGTGGTGGGGCTCTTTACCGTACGGAATCATAGCCTCGCTCACTAGAAAGAGATGTAAGAGACCGGTAACAGTGACCACCTAGGGAAACGACAGATGAAGGCAGCGGCTGTCCTCATTTCCACGGCAACCTCCCTTTGTGCCGCTTGCAGCACCTTCCACGTATGTGATTTATACCGCCAGAAATTAAATAAATATTTCAGATGCTGTAATTGCCAGATAGACAGCACTAAGTGGCTGAAATGGGCTGGAGGTGGAAATCAAAGGGGGCCCTGGGGACACTGGGGAACTGAAGTGCTCAGGTCCACTCAAAGTGACAGCTGTCACTCAAATCTACTCACTTGTGGGCCATGAGCCAGTGTGGCCAAGCCTGACCTCTCCAGAGACGCCGTCTTTCCTGTGTTAGTGTAAATGGTTCCAAGACAGAAGTGTTGACAATGAATTTTAGCTGCTATAGAAGAACAAAGCCAAACAGCCTGTGGGTCCAGACCACCTGAGGCCAATGTTTGTAGCTGGCATCATTTTGGAACTGCAATCTAGGTAATTTAAAAGGTGGTGTTGTTGTTTTTAATGTTTGACTAGGATACAGACAGACTTTGCATACACATTTGCGTTGCATAACGGGTCTCTTCTCAGATAAGGACAGGTAGCTCTATACATGGCAGTCCTGACTACTACAGCTTACTGATGGCCCAATACCATCCACCGTGGCAATGGAAAGAACCCTGGCCTTTAATAAGCCTGAGATGCTTGGTCCCAGGCCAACCTCCAGCACTTTGAAGATAGCCAGGATGGGCACAGCCCTGCTCCAGGGACACAAAGCTTTAGCTGGATCCTGGAGAGTTTCCAGCCCCAGAGGAAACATTCGCAAAAGCCAAGTCATACTCATCTCTACTAACGACGCACCAAATATGTCGGCCCTGAACGCTGGGAGTTCATGCGCATGCCTGGGTTCAAACCCACGTCCTCTCAACATACATGTATGCCATGTATGCTTGAGCCCAAAAGGAGGTTGTTTTCCACCCACCGAAATGACTTGGCCCAGGAAGAGAGTGATCCAAACAGAATACTAAAGGCAAAACCCCAAAAGTTCTCAGGTAATCCGTGACTGCCGCGGTAGTATCAGGACGGCTTTGTTGTCAGGATTGATACGGCAGCGAGTGAATAAGAGGCGTTCAGCGTGGCTGGACTGATGAGCTGCGCGTGAAAGATGTTCGAGCAGAAGAGGCGATAAATAATGTATTAAAACGAGGTTATTTGTTGCCTCCCATCTACTGGTTAGTAGCTGTCTGTTTCCTTGTGAAGGAATCTGTTTCTTAGACTATAGATTGCAATAGCAGCAACACAAAAGCCAGCCTTCTTGATGACGGGGAAGCTTTGTCAGGCTGGGTAGCGCCAGCCGGAGTCCTACAGGAAAGCCATTATCTAGTTACACAAGGCTTTCCCAGTCTGGGAGGACAGGCCTCAAAGAGACACTTCAAAGGTGATTTGAGAACTAGAAGGCGTCAGTCTTGCAAACAAGATGATGGCTCCCCAATTACACACAGCCCAAGCATGGAGAAGGAGCAGATTCTTCCTGTAAACACAGGCAGTAAACCTCGTGGTGGGGTTCCCTCTAATTCCAGCACTTGGGAGAGGAAATCTGGAGGATCAGGAGTTCAAGGGTATCTTCTCCTCCGTAGCAACATTGAGGCCAGCCTGGGGGCATACCACCCTATCTCAAACTGTATATAAGCGACTCAGTAAGGAGGCGAAGCTCTGCCCTTCATGAGGGAGATAGTACCATAGCAGCGGGGCATTTCCTCTGCCTCCTCCTCTATTCTGGTCCAGTCTGGTCTCAGCAGGAGCTGCACTCAGAGGAGAGCCAAACTTCGCAGCTTAAGAGCTAGGCTTGGACCTTTCAGGTGTGACCTCTTTCTAGCCACAGACAAGCCAGGTCAACGAGTAATTCAGACTTAAGGAACAAAAAGAGGCTGCTTTGGCTTCTGAACCCAGTACTTCCTATATCCACTGTCCACCAAAGAAAGGTCTTGTATTTCCAAGTATTCAGAGGGGAAAAGGTCAAAGTCCTTTAAGATGCTCAAGGCCCTGATTCCCTCTTTCCCTCTCTCTGCCACCATCTCTCCTCTGACGCAGATGGCACTGTTGGCCATTTCTGGGGCTTTCTTTGAACCACCAGGCATGCCCCCTTTCCTTACTTTTGGCTTGCCCCAGGTTCTGTGGAACCTTTGCTCTGGTGTTCACTTGAGGGGGTGCTCAGCCAGGTACTAGCCTTTACTATGTCCGCTACTTTTGCCCACATCCCCCAACACACAAAGGTTCTCTGGAGTTACAGCCTGTTTTCCCCAGTGGTTCTTGTTAACCTTGACTTAGAAGAAACAGGCTGGTTTTAGCCTTGGCTCTATCGCTGGTGTCTTTGGTGGGGGACGCAGCACCAGCCCCCTTCTGCTCCTTCTGGTGGAGCTAAGAATCATTGCCTCTCTAATGGCAATCCACATTGGGAACAAAGAGATAATGCATAGAAAATAACCCTCTGAACTTGTAAACTAAGTTCAGTTTTATAAATATTTGCATGGTTTGTGTTTTCTTCTAGCACATTTTGCCTCTTGAAGGTCCTTGTGAAAGGATGTTGTAAAACAAAAATTTCCAGTTTTTATATATGGGAAAACAGGAATCTATAAACGCCGAGCAACAAAAGAAAGGAAACAGAAATGGAACCGTGAGAGGATCCCCAGCTATATAATGACGGCTTTTTCATTAGCTCGCAGGGTCTCTTTAACTGCCTTTCTGTTTTATTCTCAGACAAATAACCATTTTAATAACAGCTTCAACAGGCTCTTGGTGAATTCCTACTTTGTATCAAAAAGAGAAAAAGAGATTCCAGGGCCCAGTCTGGCTCCAGGGACACTTGGTTTATTAGTTCCTGCCTTAGAAATATAGCCATGGTAATAGTTTGGAGGGGATAGAGGAGAAAGTGATGGACAGGTCTCAGCATATGTGTGCCTGTCCCTCCATCCCAGTTGCACTGGGCAGCATCTGGGCATCACTGAGCACAACGGTCAACTGTTCTTTGATTGAGTTGCCTCATTGGTTAAACGGTATGGTGAACTAGGTGGCAATGCATACCTGTAATCTCAGCTCCGTGACAGGATGCACTACCAAGGTCTCAAGTTCAAGTCCAGCCCGGGCAACTTAGCCATATCCAGTTTCCAAATAAAAATATACAGAGAGGTGAGATATAGCTCAGGGTTAGTACACTTGGCTAGTATGCACAGAGCTCTCGGTTCCATCCTTGGCATAAAATAAAATAAAACTTCTCGACAAATTCCTTCTCGGGGATGCTCTGGAATCTTGGTACTTTTAAAATGCTGAAAATACTTGCATACATAGACTCTCAATACATGTGACTGTATTCATGCAACAGTCATTTGGTGAGTGCCTGCAGAGTTGTAGGTACTGGGTATAGACAGCAGCGACCAGAATGCAGGATATGTTAGTCAGTGTTCAGTTGCTATAACAAAGACCTGATGCGATCAGCTAATAAAGAGGGCGGATCTAGCCAAGCGCACTCTCACCGTGAATGGAAGCATCGGGCCTTGTACTTTGAGCTCCTAGCAGCCCGTCATGGTTGGAGCACGTGGCGGAGCAAACCCTACTCCTTGTGCCTAGGAACTGAAAGAACAAGAGGAAGGGACTAAGGCCCCATGGTTCCCGTCGAGGACAGTCCTCCAGTGATTTTAAACTTCTCATCTACTGCCCAGCAGCAGCAACTTGAGGACCAAGCCTTCAACCCTTTGACTTTCAGGGGAATGTGAAGATCCAGCCAAAGCATGGTGCTTGTACTGAAAAGCTGGGCAGGGAATGAGCAGAGCTAAAGATGTTTAAATAACTAGAACAGCTTTTCTTAAAAACTGTAATTGTACAAGTTGCTGCATTTTATTTGTTGTCTCGATGATGTGAACTGCGGTGCCTCACGCCCATCTGCGCTCTCTGAGCCACTTCACAGTTCATGAACCGGTCAAGGGGCTGGAGATTGAGACACACAAAGACTCACAGACAGAGACGCGGGTCATCTTTGAAACAGGAATGCCCCTTTATTGTGTACCAGAGCCGCTTATATAGAGATCCTTAACTAATAGCCATGCCCCAGCCAAACGCACCAGAAACCACTCCCCTGCCATCAGGAACTCCTTAGGGTCTCCAGCTCAGAGCAGCTGCAGGCTGTCTCAGAGCAGAGGAAAACAAGTTGTTTACCAGAAATTCAGGATCTGGGGGGTTCACAGCTCCCAACAGTAAACACTGACTAGGTTGTTGGTTTTAGAATGTAAAGAATCTATCTTTTGAAGATTTCCATTTTGACACCCATTTCTCTATGGCAGTAGATCTGCCCAGAAGACAGCCAGTCTCTATTAGCTTGAAGTACCATCTACCTGGGTTTCAGATAACAGATGCTGTAAGCCCAGAGGCTGCTGTTGTTAGGCCTTATTCACACCAATGTTTGCTGAGACCAGGTAGGAAACACCCAGAGGGGAGATGGCTACCATGAGGGCCCATAGCTCCAGTCCAAGCAACTTCTGGGGTATTGGTTAAGATGGGGAGATGTTTGATCTTAGCATAAAATGCCATGGGGTTTATTGTTGGTCTGTGGTGCCGGGGATCGAATCCACGGCCTTGCTCATCAAGGCCCACACTCCATCGCTGGGTTCAGCCCCAGTCCCGTACTTCTTACATTTGAATTTGAGACAGTGTTTCCTGAAATTGCCTCAAATTCACTGTTTTCCTGCTTCAGCGTCCCTACAGCTGGGATTACCGGTATGTGCTGCCACTCCTGACTCTGATTTTGTTCATTAGTACCTGCAAATTTGCCTTTTAAAAATAACACTGTTGACCTGAGCCAAGGGTTAAACGAGGCTGTTCTGCCAGCCAAACTCAGTCTGGAAACTGGTTGTTGGCAGAAGTCCTACCATTCCAGAGTGTCCCCTTTGTTCTGCAGGGCCCGGCCTCAGGGAAATGCTGCCTTCTCACCTACCTGCTGCCTCCTGCCCCAGCAGTCTTTCTGGCTGTCTGTATCGTGTCCAGAGTTTCTGGGCTAAGCCATGCATCGCAGAACAGACGGGCAAGTTTGAGTGACAATTCTCTCCCTGTACCCAATGATTCAGAATCTATGTAAGGGTGGGGAAATGAACCCATTCTTTATGCCTATAACTAGGGATGCACCAGAGGCTTAAACCAAGGATTGTGAGTTTAAGCCAGTCGGGGCAATTTAGTGAGACCCCCGTTTCTAAGTAAATAAATAAACAAATACATGAATAAGAAACTGGGATTTAACTTGGTGATGGATTGCTTGCCTAGCTTAGCATTTGCAAAACTCTGGGCTCAGTCCCCAGGTTAAAAAAAAAAAAAAAAAAAAAAAAAAAAACCCGATCTCTCAACTTTCATAATCACTGATGCCTTTGACTCTCGTACTTTCCATCTTTCTGGTAATATTTGTTTTCATTGCATATTAATATGTCCCTGAGTAGAGTGCTTACGTCCCAGAGGGAGTAAGTGTGGGTAGTGGAAGGAACATACGGCTGTATTCAGAGTCTGCCAAGCATGTTACAGATGAAACGAGAACCCCACAGCCCACTCGGCTCACCCCAGACATCCAGGCTCTTTGTTTTCCAAAGATTACAGGATCAGAATATCTGGTCACCCTGTCCCAGAATATAATCAGCCGAGTGGTGGAGTTGGGCTCAGTTCTGCACTGTTGGTGTGTGAGAGGCAGAGGATTTGGGGCCAGGCTTTGAGAGCCAGCAAGCGAGAGAGCAAGCCTTTATTCCTGTGTTCTCGGAGCCAAAGCTGTCTTAGCTTTGAGACATAACAAGCTTTTCAGCGCTTTGGACTCTGGCCTTCGCTTAAAGGATTCAGGCATGATGAGCCTGAATTTTTGGTGCCCATGTTTCTGACCTGCCCTTAAGCAAACTCACACAACGCCACCGCCCTCCAGCGCAGCAGCTCTGATATCTGAGCATGGACCAGAATCCCAGAGGATTTAAAGGCAGGTTTGAGGCCCACCTCCAAATCTGGCCTCAGAGTGGAATGAAGAATTTGCGTGTTCCCAGCCAGCTCCTGGTGATGTTTATGCTGCTGGACGTGGGACTTTGGGACTTCGGTGTATAAAAGTCAGAAGGTGACCCCTCTAAAAATACCTGTTGCTCTTAATGGTCTTTAGGGAACCTAATGCACTTCTAGCCAGAGAGACCTGGGTTCTAAACCAACCCTGCTTTTCTAGTTCTGTGACCATGGGTGGGACACCGTTCTTCTCTGAATTTGTTTTCCAGCTGAAAACGATGACCCCTGCCTGGCTTCCTTCAAAAGTGATCATGGTTTGGATGTAAAAATATTCCCCACCAGTTCATATGTTTGCACGTGTCTGATTCTCATTCAGTGGCACTGATTGGTGTGTGTGTGTGTGTGTGTGTGTGTGTGTGTGTAAGCTTTTGGACAAGGGTCCTAGGAAGAGGATTAGTGGCACGGTGTGTGAGCCCCACTTCCAGCCTGAGCTCCTGGCCATTGGCATGGGACAAGCTCTCCCTGTTCCCACACCTTCGCAGCCTCCCTCACCTGATGGATTGCCCAGTCTAAAACTTGAGCCAAAAGAAATCCTTCCCCCGTCAAACTTCTGTCAGGTATAAGTCACAGTGACAGAAAGATAACACAAACCGGAACGCAGGGGATGGGAGACTCCAGTGGCCCCTGTGTGTGTGCGCTCGGCAAGCCTATGGACAGATTTAACGTGAAAAGATGCATTTTCGCGAAGAGTTACTTGTTTGAGAAGAAAATGTTATAACTTCCTAGAATTTTTCCAACCCAAGAGCTAGATGGTTGAGAAGATCAATCTCATCCCTAAAATACCAATGGCTGGGCGTTCGTAAAGGATTGTATGAACTTGAGGTCATACTGGGGTTCAGTTCCAAGGTTTTGCTTTCTAACTTCATGAATTTGTTTTCTGTGTGGGTATGTGGGCACTGCAGCATATATGTGGAGGTCAGAAGACAACCTCTGACCCCCTCTCTCCTTCTACCATACGGGTCCTGGGGATTAAGGTCAGGCTTGGCACTGAGGGTCCCTTCCCTAATGAGTCAGCTCTCCAGCCCCGAGGATTTTTTTTTTTAAACAGGATGACTGATTTGAAAAGTAAGTTAGTGCCCAAGTGAGCCAAGATGAAGGTCGCCTCTGCGTGCTGCTTGCTTGAGTGACCTCAGGCTCCCTTTTCTGCCCAGTGAGTGGAGGTGGAGACTCCTCCAATGATCGGTTTTGCTTTTTCTCCTGACTGAGAACAGCAGTGGCTTCGCTCTCTCGGTCCAGCGGACAACCATGCTGGCCAATATGGGGCAAATATTCTTTCTTCTGTTTTTCAAGTTTGTCTGCAGTACCAAACCTATGGATGGAGGGCGGGGGGGGGGGGGGGGGACTGACTTAGCTGAAAGGGGCTCGCAGTCTGAGGAGCTGCTAGAGGGATAACAGAAGGAGTCGGGACCCTGCCCCCACTCCCACCTCCCATCCTCACCTCCACCTCCCCAGATCCACTCTGAGCCTCAACACAAAGGCCATGTTCTTCCAAAGAAACCTAAAGCCTGAATCAAGAGCTATGTGGTGCAGGGGTGGGCCTTCGTCCAGGTTATCCCTCAACTGGCCGCTCGACTTCAAGTATGCTAAACGTCTAATATGGGCCATCTATAAAAGCAATCTATAGCCAGATTGATTATATACTTGATATCAGCTTTCAACTCTCGGTTAAGGCATAGGTAATTTAATTAGTGCAAAGTGGAAAAGAATAAGAACGGTGATCTCTCATTTTGTGTGCTTCCTGTCACCCAGAGTCACCTGCCGATAGCCTTGTCCATTCCTTTGAACAAAGATGAATGTTGGACATTGTGTTTCCCAGGTGAGCGCATAGCTCCAAGGGCGTGCAGACAGAGGACAAAGTGCATGAACTGGCTAGGTGGGGCTCTCTGAACACTGACAGGGTTCAGCTGGAGGATTTAGATCTTCAAGGCCAATTCCTCTAACCTAAAGTGTGGAAGCCGAAGTCTGAAAGTAACAAAGGGAGTGACCACACTCTCTTGAGTTTCGGTGGAAGAATTTTGGAACTGGCAGCCCAATCTGGGAGAAGCCTTCAAGTCCTCCAACCTGCTGACCCACTCAGCAAGTGTGGCAAGTGACAGTGGTCCCCGTCCAGGAACCGCCCCCCCCCCACTGGTGCCTCAGTGACAGTGGTCCCTGTCCCTGAGCCGCTCCCCACCCCGACACCAGGGTGACCGAGTGCTTGCTCCTTCCTTCTCACAGAGCATTAAACAACCACTCTGAGCCTGTCTCCTGTGGCGACCCACTTCCATTCCTGGCTCCCACAAGAGAACCTCAAGCCTTCCTTACATTGCCATTTTTGAGCGTGTTAATGGTCACCTTGACACAATCTAGAGTCTCTAGTGGGATGGGCCTCTGTGCGTGCCTGGGAAGGATTATCTTTCTTTTTTTCCCCTCGTTTAATTTCGTGTGTGTGTGTGTGTGTGTGTGTGTGCGCGCGCGCGCGCGCTTTACTGGATTACATCAACAGAAAAGAAACCAACCCTCTTGTGTTCATCTGAGCTCATTGGCCATGTTTTCCCTAGGTTTTTTTTTTTCTTTTCAAGAAAACCATCTCACACCCTCCTGAAAGTTCAGTACACAGGTCCCTCATCGCCCAATGCCTTTGCTCAGAATCTGCCCATCTCCTCCCTGAAAACACACAGCTCCAAACTGGATGAAATCCTTCTGGAATCTAATCAGCATGTCCTTTATGGTTAGGTCCCTTATCCTAAGACTTCGTGTCTCTCAAGTTATTTGGAGTTCACATTGACTGATTTTAGAATAAATAATTTAGTGGTCCTTTGTTTGTAATCAAAATTCAATTCTAATCAATATAATTAAAAATAGGAGTCTGATAAAACAAGGCTAAGGATAGAGCTTCAGGAATGGTTGGATCAAGGGCCTTAGGTCACATCTGACTGAGGTGGGTATTTATATATACTTGTTCAGCTTTCCAATGTCTTGACATCAGTTCTGGGCAAGATAATTACCAACCATATCTTTAAATCTTTAAAATTTGAGGTACATGGCATGTTTTCCGGTGCCCCTATGGTAGGCTGGTACTGCTATAGTGAAGAGTTAGGAGTTGAGGCCTAAACCACAAAAACTGATTCCATCCAAAGTCTGGACACCAGAATTCCAAGATCAAGATGTCAGCAAGGCTGGCTCCCCAGAGCTGTGGGGAAGAATAAGTACCATTGTGGTTTGCTAGCAGTCTTTGGGGTTCTAATCTCTGTTGTCACCTGCGTATGATGTTCTCCTTATGTGTCTATGCCCCAGTTCCCCCATTGTGGACATTGTTTGTATTGCATTGGGGGTCCACCCTGCTGCGGTTGATCTCACCCTAACCCATCACGTCAGCAACTCCTCTTTTTTCCAAACAAGGCCACGCTGTGCAGTAGTGGGGTGCCAAGATCAACGCAGGAATTTGGACAGGACACATTTCAACTTCTAATAGCATCTTTCACATCAGTGTGACCAAGAACTTCACAGTGGCTTTGGCTGGGCTTCTCACGAATCACAGGGGTGTTTCAGACCAACACCTATGATACACTGCCCTGTCTACAGGTCTGCTGGTATAGGCAGCATGCCCACTTAGAGCTGCAGTTCTCAGTGTGTGAGTCTTGACCCCCCTGGGGGGATAGCATATCAGATATTCTGCCTACCAGGTTATGATTCATAACAGTTATGAAGTAGCAGTGAAAATAACTTTATGGTTAGGGGGGGTCCCACAACATGGGGAACTGTTTTATGGGAGAGGTTTATGTATAAATGAGGAAGTTTGAGAACCACTGGTCTAGAGGAAACATAAACTCTGGAAATAAGAGGCCTAAACACCGCTTGACTCCCTTTGAAAACAAGGTCCTCTTGTCACAAACTAAGAAAGGAAGTTGAGCATCTAACCACTCTTAGTTCTTCGAGACATCCTGGGCTCCATCGGCTCCTGGTGGCTTTGTGCTTTGCATCCATTTCTTTTCATATCAGGAGATGAAAACAGTAGCTCCGGGTTATCAGTCCACCTAGTATTGATTAAAATCCCTTCCCGAAGACCTTCCGCCTCACTTCCGGCATGGTGTGATTTGCTTTTCTTTTGACTCCGTGTAACATGTGATTAATGCTGATCTTGGGAGTCCCGGTGAGATGAAGCCGGGTGTCGGGTGTGATTTGTCAGCTTGGAGGTATAGATTATTTTATGCGTCTCGAACTTTGTGGCCAAGGGAACACAGCCCTTGATTGTTAGATCCATCCACACTTTCCCCTGGGCTATGAAATGCCAGAAACATTAAATACCCCACTTAATACATAACCTCATTCTGTATGCTTGACTATTTTGTTTTTAATTTTTCTTCCCTTTCCCGGCTGCTCACATGAAATGGGATCAAAGAAAAAAATTATCCTCACTGGATTTTGTTAAAATATTAATAGGTTAGGGTTGACTGGCTAAATTGAATATCTTTGCTGATCTCCCTTGCATGTTTAACTTGTGCTTAGGAAAATATGTTTCCTAGGTGATAACCTTTTATGTACCAGCCCGACTTCATTGAAATGCATAGAGATAAAAATATGTCACGCTCAGCGGCTATGCTATTCTTGTGTGCCTCCGCGATTATTCAGATGGTAATTGACCCCCACCTGTAGACAGCTCCGATTCTGTAGTCAATCATTTCATTTGATGTTAAAATATGTGAAAGTACAATTATATAATTTACATTACAAATCACGCTGAATGCCAGGGGTCTCTGAACCGATGACAAATGCAAAGGCACCCAGGGTTGTGGGGGGCGGAGGAGGGGGAGAACGCTGGTCAATAAACGGAGTGAATTACACCGGGTGAGGGTTCAACTCCTCTTATTTGTGTCCACGACAAGAGCTTTTGTGCGCGTGTCACGGAGAGACTGCCTGTGGCCTTTTTGCACCACAAATGGCACCGTTTTGGATGCTTTTCTGCGGACAGCATCCCTTTCCCAGGGAACGATTGCTCCTCCCGGCCTCCGATTAGGTAAAGAAGTGAGGGCTTGTGGAGGCCGTGAGAGGAAAGCAGAGCTGATAAAGGGGGTGCTACGGGATCTGGAAGGTCACAGTAGCTACCTGATATGGAACACAACTCCGGCATGAGTTACCACCTTGTCACTTAGCCTTGCAACTTTCCGAGCCCCACTTCCCAGACATCAGACCCGAAATATTACCAGCAGTCAGGGGGATTTTTCCATCTGATTTTCAGTACGTGGTCAGCCCTAGGTTAAACATGTCATTTAGCATCATCTAGAGTATGGGTCTGGGTTTGAATCTCTGCTGTACCATCTGGACTGTGGAACAGGGACAAGAGGATTATAGGGTTTGCTCGCCCAAGGCCATTTAGTGAAAAGGTGGCCAAATGGGGGAATTAGGGCTAAATCCTTTTAGTGGCAGAGTCTTGGCTGGTGACCACTCTGCTCTTCTGGGCCAGTCATCAGAAAATTCCAGACACAGGGGACAAAGAGAACATCTGGGACATGGCTTCAGCCTCTGCAGAGATTATGGGAAGGTAGGCAGGTTGAAATGGTAGTAGGGCCCGTTGCTGACAGTGCCCCAAGGAGGGAACTCACCAAGCACAGGGCTCCCGATGGAGCTGGAGCATAGGCTGTGCTGAGGTAGGACATTGACTTTAGGCCAGCTCTGATACTTGCCGGTGAGCAAACCTTTCATTTTCCTAGTCAAGGAGGAGGTAGGCATGATAACTTCCTACAGGGATGCAGAGCACTTCCCACATGGGAACCGTACAGTCCACCCTCCTGCTGGTCCAGGTGCGTGGAAGCAAAGCTCTACTCTCCCCAAAATGGCATCCAGGCCCCAAGGACCGGGTTCTTTTATGTGGTGGACACTTGGTCCACCTGATCCTCAAATTGTACTGGGTGCCCTGCCCTCTGGCAAACCAACCCTCTGACTGCTGCCAGCCCACCTCACAGCGTAGGAACTGGCTTCTGGGCAACACTGACCTGGCAGTCTCCCAGGAGAGCAGGTGATGGAGTCGTCACCTGGGCCGGTGCAGAAGGCAGACACACTTTGCCGATCTCTATCATTTCCTATCTTTCCTCTGCACCGGGCACCTTTCTGGAGAGTCAAGCACTGGCGTCCATCCCCGCCCTACTTCCTGCACGCTGTGACATCTAGCCCAGAGTCACCTCTTCTGCTGGCCTCAGTTTCCTCATTCCTCAGCGGAGTACCTGCCTCATAGGGTTGGTGTCTGCCTAGAACAACTCAACTGTAAACACTTGCAGCGATACAGAACAATCTTGTATGCCCTGTTCAAAGGTTTCCTCTTTCCTCTGAAATGAAGCTAAATTATTTGTAACAAACTTAAGTTAGACATATGACCATTAAAACACTGTTTTAAATTCTGTTCACAGACGCCCCATCGGGGTTTGGATTTGCGATTGGCAAATCCCCAAAGAGGCAGTTCAGATCCATTGGCTTGGCTTCAAGGACCCCTACAAATTACCGCCCCCCCCCAGCTCTCCCTTGTGGATCTGTCTCCACTAGCAAGTGACTAGGGACTTTAGGCTGTGTCTATTCAGGCACTGATAAAATGTGTTCAGTATGAGTCTGCCCACACAAGCCAGGAAGCCCAGCAACTCAGGAGGCTGAGGCAAGAGGATTGCAGGTTTAAATCAGCCTAAAATGCAGAGCGAGTTCAAGGTCAATCTAGGCAACTCAGTGAGATCCTGTCTCAATATAAAAAGTGGGAAGGAGTACTGGAGATGTAGCCCAATGGTAGAGCATTCAGCTAGCATGGGGGAAGCCCTGGGTTCGATCCTCATCACAGGAAAAAGTGTTGCTCGGTGATTTTGTCCAGAGGCTGCACAGGTCTGGGTTTGAATCTCCATCCTATGACTTGTGTAATAATTACTCATCTCCTGCCTCAGCTTTCCTGTGTGTGAAATGGTGGTGATGACATACTCTACCTCATGAGAGAGATTAGAATAAATTAAATGAACTAATTCATGAAAGGTGTTAGCCCAGTGCATGGCAGAGAGATGGCTCACTAAATGCAGGGTGATGGTCGGCCAAGGGCTAGCTCTCAGTTCTCCCTTCCCTACCAGAGACAGCTCAGCAAGGAGCCAGGGATGCTGAAGGGAGTGGCTTCTCTCCACTCAACAGAAAGCCAGCAGTAGAAAATGCCCCCTTGGAATGAACCAGATGCTCTGGCCAGGAAAAAAAAAGTTCCCAGGCATCTTCTGGAGACTCATTTTTTAAAGTGAATTGAGACATTATCTTTAATTAAAGTGGCAATCTGCCTCCCTGCCTGTGAGCGCCTCTTCCCTCCACGCTGAAGTGCCGCCTGACTTGTCTCCTCCCTGCCTTCTCCTCCTCCACTAATTTCAAGCTTATGGAGGGCCAGTTTACTAAATTGGTTTTAATGGAAATTTAGCCAACATGAATAATAATGAAATGTAAAATTATGCCCTGGCTAATGAACAGCCAGCGGCTTTGGGGTTAATGGCTTGCTTCTGGTGTCAGCTTATTTATATTGAAATAGAATTGCAATAGGGATGCCCAATCAAAATGGTTTCATCTCTTTGATCACCACCCACCTCAGGGCTCATTCCTTATCACACTCATTGTATCACAATCGTTCCCACTTGGATCTACTTGTGAATTAATTAATTACCTAGTTAAACCTGAGTCGATTTTTTTTTCCTCCTTAGGAAAAAAAAAAACTTGAAACGTCTTTTCTCACCTTGTTATCTACACGCTGTTCTAGGAGGAAAACACTAAGTAAGGTTTGTGTGATTGCTTTTCAAGCCAACACGGTGTTTTTGCTCCAGCAACATCCAAAGGCATTGCTCCTGTCAGCTCGGAATTGTTGTATCCGATGGCAGAGACGGCGAACAATTTGTTCCCCACGTTTCCAGAGGCTGAGAAGCGCAAGATCAAGGTGCTGGCAAGTCTGGAGTCTGGGGAGGGTCTGTGTTCAGGTTTGCAAGAGGCCTGTGTTCTTGTGTTCTCAGGAAAGGGGGAGAGAGGGAACAAGCTGGCCATGCTTTTACCGCTCTGACAAACACCCAACACAAGAAACTTCAGGGAGGAAAAGCCCCTTTGACTCCTACTTTCAGAACGATTTGGGTACATGGTTGAGTGGGGAGAGGCAAGGCGGCAGGCCTGTCACTTCCCATAACAGACCAGGAAGCAGGCTGGACCCAAGTCCAGGTGTAACCTCTAAGTGCCTTTCCTGGTGACCTGCTTCTCCGACCCAGGCCCCACCTCTTAGATGTTCCACTAGCCAAAAGAAATGCTGTAAACTTGGAACTAAAAGTTCAGAACAGGAGCCTGTGAAGGACATTTCAGATCCAACCCCCCCCCCCCCCCCCCCCCCCCCCCCCCCCCCCCCCCCCCCCCCCCCCCCGCCCCCCCCCCCCCCCTCCCCCCCCCCCCCCCCCCCCCCCCCCGCAAAGGTCTTGTTCTCTTACAAGGGCGTTCATTGGCCCACTCACGTGGGCTCTACTCTCACCGTCTAATTCCATCCTAAGACCCTGCTTCAACATGCCAGCCACCGCAGGGATTAGGGATACATCATTTGTTAGGGAAGAGCCATTAGTCCAGCACACGTGGAAATCCCTTCACTGTTCTCTAGATCACTTGGTTCCCTACCTCCTGGCCAAAGATGCTCCTCAGCTTCAGGACAGAGGATGGAAGAGCAGGTAGGGAGGGCGTGGCTACCTCCAGAAACTCAGCTTCCACAAGACATGGGTCCCTGTTTAAAAGGAGGGAGTTAAATTATTTGGACAATGGTTCCCAAACCTTTGACGCTTCTTCAGGAGTTACTTGCGAGGATACCGAGATATTGGTGGCATTCTATGGGTTCTCTTTTTACAGAGAGGTTTTCTAAGTGTGGTTATAAAATCATATCATTCATTTGTAGTGTGTGTGTGTGTGTGTGTGTGTGTGTGTGTGTGTGTAAGGACAGCTTTTGAGAGAGTTGGTTCTCTCCCTTCCCCATGCAGAACTCAGAGATCCAACTCAGGTCATAGGGCTTGGTGGTACTGAGTCATCTTACCAGCCCTCCAAGGGAGACTTATTTATTTAATTATTTAATTTATTTAGAGAAATAAAAATGAAACTGGGCGGAGGGATGTTACATTCCTCGGCTACATGAGACTCACCCAGGCAATGGTTCCTTGGCTCTCACTCTATGAACAGAGATAGTGGGGGGGGGGGGGGGAGAAAAGTAAAGAAAAAAGGAGGTGGGAAATTGGACTAAATAAAATATAGAACATCTCTGCAACAAAGGATCCTACCAAACAGAATGTAAAAGGGAGAAAATATATTGGTATCATGTACAGGATAAGAAATTAATAGCCAGAATATATAAAGAGTCCCTAAAACTCAACAATGAAAGAGCAAGCCACCTGACTTAAAACAGGCAAACGACCTGAACAGACATTTCTCTTCAAAAGATAAGCTAGTGGCTGAAGGGCAAACTCCTAAATTTTGCTTTCCACTTGCTTGGGTTCTCAAGGTTCCTGTATCTAGAAGGTAATTCTATACCCAATTCTACCTCAGAGGAAAGAGGGCTGGGCCGTGACTCAGAGGTGGAACCCCTGCCCCATGTGTGTAGGCTTTTCCGAGTTCCCCACAGCAGGGGAGGCAAGACTCAGAACCAGATGTGGAAAAACGCTGCCTCTATCAGCACTGCCCAGGCTGACTGCTGACAGAGGGACCCAGATCTGTCCCTGGACTACTGACTGACCCCCACATGCTCTTGGAACGCTCACTTTCCCTCTCTGGATTTTATTAACAAGGTCGGCTGGTGACAGCCAGTGGGACAGTAATCCCATTAGCTCCAACAATCCTACCTCAATAGATTAAATAACAAACGCCACAGAAAGAGTTCGGCGCAGCAAAAAAACACTTAGGAGATGACGGCTGTATCCATCAGCTCAGCTGCTACATAACGAGACCCTGACACAGGCCAGGCAGGGCATTGGGTGCCTGGGTTAGAAGGAACACTTCCAGCCTGTGACCTTGGCAGGGTTGGGGAGAACTGGACATAAAAGATTAAAAGTGATAAGAGTAGACAGGTTCCTGACGATAGTTACTTAGAGCTGGCTCTTCTTAGTCTTTGTTGCTGTTGTTTAGAAAGATCATCATGCTGAAAAAGAAATGCTAACTTATTTCTCTTGTTTTAAGGGTCTAGTTCCTACAATCCCTAAACAGAGCATGGACAGCCCTGGCGTAGCCCCTACACAGATGCTGTTCACCCTGCCTTGTGTTAGAAAGAAGTCTCTACCCAGGCCTGTCCTCTAAGGTGCAAGGGGCCAGCACTGGCCGTTTCCAGGCCAGCAGCTGTGTTATCAGAGCACAGGTGATCTGTGACCCAGGATGGACGTAGGATAGAATCTTCCCGGGAGGCGCACCTTGGGGTGCTTACACACATTATTAGAAATGGGCTAAATTAATATGTGAGAATTAGCCTAGAAGAGGCTAGATAGAAATGGGCCAAGTGGTGTTTAAATAAATACAGTTTGTGTGTTGTTATTTCGGGCATGAGCTAGCAGGCGGCTGGGGTGCTGGGGACGCAGCCCCACTGCTCCTATTTCAACATGGCTCACAAATTTAGGTTACAGCCCATCGTTGTGGGGAATCCCAAGAGGCAGGAACTTAAAACAGCTAGTCCTGTCACATCCACGGTCGAGTCCAAGGAGAGGAATGCGTGCTTACTATTCAGCTTGTATTCTTGACTCTTTTTAAAAAGACTTATTACTATTTTTATTTAGGTGTCTGTGTGCATGCCTGCATGAGTTTATGTGCAGATGGGACCAGAGAGTATGGGACCCCCTGGAGCTAGAGCGACACATGCTTATGAGTTGTGTGATATGGGTGCTGGAAGCCAAGCCTGGGTCCTCTGCAAGAGCATTAGGCCATGTACCCATAACCGCTGAGCCGAATCTCCAGTCCCCTTTTCTTTAGTCTTATACATTACAGGACCCAAAGTTGGGACATGGCACTGTTCACCGTTAGGCTAGATCTTCCCTTGCCAATGAAGACAGTCAGGACAATCCCCCACAGACGTGTCCACAGGTCACCCTGATCTCGATAGTCCCTCATTGAGACTCTCTGATGGGTGATTCCGCCTTCTGTCAAGGTGACAGCTAGAACTAACCATCACCAGTCCTTGGTAACTCTTAGCTTTTCTCAGAGTTTCACCAAAGGTTAAACTGCCCTTTAACAGGGGCATACCCAGCTCCATGGTAGACTAGGAAAGTTCTTCAAAGAGGGGCTGGCACATCTTCTGGTAACCCTATGTCGGCGACACCTGCCATCCTCCACAATGCTTTGCCCCAAACTGCAGGTGGGCCTGCATCTGTTCTCGGACCCAGCAGCCCCTTTAGTTTATGCTTACTAGGTATCCTGGATACTTGGGCACACCTCCACAAAGGGCGGTCCCTTGGAAGCGCTACTGTGGTGGGGTGCACTGGGAACTGAGTTGCACAGGAAAACCAGGTGTCTTTCCTTTCCTGCCTCCTGATGGGCATCTCAAAACCAAGAATTACACCTTTAATTATGCAAAATAAGTTTTAGCACTCGCCTACTGTTAAAACATAACTTACCCTTGCTTTAAAAGCTTCAGGCACCGGTGGAGGGGTGGGGCAGGGTGGGGCGATGGGGGCGGGGCAAGAACAGATCGTAAAAAGTCGGCCAGTCCTGAGTCATTCTGACCTTGACGGTTGAATATTTTTTCTCACTTACCTTCAGGATAAGTTTGTCATTTTCCTTTGGTGACAACTTCTGCGTCATCCTACCCCAGGGACCTTGTGGAAACAGTCCCACGCCAGCTCAGAAAGGAGTAACAGTGTCTCTGGGAGCAAAACTCTTCCAAAGTTAGGAATAGGAAACACTGCCATCTAACTCTAAATGTTATTCACAACGAGTCTTCGATTTTGGATCCATCGTTAGACAGCCTGAGAGAGTCAGAGCTCTTAGTGTACTGAGCGTGGCTAAAATTAGACTGCAGATATAAAAGCAATTAATGTCCCTCTCTTTATTTTTATTTATTGGAGTTTCACAATGCAATTACTTAAGAGGCCTTCCACAGGAATCCCAAGAATCGTTTTCAATCAGCAGAATGAAAACGTTGCCTTTTGTGGTCTGACAAATGTGTGGAAACAGCTCCTTTGCACGTCTCTGTGTACCGCTGTTCATTAAGGGCTAATTGCCGCGGTCTCTAAATGAAATACGGCACACTGCTCCACCTCTGCGCCGGTTTGTTCAAAATCTGCAAAGCTTTATTATTAACGCTATTTAATTATGAGAATGTCAGCCATGGAGAATTCCAAACCCACACTCTCCCTTCATCATTAGCAACAGGGCAAAAATGAAACACTTTCAACAATGAAGGGTTCATATTTCAAGCTTATACAGTAGCTGCTAAAAGGCGATGCTCAGAAAATCAATTTTATTAAAGTCCTCCAAGCACTAAAGGGACCTGAATGCAACTAAGCAATTTTAAAAACATGTCCAGGAGCCGCCACTTTCTGATTCATGTTTTAGTGGGGTTATTTTTGAGTATTTTCAATATTGTCTCCTTACAGTGGGGTCAAAAGTGATTTAGGAAAGGGGCAAGCAGAGGAAAGGGAACATGTCCTTACGATCTTTCCCCATCTCAATTTCCACCTGGTATGGGGCTCTGTGGAGCACACCATACACAAAAGAAGTCGGTGACATTATGAAGAATTCGCGTAGGTGAGATCGATGGAGAAATACAGGGGCGGGGAGACGGCTTAGCCTTTATTCTGTTTTCCTTTATTTTTCCATCTTAAATTCTGCTAGGAAATCATCATCTCTTAAAAGTAATAAAGCAAATATAAATACAGAGGTAAGAACCGAATTTGGAGTAAACTCATTCAAGCAATATATTAAATTCTTTAAAATAACAGCTAAGAATGGCTCCAAACCACAGGCTTGCCCACTCTAGTTCCTGAGGGCCGTCTGAGAAAGTGCAGTCTTTCCAAATTCTGCTACCCCTTCCCGAGCCATGCTTGGTCACCCTCCTCACATGGCTTCCATGGACTAGCTTACTACGGTCGGTTGTCTATACTGCTGACAGTCGGCTCTCACGTGTGTTCTCACATCCAAACACGCTGAAATGTTCAGAGGGTGGAGACCCCCAACCCATCTCCTGGATCCAGGAAATGACTCCCGTTTTACCTTGAACAACACGGTTTAACCTCCATCACTCCTGAACTTGGTGCCTGATGGTGTCTCGTCTTTCAGACTTTTCCTGCAAACTCTGGCAGGATATGGCTTATGCCACCAATGTGTCCCAAGGGAGTTTGGTCACAGCAGGTGGTTGGCCTTTGTCATTATTCATACTTGATAATCTACTGAACACTTCTTGATGGCTGGATGAGCTGGCCCAACCCCATTCTCCTCAATGCTTACACAGAATGAGCTCCACATTTTAGCAGGATTATGCGGGACTAGCAGAAGGTCACAGGAACTTTAAATACAGGCTCCCCAGTCAGGCAGACAGGGTCTGGATCTTGTTGTCATTTGTTCTGATTTGTGCCATCTTTCCAAAGCAGATGATCAGTGACTTTAAGGCAGAAACAGAACTTAGGTATTTAGTTCCTCACCTGGGTTAGATTTATCACCAAGAGACAAGGCCTTCCAGCATTCATTTTGAACACAGATTTTGCTCTGTCCCTGTGTGCCCTTGGGTCTTTTTTTTTTTTATTCCAGGTCTTCTGAAAAACAAGTGATGGTGACAGCTGAAGCATCTCCAGCCCTATCCTTTTGGTTCTGTCTTTGATTGGACTGAGATTTACTTGGGCGTAAGAAGGGAGGCAAACCCTAACCTGTATTCTCTAAGTGTTAATCAATTCCCACACCCACGGTTTCATTAAATCTTTATTAATTTCTTGGCCCATTGGAAACACCTCATTCAAACAAATGAATATGTAAATTTGACTTTGTCTCGAACTTTCTTTCCATCTGTGGATGTCTGCCTGCATGTGTTTCAATCCCATAATGGCTGTTGCTGGCTGGTAAAAATAAATCAATACCCAATGGCTGGGCATTAATAACACTCCAGATGGAGAACTTTGGATGCGAGGTCAAAGTCAACATGGACCCATTACTATTAAGAAGGCGGCATCTAGGCAGCCCCCGCGTCAGAGCAGCACAGTGGTCCAGCACCACTCTGATTGACTAGTTTGCCAATGAGTCGTTTAACTTTTATTACAAATGGCTGGTGAGACATTTTGACAGCCACCACTGGGAAAGACGAGGACAAACAAGTTGGTTAGGTGAAGGCTCCGGTTTTCACAGAACCCAAAGCTGGAAGACTCCAGTTTTATTTTATGCTTACCCTTCAAGGCACCTATAGATTATTCAACATGTAAATCTGATGTTGAGGACAACACTTTGTGTGTGTGTGTGTGTGTGTGTGTGTGTGTGTGTGTGCATGCGTGCCTACATAGCACTCAGTGCTGGACATACCCATCACAGAGATGGTGCACACGGGCCACTGAATCCCTGGGAATTTGGATACAGGAGAAACAACATTGCATGGAAGGTTAATACTGTTTTCTTTGCTACCCCCCCCCTTCTGTCCACCTGATCCCGTGCTTCAGCCTCTGAGTACCGGCATTGCAGATGGGCACCACCATACCAACATCGTTTATTTTCAGAGAGACTTTGCACAGATTGTTCTCGTTCTCTCTCTCTCTCTCTCTCTCTCTCTCTCTCTCTCTCTCTCTCTCTTTCTCTTTCTCTCTCTCTCTCTCTGAACTAGTAATTCCTGTTCAGCCTTTGTGGCTATGAAGCTTAGCAAGACAATGCGATGAGTTATGAGACCATATCTGAACCACTGTTCTCTTCACAGATGAATTTTGAAAACCAGATTCTTCTTTCTTTTCTTTTCCACTGATGCTGGGTATTAAACCCAGGGTCTTGTGCATTTCAGGCCATTGCTCAGCCATTGAGCCACACCTCCAGCCCAGATATTTATTTCTTTATTAATCTGGACAACAGTCAGGTTGTTCAACAACCTTTAAAATTCCAAGTGAGAGATCAAGAAGCCTTCAAATACCTACAGCAAGGAGTCAGTTCGCTCTTAGAAGTTATACGGTTCATTTTATTTTTGTGGAAGGAAGTTTTCTGTTAAGGAAAGGGAACATTGAGGATGCTCCAGTTTATGGAAACACCTTCTGACAGTTTAGAAAATATTTGTCATGCATGATAAATCCTCAAGTGTCGGTGTGTGGGAATGCGGTGTCCCTGTACACGCCTGTTCCTGTACCCTGACAGATGTCTGCATCCCACACAAAAATTTGAGGTTGTGAACTTTGGTGGTGAACTCCTGACAATGACCATTTCTCATTGTACTTTCTGCAGGGTCTTCATTCTCCTTTGAACTTAGTCCAACCAGATGTGTTTCCATTGAGAAAGCTCTCATCGAAGTCACAGTGTTGCCAAGTCTCAGATGTCACCTGACTCAGCCTCACAAGAGTGTTGACAACCAGTTTTTCTCAACTTCTAAGACACCAGACTCCCCAGGGTGTCATCCAGCTCCATGGAAACGGTTTCCTAGTTGGAGGTCTTCCACGTCTTTCCAACCTTGACTGGAAACATCCTGGTCCTGCCTCTTTCCTCTCTGCCTACTCTTTTTCTTGTCACACAACCTTTGACTGTCCCCCTCCCTTTGTTTCTCCAGTCTGGTGGCTTTTAGTATCATCTTAAAACCCATCTCCAGCTGCCACTCCCCTCTTGAACTAGTGGCTCATCTGTCCAGTTGTCTACTTAACATCTACACTTTGATGTCTAAAAGGCATCTCAAACTTAGTGTATCTAAAGTGAGTCCTGCCAACCTAGTTCAAGCCAATAGGCTCTTGCTATCGTAAGCAACCTTTAACCTTGGCATCTCCATATCTCTGGGGTTTCATTTCCATCATTCTACTCTGATGTGGGATTCCCTTCTGTATGCTGCTAATATGTTTTATTGCCATTGGTTAATAAAGAACTGCCTTCAGCCAGTGGCTTATCAGAATATAGTCAGGCTGGAAAAGATATATAGAGAGAGTAAGGCAGAGTCAGTGAGAAGCCATGGAGCTGCCTGTAAGAGACAGATGCATCAGAATTTTGCTGGTAAGCCACACCCATGTGGCAATACACAGATGAATAGAACTGGGCTAATTTAAGATATAAGAGTTAGCCAGAAATATGCTTAAGCTATTGGCCAAACAGTATTACAATTAATACAGAATTCTGTGTGAATATTTTTGGAGTCTGGGCAGCTGGGAAATGAACAAGCAGCCTCCCCCCCAAAATTGGTGCCAACATGGTCAACTAAATCTACCTGAGAGAGCTTGAAAAAGAATCCTAGCTACACAGACAAAAGCAGAGTTGAATGAGGTTTCTTGCTTTGTTTGCATGGCTCCTTTAAGAAGTTTCCTGACTCAGCTTTAATGGCAAGAACTGTGTAGTTTCTTTGGAGGAAGGCTTCCTGGTTCATACTAGTTATAGGAACAGTTCTGGCTCTTTTGGGGGGTTGATGCCCACCACCTACTTTGGGTCCTGATGCTAAGAAAGTAGCTAAGACTATGCCTCATGTGCTGAGAGTTCTCTGTTTAGGTCTATACCAGAACTGCTTCTTAAAATGCTAAATGGTGTGGCTAGGACTAAGGCTGCTTTGCTTTTTGGCTCCACCCAGTCCAATATGGCAGAGGCATGTTCATTGCCTCTGAGTCTGCTGGGTAGGAGCCATCCTTACCACCTCAATTCTGGAAAGCACCATGAAGTATATAAAACCTTTTTATCTTAGTACCTAGACAACAATGAGGACCCTAAAAGAGAGACATACATTGATCTAATCTACATGGGAAGTAGAAAAAGACAAGATCTTCTGAGTAAATTGGGAGCATGAAGGCAAGGGGAGAGGAAGGGAGGAGAGCAGAGAAAAATGTCTAGCTCAATAAAATAAAAATAAATAAATAAATTTTAAAAAAAGAACCAGTCTTGGTCAGAAAAGGATTACAGATAAACAATAAAGACAAATTCAGATGAAAAAGACCTCTAAATGGGTCAAAGTGTGTTTGGAAAATGTATGTAGGCTTGGGAGAGAGAAGAAAAAGAGTATAGAGTTATAAAAAGAAGTAAATGGTTTTTAAAAAATAAAACAAAGTCTTTAAAGAGACAGAGTATAGACAGTCATAGATTAAAGAAAAAAATAAGCCACATAAAGATGGAATATACACAGAGAGTCTGGATTATGTATATTATTGTGTTTTCTTTGATATTTTTGACTGTGAATGAACTAAGTACAGAGAGACATTTCATTGTATGGGCTGCCAAGATAAACCAACACACACACACACACATATATATATATATTAAAGGTATCTTGACTTCAATATATATATTAACGGTATCTTGACTTCAAAATTTGGGTCTAAGGATTTGTTGCTTTGGAAAAGAGGTTCTTCTTTTGTTTCCTCAGACTATGAGAACCTGTGGATTCCTTTCAGACTAATGTTGTTTGGTGGACCAAGACTCCTCTGAAAGGTTGCCATGAACACCCCCAAAAATTACTTTGCCCAACGAAAAGCAAGAAGCAGTTTGGAGAGAACTATGCCCGAATTCCAAAATATCATTTATAAATGTTTGTTTCCATTTAAAGGGGGATATGCTATAGAGATTTGCATTGGTATGGATCTTGGTTTATTGATACAAATTTAAGGTCAATTTTGTTATATATATATATATATATCTGCTCTTAATTAAGGTATTGTGTTTGTGCATCTCATTTAAAAATGTAGTGTATAATTAAGAAATATAGGTTAATAGATAATCATCTCTAATAGTCATACTTGTAGCCATATTAGGTTTTCTATATATATATAGATATATAAGTTAAAAAGATATTCTTCAAATCTCTCAAAGTCCTTCAGAATATGGCATTTAAAATATTTTAAAAACTTAGAGTTTTCATGACAATGAGACACATCTGCTCCTGGCAGCACCAATTACTTCAAGAGGAAGATGGGCATTGAAGAGGCTCCTTATGGATTTTGTTAGCCATTTGGACAAGAAACTTCTCTTGCCTGGACTGCTTGATGTTATGTTGTATGGCCTGGACATGAAGAGCCCACAGAGAAATGACTGCTAAACTTTCCTAAAGGTGAGATGGTCCTTCAGGGTTCCTGTTTCATGAAAGAGTCTGCCAGACATTCTAGCAGGGCACAAAAGAAAGTGGCTGACAAACTGCCAATATTGGTGGAACTGTCTTTGAAATTTCCTGCTTCATGGAAAAGTCTGCTGGATATTATGGGCCTGTAGGTTGAAGATGGGTGCCCCAATGTTGTGGAAGAACTTTGGGTGACTATCCAAGCAGCAAGATGTCTCTATCAATTCTAGAGTTTTGGAAGTTCCTTACAATGTACTTCCTGTTTACTTAGGTAATATTATATACTTCAGGAGTCTTTGATGGAATTGAAGAATAGTTATAATTATAGTGTTTTTAGTTATGATAAAAGATAAAGCAGATATGAATATTGTAACTATAATTCTTGCTTGATAACCGTTTTGTTGTAAGTTATCTTGCTATGTTAAAGTTAAAACCTTCCTTTTTAATTAGACAGAAAAGGGGAGGTGATGTGGGATTCCCCTCTGTATCCTGTTAATATGTTTTATTGCCATTGGTTAATAAAGAAGCTGCTTTCAGCCAATGGCTTAACAGAATATAGCCAGGCTGGAAAAAATACATAGAGAGTGTAGACAGAATCAGTGAGAAGCCATATAGCCACCTGCAGGAAACAGACACATTGGAACCTTACTGGTAAGCCACACCCACGTGGCCATGCACAAATGAATAGAAATGGGTTAATTTAAGATATAAGAGTTAGTCAGAAATACGCTTAAACTATTGGCCAAGCAATATTGCAATTAATATAGATTTCTGTGTGATTATTTCAGGAGTCTGGGTGGCCAAAAAATGAACAAGCACCCACCCCGAACACCACTCTTGTCCCAATCTCTTATAGAAGAACCAAAATAGTCCTCTAAAATGTGACTCTGATCTTGCCATTTCCTTGGAGATCAAATCTTCACAGTGGTACTTACACCAGGGTCTCCCTGCCCTTTCAGATGTCCCTCTGCCTCCTTTCTTCTCCCTTAAGCATCCTGCTCCAGTCAGATTTGCCTTTTTCACTGATGCTGTCTCAGGACTTTGCCCTTGTTGTTCTCTCTGCCTAGATGGCTTTTCCATCACGTGCCCAAACAACTTACGCCTTTACCTCCTTCAAGTGTCCACAGAAATGTCACACCAAACATTATGCCGTCCTTGACTAGCTGTTATAGAACATCCCAGACTTCACTGCTCTCTGCCCTGTTTTGTTTTTTTTCTCTCTTTTGAGTTGACTGATCCCTGCCTTATATTCATTTATATGGGCACATGGTAGGTGCTTACAGATGCTTGTTGATGGGTGATTGAAGGGATGAGGCCTGGCAAACTGACCCCTAGGGGAGTAAGTGCCTGCCTAGCAGGCTTATTCCTTCTGGGCCTAGGGTCTCTGGTCCTGCTGCCTAGGGTATGCTGCTTCCTCCAGCCTCTGCTCACCTTTGAGGTCCAGATCCTGTGACGGGCCTGGCAGCTTTGGCCACACAGGCGGTGGCTTTGGATCCTATCTGGCTCAGGAAGGGCAGGAGGGGGTAAAGAGCAACATGCTGTTGGGACTCAGGCATTTGGGCAAAAATCCTGAAAGGAGACAGAAGTGCTTTACAGGAGAGGCCCAAAGACACGTGGGTTGCCATCCCCAGCTGCCAAGTTCGCGTTGTCATCAATTCAGGGAGGATTGATCTGGCCTGATTTCCTTGGGGGGGGGGGTAATGTGTGTCGGCAATTACTCTTTCAAGAGGAGACACCATCTTTATCACAGGTTACTCAGGTACCTGCTCCCCGGGTTGTGGGAGGCGACAGGCCCAGAACCAGGCTCCTATCTTCAGGAAACCTCCTGTATCCTGCATAAGAGTTGGGGTGGGCATTGACTCAACACGCCGATCCGCAAACTGCCTCGGGGACCCCGCGTTGAGATAGAAGAGCCCCTCTGAGCTGGAGTTTGGGAAAGAACCAAGCCACACAGGGCTGGTTTTATGCATTTAGCTGAGATAGGGATCGTGGGGGAAAATTCCCTGCATTTGTAGAATCATAAATTTTTTAAGGTCTCTTGGCTCCACTTTTAAATTTAGTGCCTGAATAAAATGTTGGCTCAAGCTCCATATTCGATTATTAAAAACCATCCTCAGGCCTGGGAGACGGGCATTTACACATCTGCCCGCTCGTCTGCAGGCAAGCGCATGAAACCCAGCTCTCTGCAGCTCCACCGCGCTGGAAGAAGCCTCAGGGATCTCAGGCCTGCTCTGTCCATGAAGGAGCTGGACTTAGCTTGAATTCCCACTTGTTTCATCAAAAATATTGGTCAATAGCATGGGTTAGACCTTACCAAAATTCGTTCTTTTTTTGTCTGTTTCCTTGATTTGTAGGGATTGAAGGACAGATATCTACAGTGTATGTTTGTGTGTGTGTGTGTGTGTGTGTGTGTGTGTATGTATGGGGGGTTGCACGTACATGTCGATGCCACTGATAAACACAAAGCCTGTAGGACACAAATTAAACTGGTGGTAATATGAGTACCCTTGAAGACGGTCCCTCATATGAACTTTTTCTAGAAATGCAATCATATGTTTATTACTTATTTTTTTAATTTAAGGAAATGACACTTATTTTAGTGTGTGTTGCATTTATTTGTGTGTGTGTGTGCGTGCGCATGTGTAGTGTATGAGTGTTTATATAATACACTGGCCACAACCTGCATGTGGGGGTCAGAGGTCAACTTGTCAAAGTTGATGTGCTGTTTTTTTTTTTTTTTTTTTTTGTCATCTTGACACAAGCTTTACTCATCTTGGAAGAAGGAGCCTCAGCTGAGGAAACGCCTCCATCAGATCAGAAAGCAAATAGTAGGTAGCGTCTTTCTTTCTACTGTGTGGATTCCGGTGAGGGAAGTTAGGTTGCCAGGTGTGTTGGCAAGCCCCCTCACTCACTGAGCATCTTAACCAACCCTGAAGTTACTCTGAAACTGGCACCCAACCACTCTAGATAATCCAGAAGTCAAAGCAAGGGCAAAGATGAAAGAGAAAGTAAACCTTACTTCTCCCACCACAGAGAGGCTCTGAGAAATGCGGATGTTCTGTATTAGGAGATGCTCAGTGAAGACCGGCCCTGGGAATATAACCAGCACATTGCTTTCACAGGCAGGGTGAGAGCTTCGGATTCCTGACCAAAAATGATAATATATGTTTCCCTCTAAATAAAAGTCATCCAGAACATACCCTGGGGAGCAAAAGTCTCCACAGCGTCCATTTGGGCCGCTTAGGGAACATTTCAAGAGCATCTGCATGCTTTATCTTTGGTGGGTTATGGATCCCAAGAGTCGCCGGTATGATAAATATTCACCCAAATGAGGAGAGAAGGGAGAGGGGATGCTGGAATAAGACGCAGACCTCTGGTTTCTGTCTTAAAGAAAGTTTAGTAAAAAGCCAACTTCCTCCCAATGGCTCTATTAGCCCTACCTCCCCCCCCCCAAAAAAAAAAACCATGAAACACCTGCGATTCAGGTACTGCTGACATGGCAGAATAATAGTTTTTTAAAAGCCTGGAAACAGCTAATCTGTAGTTTGGAGACTTTCCCCATAAACTTTAACTGGACTTTGAACAGCATCAACAGCACACACTTACACACACACACACACACACACACACACTTTACAGGCATCAAAATGGAAAAACCAACACGACTAACTATGTAAGTTACTTTTATATAAAAATTCTTAAATATTTTAACATCTATTAACTTTTGGTTAATGTACAAAATAATGGGTTTCCTTATCACATTTTTATAAATGGGTGACATTATATTTTGTTCATATTCCCTCCATATGTAAAATAGAATAATAGAACAATTACTTTCAAATTTTAATGCTTTTTAAAGTTTTTTTTAATTGTGTGTCTATGTGCATCTCTGTGTAGGTATTGTACACTAATTTCAGCACCCATGGAAGCCAGAAGTGTTAGCCACCCCTAGAGATAGAATTCTAGGCGGTTGCCAACCACCCAACATGGATGCCGGGGATAGAATCTGTATCCTCTGCAAGGGCACAGCACGCTCTTAACCGCTGAGCCATTTCTCCCGCCTCCGTGGTTTTCAAAATTACGTCCCAGATAAGAATGTGTGGCACCATGTTGACTTTCGCTATTCCTGGCACGTGACCGAAAACTCAAAGAAATAAAGCGTTTTGTTCATAACACGGAGAAGTGAAAGACTCAGCTTCCCCTTCAGTATTGAACGAGGGCTCTAGGGCGAAGATCGGAAAGAGAGACACCTGAGCACAGAAGCACAGAAATACAGCTTCCATGTTGGAACCTCTCACCAACCTCCAGCAGGGCCTCCTGATGCTCTCATGGGCACTCCATGGGTTCATGGAGGGGCATCATCTGCTTTCAACTCTACCTGGCCCAAGGTGCTGGACCTTCAGCAGGTAGATTGCATCCGAGGAACCCCCAGGGCTCACACAGGTGGTATGTCACAGGAGAAGTAGGCACGGTTCCAGGCGGGAGCAGCGCTCATGTTCCAATGACAGTTTCAGGGTTCCATTGATTTAAGCATCCAGGTTGTGATTTAAAGTCATCTCCATGGCAACTTGACCCTCACAAGTGTAATCCCTGTGCGGGAAAACTTGGGACACAAGTGAGAACGACTTGGTTTAAACTCTCGCATCTTCATCCTGAAGATAAAGTCATCATAACTTAGGGTCACCAGGAGTGGAAGGGCTTCTGGTTAATTTTCCCTGTGGCATCATGGGGGGGGGCAGTTTTCTCCTTAATGCTTCAAATGGGAGGGAGCTCCTTATCTCTACACAACTTGATGTGGGTAGCTATTCCTCAGACTGGATTCAAATAATCTATCCTAAAGTCCCTTCCTCCAGTGGCATGTGCTGTGGGGTCTTTATGGTAAAAGACCACCCCATCTTCCCATAGCCAACTGTGGTATGTTTTCAGCTTGTCCCGTTGGGCATGTCTCCAAGTTCCTTTCCTATGCGCTTGTTGGGTTGGTGATGTCCCCCTAGTCTAGTTTGGGGTTAGTGGGAGACCTACAATTTGGTTATTCAAGGACAGAGTCCAGCTTTTGGGACAGATTGTATGAATGGGTCAGGACTCCTTCCGTACTAAATGATGGGATGTCCAGTTCAAATGTATGTTAGTGAAAAGAGGGGTTGGATTGGCTCACAGTGGGCATGAGGCCTGGCTCCATCTGTGTGCTCGATAGCCTCCTCAGGATTCAGGCTCACTGTTTTTCTCTCTCCCATCTTTGTTGTCTTCCAGGCCAGTGTAATAGCACCAGCCTCTTCACTCCTCCAGTATGACCCCTTCACTTAGGGAAGCAGGGATTTGTTCCTGATGGTTTGGGAGAAATTCCAGAGACAGCCTGATTGGCCTGACCTGACTCTCAGGCCTATGCCTACAGGGAGAGCTGAGGACACAGGGGCAATGTGCTCTGGTAATCCGGAATGAGCCAAAGATGCACCAGAAGGCCATGCTGGAGTCAACTTCTCCCAAACTGGAACTGACCAGTGGACAATGGGAACTGCCACGAGAGAGAGAGAGAGAGAGAGAAAGAGAGAGAGAGAGAGAGAGAGAGAGAGTCAGTCTGTGGGTGACCAGAGCAAGTGAGTGTCCTTTCTGTGGCTTCAGATCAGGTTGTCAAGGAGCCAATGAACAGAGTTTTGGAGAGGCTAGGAGATCGCATGATGGGCCTGCATCCAGCTCCGGAAAATCCTTTGTGAATGCAGTCAGCTGCCACGGCCAGCTTCCCCCTTGGGCTTTGGTAAAAAGCTTTTTCTTACAGTCTCTGTTTTAGCACCACCATTCACAGTTCCTAGCTTGTTGCCACATTGTTCAGAAGGAAGTTTGATTTTTACACCTAAGTTAGGTTGCTCAAAAAACACAAAAACAAACAAAAATCTCCAAACCTCCAACAAAATTAAATCCTGGTTATCTCCTCTTTTCCTTCCTTCTTCCTCCCTCTCTCCCTCCTTTCCTCCCTCCCTCCCTTCCTCCCTCCCTCCCTCCTTCCCTCCCTTCCTTCCCTGTTACATTCAGAGACAGTATTCCTGCCCTGGACTCACTAGAGTCGGGGTGCTCACCACAGCTCTGAGTTAACTTGAGGCTGTCTCAGCCTCAATAGCCAGCAGGCAGTCCTGGGGTTCTGGGGAGGCTATGATATGAAGCCTGAGGGTCCTGGCTCCTGAAGAAACCTGGAGCCCTGCTGGACTGGATTCTGCTCCACGTGGAAACAGGGGTTAGAGAAGATCAGGGCTTCAATGACAGCACGCTTACTCTGTTTTACTCTAGAATTGTGATTAAGACAGGAAAAGATACCAAAATAAAGCCTGAGGGGTATAGTTCAGCAAATACAATGCCAACAGAGCTTTAGTTTCAGCCATTACACTATGTGCCAAGATGACTGGTTCAGGTTTTATGCTTTGTTTTGTTCTGGACACAGAACCTCAGTATGTTCACTCTGACCTAGAGCTTGTGTTTGCCCTTCTCACCCTCCATGGTGCTGGGATGGCAGGGATGCTAACAGCAAGCTTGGCTTAAGGCATAGTGGTTTAGTTAAGACAAATACTATTCCAGGAGAGAACTAGACTGAAGATTTAACCAGGCAGTTTATCAGTAACAAAGAACAAAGGTGAAGACTTAAACTCCCATTGCGTTTCCATCGAGGAAATACAATATAAACAGAAAGAGGTCCATCTAAAGTGAGAATATGTATTTCCACATTTGTAAATAAATAGCCCAGAGCCTCAGACTAATAGGCAAGGGTTGTAGTTTACTCTTTGAGAGTGTAGCAAGTTGATATTTCCAGTCTTAGAGGGTTGGTTGAGAGAGCAGCAAAGGAGCTGGGTGTGCTGGCAAAAGCCTTCATCCCAGTGCTTAGAGACCAGAAGCCAATAAACCTCTGTGAGCTTCAGAGAAGCCAGGGCTGTGTGAAGAGACCCTGCCTCAAAACCAAACCAAGCAAAGCAAAACAAAAAACAAGCAAAAAGGAGCTTTTAAGGGCTGAAGAGATGGCTCAGCTGTTAAAGGCTAGGCTCACAACAGAAAGTATAAAAAAGCTATGAAAGTCATATTTCAAAAGAATTTGATAATATGAGAAATGTTTAAGATATATCTGAAATTAACAGACAAATGACAAAATAGCAAGCATATATATATAATAAATAGCATGTTTATACGTGTGTATATGCATATTTGTGTGCATACATATAGACATATTGGCTCAGAGGAAGCTAGGAAAGATAATTCCTAGACTCTTAATTATGATTATTTCTAGATTTGTACAGTAGATGACATTTGTATATATTTTTCTACATTTCAATTAATAAAAAAATAATGATGCTACCCAGGCATGGTGGTGTGTGCCTGTGCTCACAGTCCTCAAGAAGCGGAGACAGGAGGATACCAGTTTGAGGCTAGCTTATAACAGCAGCAATGAGGGCTGCTCCTAGTTGAAGACCTACGGCGCATCCGGCACTGTGATAATCTCTTTGCTTAGACTAATCCGCCTCTGAGCTCCTGTGGAGGTAGACATCACGGCCCTATTTCGCCTTAGAGATAAAATGGAAAGGTTGTGGCCACTCACAGCTCCAGCCTCTCTTCTAGGCCACAAGGCCAATAGCAAGGGCTGGCTGCAGCCAGGGCCTGAGCCGAGCTCAGTTGGAAGGACAGACACAGTTTGTATATCCCCCTCCTGTCCCCCCTCCGCCTGTCTCTCAGTTCCACGCACACTGATGAAGTGCGTGTTATTGGTGTCTAAGTTTGAGCAGAAAGAGAAAAGAGTTTATACACAGCTGCCGGCAGTGATGTTTGAGCTTCCAGGCTAAAACCCTCTCACAGGTGACAGAAATAAGGAGGGCATAGTGGGTGCTCAGTAAATATTTGGTAACCGTCTAATTCTCTTCGGAGGCAACCCTAAGATCTTCCTGAAAGAGGAGGCCATGAGGTTGAGTCTGGACACTAAATACCTCGCTTGGGACCCCCTTGCTGAGGCCTGTATCGGCTGTTCACCATCCAGTCGTACCTTTCCCCAGAATGACCGCATCAGTTTCAGTCACTATCTTTGTCGAGGCTTCCGCCACGACGCTGCTCACAGTCCCTGCCTTCCTTTTTCTTTGTCCCTTCTCTGCTGCCCTATTTCTGGTACTTAATTCTGGTCCTGCTACTCAGACAATGACGATGCCATCCTTCTCAAAAGATGATTGTGTCTGCATGCTCTTTCGTCCAGAGCAAAAAAGACAGCAAGCCCATCCGATCGTCAAAAGGAGTGCTGTGTTGGTTAGGGACCCTTTCAGGAGGCACTGAGTGATGTCTGCTATCACTACACTCATGGGCTCATCCAAGTACCGGTGCAGCTTCTGATCTGCTTGCTTCTGGAGGATAGCCTATTAAATTATTACACTTTTTAGACCTGACTCAGCATATGCTTGAGTACTGTGTGTGTGTTTGTGTGTGTGTGTGTGTGTGTGTGTGTGTGTGTGTGCGTGTGCATGCACTTGACCCAGCAGGAGAAAATTTAGGCCCTCAACAGTCTTGCTAGGAACTAAGTCTGTTCAGCCCGAGGTAGAGCTCCGCAAATGGACTTCTTGTCTCCATTGGCAACAGAATCCAAAGACTCTGAAACTTTTCAAGGCCCTTCAGATTCCACAAAACCTGGGGTGCCAAGTTCGGACAGAGTCATCAGTCCCCCCAAAGGAAGGAAAGAGTACCAACAGCTGAAAAGAAGTTACATACAGACCTAGAGAGATTGAAAGTAGCGTGAACCATGAGATTCACGACCCCACCCAGGGCAACAAAGACAGACACCGCAGGTTTGTAGAGGACTCCGGAGGGCGGGCCGGCTACGGGTTTGCCTGTCTCCTTTCTCTCATCTTTTGGCCTTCTAAATGCCACCCGGAATGATCCGAAGAGAAACCTTTTGTGCCGTGCAGAAGAGCTTTTATTTCCCCATCATAAATCAGGGAATTGGAACTTCAGCGGCAAGAGGAAGACTGAAGAATTAAAACGATGAGAACTTACAAGATTTCCCCAACAGGATGGTAATTGGGCCACTAATCCTTTTTGTTACAAAAGCTGCTGTATTTGGGTGACCTTGACTTCCATTATGTACTGCTACCTTTGGCTCGGAATCTATAACTCAGGGGACTATTAATTATCTTGCTGGAAGTGCGGGCAAGAGTGAGGGGCTTTCTGAAAGAGTAAATGCCACATCGATATGGAGTGGAGTGCCTTGGCGGCTGGACGGCTGTTATCAGTGATTAGGGTTCAACAGCCCATAGTCAAAGCCGGGAGATTATTCCTGCCGAGGCTCCCACACCGACTCCAACTTTGCCCATCACCACGAGCTGATTTACTCCAGCTTGAAAAAACAAAATAGTTTATATATACAATTTAAACACTCCCTCACATCCCTGGGGCCATATTCTGCATCTGAGAATTGGTTGGGAATAAAACACTGTGTTTTTTAAATATTTTTTTTTCTTGGAGTGTTTTTCCCAGTGTATACCTTAAGCTCGCAGAATCGCATATTCTCATATTTCCTGTAGGGCCAACAGAATGGAGCTCATGGACTACCCTACACCCAGCTCAATGAACGTGCAATATGCTGTGTTGGGGGTTACACAGAGACGAGAGAAGAATTTTTTTTTTAACGAGCTAGAGATCAGATAAAAGGCAGGCATCTCACTTGCCATCTTTGTCTTTAAAGGCCTCACCCAAATCTGTGTGCTGGCTACCCAGCAGCATCCTTGGAGACTTTTGTCCTTCGATTTTAATCTTTAGTTGTAGCCGAAGAACTATTCCGATTCCAAGAAGTTCTCAGCAGTCATGCCTAACCCCAAAGCCAAATTTCCATTTTCCCTCCTAACGCCCTAATTGAATTTCGGGGAGGTTGTGTTTTGCATAGGCACCCACCCCACATCAATGGCGTCCGTTCAAAAAGAGACTTATGGAGTGGATCAGATAAATATGGGCTGCAAATGTGCTGATTTACCCCAGCTTGTAAAACAAAACAATTTACGTATACAATTGAGACATTCTTTCTAGTTTTTCATAAACCACATCCCTTGGGTGTATAATTGAGATTTCCTTGCCACCCAGAGAGGGTGAGATGGTCCTCAGGGCTTTGTTCCTCTTCCGCGCGCTGTGTGCAGGGAGAGCCGGCTGGAGTTGGGAGCTGCTTCCTGCTCCCCAGAAAGACCCGCAACAGCTTGGGTTGGTCAGAGCTGCAGAAGCTGCAGATGGGGTCAGGTGCTTGACCCAGTCCACGACGCTAGGGGGCAGGCTGACACCAGGATTACGGCAGGCACCATGTCTGGAAAGGCAGAAGCCCCAGCAAAAGGAAGCTCCTCTGTTTCTTTAGGCTTGGAGAAGGAAAGGAGAGCCCAAAGAGGCCACGAATTATGCTCAAATGCTCTTCCCAGCTTGAGCTACGCAGCCTTGGGAGATGCAAAAACAGCTTACTCAAGGGGGACACTTACTTCTGTGACTGAGTCCTGTGGGCGGAGATGCAGGTTTTTCTCTACAGCGGAAGCTATGGCCTCGCCAAAGGTCTGGAATCCACTTCAGGCACCTGAGTCCTTTCTCCCAGTTGATGTCAAAAAGTTACAATAAGGCGATTCATCCTGACGAGCAGTGGCAGAGATAGTCCATACGGCTATCGTAACACCGTTGATAAAGAACAAATTCGATTTTCAGGTTGGAAAGGCAAGCTGGAGAATTATACAAACACAACGCGTGGGTGTTAGGCATTGGCTATGGTTAACTACGCCATGAAAGTGTAGAACCAAAGGCTAGCAGAAGGTTAGCACTGCCATCGGGGGAAGGATGTAGAGAAGGCTAAGGATGCTTGTGAAAGATGTGAGGTTTAGTTTATGGTTTTATTTACTGGTACAAAATAAGCCAAGGCAAACATGACTGGGGAACTTGTATTTTTACAATTTTAGATTTTTGTATCTGAAGCAATGCGTTTTCTAAGAAAAGTAATAGGAAAGTTGTATGCACTGGGCACTTGGGATATAGCTCAAACCTTGGCTCTAAAACTCAAGCCCGAATTCAGCTCAAAACTCACAGAAGTCACTCACCTTTATGATTTCAAATTGCACCATTTGGGTGTAATGGAGTCTCTTTTCTCCCCCGCCCCTCTCCTTTTAGTCAAATTAAACTTATTGATTAGAGCCCATTAGTATGTAATGGATTGTTAATTTGACTCTTTTTACAAATCATATTTATCTGCACCAATAAAATATTTGGATTTAACACTCGTAGATCACATTTATGACGACACTGATTGAAGGCCAAGCAATTGGAAAGGAAAGCAGACACCTTGTCCTTTGTGCACACCAGGGAAGTGTAAGTTAGTGCCGTGAACTCTTGGAAAGATAGAGACTTAGGGGTGAGGAGAATTACAGAAAGGAAAAAAAAATGTACCCTCCTCGGTTTCTCAAGATCGGAAAGGTCATAGAGTGTTTGCATATTCTCCAGCTGAAATGGGGGCACCCCGGGGTGCTGCTTCTGATGTTATTTAAATCGTGCTTGTAAAAATACCCACTAAGAACAAAAATCCGATTTTTGATAAACATACACTGAGCCATAGCTTCATACCCCATCTCTCCTATGGGGAGTAGGGGGGTGGGGATGACAAGCCCCGCCTCCTGCTGCTGATAAAAGGCACTGAGCAGGCGGTTGTTTAAAGGGAAAATAAGTGTGTTTTTTGTGTGTTTCCAATAGATTTTAACCGAGTGCTGCAGGTGATGAGGCGCTGGGGAATACAGGGCACAACATTACAAGCTCCTGTGCTGTACAGAGTGTCTAATCTTTGCATAACTCCCGGAGTGATGAGGAAAATACACTGATGTTCCCAACAGCAGGAACATCAACCGGTGGAAGTGAGTGCCAGCCCAAAGCCAGACACTGTAGGCTCTCCTGGGCTGCCATTGGAGTCTTCCGCCTGCAGCGTCTACATTCATGTATTGCTCATCCATAGGAGCTGTGGTTTTCCTAAAGGAATAATATTCCTCCTTCCCTCCCTTCATTTTTTCCCCTACTGTCCTCCCTTCCTCCCCCCTTTACATTTAAAAAAAAATTTCCATCTGTTAACACTCTTAATGTTTTTGTTTGCTTGCTTGTTTTCTCTTTGCAAGCCACCTCAAACCTATAGGTTTTAAATGAATAAAAAAAAATACATCCAGGTTTTTCCTGATTGTGGCCAAATCCTATTATAAAGAAAATTTATAAAATAAATAACAATAAATAATAAATAAAATAACAAAGATTGCTTTGTTACTCTCAGGGCCGTCCTATCAATATTGTATAAAGCTAGCAAGTCGTTGGCTAGGTTTTGGAATTCCTCTTATTATTTCAAGGTTTGGGAGGTCATGTGAGGTTTAATGAGAGCTGCCCTGTAAAAGTAAAATTTCTTTTTTGTAAAGTGGCATAAAAAAAAAACAAAAAACTTCTCTGATGGTGAGAGGCTGTGGCAATAAGTGGCCCATGATCCTTGCAGACAAGGAGACAAAGAGTGTTGGCTGGTCATCATTAAACACAGAGCTTCATAGTAACAACTTTTCTCCACAGCCGGCGTCCATAGAAAGTATCCTCAGCCGATTGTCAAGTCATCCCACTGTACAGGGAAGTTCACTTGTCACTTAACAGCCGTGTGTCACACACAGGTGCCCTGAATAAGAGTTGTGATCCTTATTCCTCCCTTCTCGTCTAAAATTGCTCATTCTGTCGCCAATCTGAAGCGACCTAATTTCGGAAGCAGCAACCTTTATTTTATGTAACTCTACTAACAAGTGAGTTTTCATCCTGAATACCTTTGTAATTCCCCCCCCCCCTAAGAAACCCAACCCGCTCCATAAGCGATCATTATCCCAGGTAAGAGTGTGGTCCGTAGCCTAGGAGATGAGGATAATCCCTGGACTCGGCACACCTGTGCTGACAGGAGCAGAACCAGCCTGCTGTCAAGGCAGATGCTTCCTCTGCCTCTCTCCCCCGGATCCTAGAGAATATTCTACACACAGATTCGCCAGGGCTTCCAGCTGAACTGTAAAACCCTGCAGGAACCGGGACCAGTCCTCCTGTTTATTTCCCTGAAGCTCCCTGATGGAAATGTAGTCCCTGGTTACACAGTAAACTTAGGGATTAGAAACAGTCTTCAAATCACGACTAAGTGACTTCCAGCTGCAGCGAAGCGGTTGTATCATAGCTGGGAAATTAAATGTTAAGTGATTCTTGTGTGTTTATTTTGACTGTTGTAAGAACTGAGTAATAAGTTAAAAAGAACATGAAAAAATGCAAAAGGATTATTTAGCAAATTACATCACATGGCAGCTGTCCTTGTGATACTCAAGGTATCATGAGAAGCTGAACACCCTGAGACTGAAAAATATTTTTCAAGAGTCGGTTGACTTTGAAAGTTACCTAATGTTGTATGAGGTCTGAGGTTTGGAACTTGTTTCTTCATTTCTATATTTGAACACGCCTCACCTGGGTTGACTCGAGCAAGTGAGTCTGGGTGCCTGATGGCCTATCCTAGAGGATCCAGCTTAATTCCGCCATAATGAATTAATGCTCTCGGAGACACTGTTTTCATTATAGATTTTATGACATCACCTTGGCGAAGCTTCAGGAATTCTCGACTCCAAGTTATCCCAGACAGTCTAAAACTGAAAATGGAAAGGCAGTTTTGCGTTGAGTCCATGTGAGCTCTGCCGATGAGGGGCTGGATGTGGAGAACATCTATTCTTCTGAGCAGAGGAGGTAAACATAAAACTCCCCACACCGGGGAGGAAATTGGATTTCACGTTCTCCTAAGACCTTCCTTTCACAATCAAGAAGCCAAGTTGAGGAAAGCCTCGCCTGGCTTTCCTTATCCTTCGTGGGTGCTCTGCTTCCTTGTTATTAGTTGTAAACAGAGAAGGCTCCGTGCCACCTCGGTCAGACTGCAGGGGAATGTTTGCACCGGCTCAGAAGAGGGAGAATGGGTGTAAAAATATTTATGCTGCATTTTCCAGGGCTGTGTTTGATTTCCTTCTGGGTTTGTTTGTTTTGTGGAACGAGAGGGATAGTACATCTTATTTTTACAGGCTTGTATTGTTACCCCAGGAATGTTTTGGCTGATGCGAAATTAGAAACAAACTTCATGTTTTCTTCAGTGCCCTTCAGGGCCTGAAAGGATAGGAACAAAGTATGGTGGTTTGTCATCAGAGAGCCAGGAAGCCACAAGGAAACGGAGCTTATGAACCAAATTGCTCAAAACGGGAAAGAAATGGAAAATGTGCAGCAGATGCTCCCAGGCTGGAGCCCGAGCCCGAGGAAGCCCACAGCAAAGCTGATTGGCCTACGAACAATAGCTCTTTGCACGCATGCGCATGCACGCATGCGCACACTCACACTCATGGTCCGACCCGCTTGTCTCCCATTCTCTCCTATAGCCATTTCCCTGGGATTTGAAACTAACTGTGGACACAAAGGTCTAATTTGCCAGGCTATTTGGAGCCATGGGTGTCACCCTGCATGTCTGGTGTGTCTGCAGATGGCTCTAGCTGGCTTCAATACAATTGGAAAGCACAAAGTCTGGAATTTTCCCCCCCAGCCTATTGGAAGGGGCTGTTTGTCAGTGCCCGGGTGTTGAAATGGGAATGTTGTACTGACTTTTTGGAAGTGTTCCTCATGTTTACAGACCGGTAACCCAATGTGTGGGTGAGAGAGAAAGCCAATCAACACTGCAGTCCCGTCCACTCGGAGTGCTTCAGCCAAGCACGTGGGTTTTTTTTTTTTTTTTTTTTTTTTTTTTTTTTTTTTTTTTTTTTTTTTTTTTTTTTTTTTTTTTTTTCCTTGCTGGCAAGCAATGTTCCTGTTTGATCATATAGGCATTCATTAAGGCAGCCATTTCCAAATGTTATTTAAGTACCACCTGTGATTTCTTTGCAATATCTATCATTTACCTACGTTTCCAAGATACTTGGCTTCTTTCAAAATAAAATAAGTTGCCAGGGAATCTGAGGTGGGAGGCCCACCTGCCTCAAGACAACATTGGGTATTAAAAAACAAAGCAAAAATAATAGCAACAATAATTATAGTTCCGCAAAGAGTGTTTGCCTTGTAACTCTAAAGAGAATCAGACAGGAAACAAGGCCGCTCACCAGTACTGTACAGCAGCCATCAAAATCACCTTGCATGTTTAAGGTGTGGGTGTTCCGAATAGGTGTCAGATCGGTGCTGAAGCTAGAGATGCTGACACGGAGAACATCGCTGAAGACGAGGACGGACGGGCAGTGAGGAGAGGACCGAACAACCGAAACTAACTCTGACTCCTGCAGAAGCCCCATCTCCATCCTGGAAGCGGCCATTTATCCCGCTGTAAGGCAGTGGTTCTCAACCTTCCCAGTGCCGCAATACAGTTCCTCACAGTGTGGTGACTGTGAACACTATTTTGTGCTGCTTCATAACTGTAATTTCGCTACTGTTATGAATTGTAATGTAAATCTGATGTGCAGGGCAGCTGATACGAGTCCACAAAGGGGTTGCAACCCACAGGTTGAGAACCGCTACTTCTACGAGGCCTATATTTCTTAGGTGAAGAAAAAAAAATACCTGCCTTTCAGAACTGATCGCAGACATGTTTATTCCTTTTTCTAGGTACGTGCACTGTGTGTTCCAAATGGAGCTTAATACGTAATAGTCCGCTTACCAGTACTGTTTCTGGAAATGTAGAAGCAGACCCTTGGCTTTGTGATTTTGTGGGCTTTATGCACGACTGAGCCATCTTGCCAGCCTCGTTTTACCTTATTTTATTTTGATTTTTGTCTTTTGTGAGACAAGGTCTCTCACGAGGTCTGGCCTCCAGCTCATTATGTCGCTAAGAGTGACTTTCCTGCCTGTCCCACGCCCCCAAGATCTGGGGCTATGAATGAGTACTGCTGCTCCTGTTCTTTCCTTCAGGACAACAACTTCCCTGCAGCTTTTTTTGGTTACTATTTATTTTCTTAGCTGTAGGAAGTTGCCAGGCAGAGGTAGCACACGCATTTAATCCCAGCACTCACGAAGGCAAGGCAAGCCGATCTCTGTGAGTTCGAGTCCAGCCTGGTTTGAAAAGTGAGTTCCAGGACAGGCAGGGTTACACAGAGATACCCTGTCTCAAAAAATGACACACACACACACACACACACACACACACACACTCCACACACACATGTGCCTCATCCAACCTCATGCAAGACTGTTTCACTACAGAAAGGACAATGCACTGACTGCTTACGGAATGTCCAATGTGGGCCCCCCTTTTTTTTTTAATTCTGAAGAAGCTAAAGTCTAATGAGTTTAAAAACAAACAAACAACAACAAGCAATAGCAGGAGAAGCATCAACAAAAACAACTTTGGTAGAGGGAGGAGGGAAGAAATGCTAAGGATGCTCGAAAAAGCCCCAAGGAATCATACTATTTTTTATTTATTGAAAACTTTATATAATACATAAAGATGTATGCATATACATATATCATTTAGACAAAGTTGGACTGCTTGGGATGACCACACTCTAGCAAAGAACATTAGACCATCTAACAAAAACACTGTATGGGAAATCTCCTTTTGAGTTGTTGGTCAGGATTGTCCAAGAGACTCCCAAAATAATACCGGCTGTTGACATGGCTCTTTGTTGCCTCCCAGAGGTTGAAGGTACGTCCCTGAAAACACTTCAGACAGCACAGGATTCAGAAGATCTGAATTAGATTTAACCTGAAAACCTCCTCCCTGTGGACAAGCTTGTGTAGTACTTGAAGGTGCTATGCAAGCTTCCAAGGCAGGGAAGCAACCGATAGTCCTACCTAGCTGTGATGTCTGTGATCCACAACAAAGGCCAGCATGGCAAGATATCCCTAAAAACACAGAAAGCAGACCATCATGGGATGCCCAGCCAAATGAATGCAGCTGCAAAACTCCTGTACCCAAGGCTCGGGGAACACGGAAGGAGAGGGAGCAGAAAGATTGCAAGAACCAGAGCCCCAGACATCTGCCGTGCAAGTCTATCCCCTAGAAATGACAGGGCAGCTTTACCCAGGATACCTCAGCAACATGGCTGTCTACATGAGGACAGCACCGACAGACACGCTGAGGTGGAAGAGGAAATCTCATGGGAACTATGCCTAGCTAAAGAATGCTGGCCACAGGGAGGCTGTGAATTTTAGCTGGAGCAAGGGGGAAAGAAGCGATTAGAGGGGGAAAGGGGCATAATTTATCTTATTTTAAACTTAAAAGACATAGAGGATCAAATAAGAGCAGAGAAATGGACCAATCCCAGCTCTCTCTGCCCTGATATACAAAACCAATGGGGTCAAGAACACAGGCCTTTTCTTATTTTCTTCAGAAAATGAGGGAGCTATTGACCTTCAGGGAGAACCGTTTAGTTAAAGGCAAACACAAAGTCTTTACACAGTTGTAGCACCACTGTGGGGCCATCCTACCCTTGTTTTTTCTTTGTTTGCCTTTTTTTTTAAAGGTTTATTCATTTTATGTCTGAGTGTTCTATCTGCATGTACTCCTTTATGCCAGAAGAGGGCATCAGATCCCATGATAGATGGTTGTGAGCCGCCATGTGGTTGTTAGGAATTGGATTTGGGTCCTCTGGAGGAGCAGCCAGTGCTCTTTACCACTGAGCCAGCTCTCCAGTCCCCATCTAACCTTTGTAACTGAAGTTAGATGCTAGGCATGTGCATAGGCCCACACTGAAACTAATGCTTCCATAGCCTGGCTTATCCTACCCTGAAGTATTTCAAAAGCACGAATAGAGAGATGGGCCAACGTGCTACCCAGCATAGCACTCACTGGCTCCTTCACAAAGAACCCAAGCCACAGGTAAAGGGCTGCATGCCTGTGGTGAGTGACAGCAAAAGAACATACGAATTCAATAGTTAAAAACAAAACAAATAAACAAACAAACAAAAAACAACTCATAAAATCCAGCGACCTGGGGCAACAGCATAATAAGAAATAAGCATCTCAGCAGCTGCCCCTGACTTCACAGATGGGGTCAATGAGTGTGTGGGGGGGGTGTCTCAGTGAAAGAAGGAATTCTGGAAACATCTGTCAAATGAGGGCTCTGATCATCCTAGCCAACGGGAAAACCAAGTGACCCCTGCATACTTTTAGGCCTAAATTGGTAAACGGACTGAGTGAAGGCTGCACAGCAGCCTGGCTTTAGATCTGGAGTTCACTGCATCTCTGCAGGGTGCTCCGAGAATCGTGGAAGAGACAGCCACATAAACATAACCGCGAATCTTCTAAAGATCATAAGCTAATACTAACAGAGTTCAAAGATACTGAGGAGATCAAGATACTTGACAAAACATTGTTTTAAAAAAATGTGTTGAGATTTATTTCAATGGTAGAGCACTAGTCTGGCATGTGAAAGCCCCTGAGTTTTCAACACAGTAAGCAAATAAATACAGGTCAAAAGAGTTGTTTCGTGGGAGGATTTGGGGGGTTTAAAGCCAAAAGTTGACAGTAGGATGCCTTCCTTGATTCCTTTCTGCCCTAAGTTTGTTTTTCTTTTTGAAACAGGGTCCCTTGCTGACTTGGAACTGGAAGTAGACTGACTGTCCAGAAAGGACCCTAACACACACACCATCCTGCCTAGCGCAGCTCTCCAAGAGTAGGGTAACACACTTACGTTGCCAATCCTGGCTTTTTACATGAGTGTTAGAGATCCAAACTATGGTCCTTATGTTTACATGAACATAACCTCACCCAGTGAGTGCTCTTCCCAACCCCTAACAAGAATTATTTTAAAAATCAATAAGATCCAAAAGAATGCAGAAAAATGCATATAGGCATGCCATGCAAGGTGCCAATGAGAAATTTGGTGAAGGGATAGAAATTCCAAAAAGAACCAATATTGAAAATAAAGGGCTTCATCAGTCAGATAGAAAATCCAGTGAAATTGTTAAGAAGAATCTAAATCAAGTGGTAGAAAGAAAATATGAGTTTGAAGACAGATGTTTTGAAATATTATAGCCAGAAATTTAAAACCAAAAAATAGTGATGAGGCAATGTAAGAACTCTAGAACATCATTAAAAGATCAAAGGTTGCATACACACAAGGGAAGAAATAAAGGCTAATAGCATAGGAAATATCTTCAATGAAATAATAGATCTCCTTGTATTGGTTGAGATATTGATACCCAAGTCCATAAAACCCCAAATACATAAACTGTTAAAAGTACAGGACAAAGAAAGCATAACAAAATTTGCAAGAGACAAGTGCCAATTCACACTTTAGGGTAATCTCATCTGACTAACAGCCTACAGGCCAAGAGGGCTTTGAATTAAATAATTTAGCTCCCCAAAAATACAGATGGCAACCATGATTATTAAACCCAGCAAGGCTATCCTTCAGAATCTAAGGAAAAGGGATAAATAAAAACAAAAAGAATTTCATGACCAACAGACTAGATTTATAAAAATTGCTGGTCTCGGAAGCAGAAAAAATAAACTATCATTCTTATAGCATATGAAAGTATAGAAGCCACTAGAAAAGTAGATACACAATGATAGACTAGAACACAGTGAGCCATCAAACCGTAAGAGGAAATGAAACTAAGAAATGAGCAAAGTTTATTCAAAACTATTAGAAGAAAATCAACAAAACAATGGCACTAGCCTACACATTTCATGAAAAACTCTGAACATAAATGATCTTAATTCTCCAACTAAGAGATATTTACCAAACCAATTAAAAAACAAAACCCAACAATATGCTGCCTACAAGAAATTCATCACATGAGCTAAAAGATGGAAAGTGATATTCCATAAGCAAATGGAGGCCAAAAATAAGCAAGATCAGCTATAGATGTATAATTGATGGGATAGTCTTTAAAACAAAAATAGTAACAACAATCCTAGAAGGTCACTTTATAGAGGGATTCAATACACCATTCCTTATCAAGGGTATATTATCCAAACCAACCAACCAACCAACTAACCAACACACACACACACACACACACACACACACACACACACACACACAGAGATACACACATACACACACACACACATACAGATACCCACACACACACAGGGGGAAATAAACTACACTATAGATTAAATAGACTCAGTAAACATTAGAGAAAATCTCATACAACAATATAGAGCACAAACTCTTCTCACTCGCACATGGAACTATATCTAGAATGCACAATATATTAGGGCACAAAATAAAACTTAACAAAAATTTTGAATATGAAATTATCTACTGTATTTTTCTCCTTGTAGTGAAATAAAAGTAGAAATCAAAAAAAAAAGAAGAAAGAAAAGAAAACTGTTAGAACTTACAAATATGCATAGAGTCCAAGAGCACATGGTTCTGGGGATTTGAACTCCGGTACTCAGGCTGACCAGTGCTTTGTTCATTGAGCCACCTCCCTAGCCCTGGCATTGCCAATTTAATAAGGGAGAGACACTGTGTGATGCTACTAAATAAAACGTTAAGATGCAGGCTGTTTATGCCCTTAATCCAGACTGGAAAATGAGACATTATTTATTCAAAAACTCAATGTCAAGTAACAAATTTTAGAAAGCTAAAGAAAAATTCTGATAGCATTGGCTATTTGGTTTGAGTATGTTACAGGTAGGGACTTGATATAAAGGCATCTGATGACAAGGGAAGGTAGGCACCCGGGTTTCTGCCCTGTCAGTTATAACTCAGTCATCAAGGGGTAGAGTTTGGTGATTTGAATTTGTAATAAACCCCTCAAGCAATCTTCATGGTCAAGAGCCTCTCTATTGTAAGTCATGGTTGCCAGAGATAGCAGAACCTTAGAAAAGACTCTTCCCACTACTTCCCATTACACAGGCTAGGAAGCTGAGGTGCAGGGGTGAGTAGGGGTTGCTGCAGATGCACAGCCATTTGGCAGGAGCTTCTGATTGTCTGACTGTGGTAAGAAACCCACGCAGTGCTGCGAGCGCAGCCTTTATCTATAGCTTTTCATTTAAGGTCTTGATGATGTTTCCTTTTTCCAATTGATGAAAATAAAGTCAATTTTACTTTCACTCCTATTTGAAGAGGGACCTCAGTTTGGCAAAAAACGAATGTGCAGGGTGCAAGCATTCAGGGTGCGAGTGTGTCGGGTGTGAGCATCCAGGCTATTTGGCCCTTGGGTGAGTGCTCTCTCCCTCCATTGGAGCTGCCATTGTCAGTTGCTTTGTTGCCTGGCAGGTGACCCTGTAATAAAACCCAGTTAGTTCCTTCTTTACTCTCTTCTGGAGAAGACAACAGGACAGAGGCAGAAGAAAGGAAGGGGAAAGTCTATGCAGAGGGAGACTGAGATCGACCGCTTTTGTTCTTTTTCTATTTTTGATTGACCCATATTTGCATCTGTTCATGTACTACAATGTTACAATTTGTTGTAGGTATATAAGACTCAATGATCATAGCAGGCACCATTCCTATCTCTCCAAAAAAGAATCCTTTCTATTTGTGGGGAGCATGTGAATTCCTCCTCCTGGTTATTTTTAAATGTATGGTTAACTGTCAGGCAGGAGAGTTGCCCTTCTGGGCTGTGGAGAATCATGGCTCTCCCTGTCTGTATTTGCATAGTAGGTGTGTCTCTGGTGCAGTAATTTCATTTCTTCTGGCCAGATATCAGCAGCAAGATTCCTGGATCACACAGTAGTTTCCTCTTCAGTTTGGTGAGGAGAGTGCACACTGTCCCCCACAGTGGCTTAGGTGGCTCTTTCCTTCACAGTAGCAAAGTCACCTCAGAAAACACCTCAGGAGAGGAAAAGCCTGTTTTGATATTTTCAGCTCGTCCACTCCACAGCTGTGAGCTTAGCGTGGCTGCCTTGCCTCACCTGAGGTGAGGAGTAGTGGAGCAAAGCTACCCACCACACTGTGAGCCAGACACAGAAAGCTCAGAGTGAGCCCTGCTCTGGGCCCAGAGGCCAGTGCTGCTCACATCCAAAGTGTGCCTTTCCCTCATTTGCTGCTGCACATGTGAATTGCTTCTGGAAGGACCCTCATGGACGAGAAGTGTGCTTGACTAGTCTCCCAAGCATCTCTCAAAGCAATTCAGTTGATGGTGAAGATCTCGTGGGAATTTGGCTCACAATCCCAGCAACAGCTTGTGAGAACTTCCCAGCATCCACATCCTTCCTTGACATGAACTGCTCCAGCTGAGGTGAGATGGATATTGCGGTGACGTTTGATTTGTCACTTCCCTAATCATTAATGATGTGAAGTTTGTATGTATTTTAATTTGAAAAGTGACCTCCAGATCACTTGCCTGTTTTCCGATTGCATCATTTGACTTCCCAGGGTTGCTTGAGTTCCTCAAAGACCCTTGAGGAACTAAGTATTTCCCTCTTCATAGATAAAGAGTTTTTGGTTGTCCCTTCCTGTGGTGTAGGGTGTCTCTATTTTCAGTGCTAGGAATTATATACCCAGGTCTCCTACATGCCAGGCGAGTGCCCACCACTGAGTTCCACCCCTGGCTCTGCAGGTGCCTCTCATGCGGCTGCTGTGTAAAAGCCTAATTTGATGTCACCCACCCCATTTGTCTAGTTTGACTTTTGTTGCAGGATTTTAAGTTAGTAGCAAAGAAAGTGCTGCTTCGACTAATGTCTTTAAAACTTTCCCCTGTGGGTTTTTTTTTTCTTTGTAGTTTGAGGGTTTAAGTTTAAGGTTTTTGTCCATTTGTGTTGGCCTTTGCGTGAATTAACTGGTAGGGGTCTTGTAAGTGTTAGGGTATTAGATCGGTAAGATAAATAACCAGACCAGCTCAAGAATCACTGTTATATTTTAATAGTTGAAAAGGGGAAACTCAGGCTACAAGAGTGGGAGGTCTGATGTGTCCTATATGTCCGGCGGGCACCGCACAGAGAGAGCGTGCACCTGTGTCCTCCCAGTTTTGCTACCTGGGCTACAGGTAGCCACACCCTAATTAGATGTGATTGGTTGATAGTTTCCGCATCAGGTGTCTGGTTCCATTCTTCCACATACATAGATTCAGTTTCCCCAAGACCACTTGAAGAGACTGCCTTTTCTCCATTATATCTATCATCTTGATGACTTTATATAAAAATCAGTTGAATGTAAACACATGGGCAACACAGGATTTTCTTTTTTAAGATCTGCGCATCTCTTTTCCTGGTACCCATGGAAGCCAGAAGCTGTCAGATCTCCTGGAACTGGAGTTACTTTTGCTTGTGAGTGGCCTTGTAGATTCTGGAAAAGCAGGAAGTGCTCTTACCTGCTGAGCCACCTCTCCAGCCCTGGTTTGGGAATTGCTATTCTGTAGCGTTGGTCTTCTACTGTTGCCACCAGCACCACGGTGTTTTGGTTACTGTAGCTTCACATGTGAAAATGTAGCAATGCTAGTCCCCCCCCCCCAGTCTTTTCCTTCTTTGAAAGATCTTTATTATTTATCTCCACTCTTCTTCCACACAGTAAGTCCAGCATTATGAGGATGCCTTTACAGGAGTAAGACCTGAGCCTCAGAGACCCCGTGGCAGTGGCACAGCATCCCACCCGCTAACACAGGAATGTGGCCCTAAGTCTCAGAGCCAGTTTTCCTTCAAACATGGAACTTTCACATCATTCAGGAGAAGCTCAAATGAGTCAGTTTATTTATAGAAGAAAAATACTTCATGGAGGCCCTGAAAAGAATTCAGTCTGAGCTCATGCAGAACCCAGGCACAGCAGATCAAATGAAGCTGCTGCATCGCAACCTGCTCTAGACAGTCCTGCTCTTCCTCCAGCAATCTCTAGGAAGTGCTAGGGAACTTCCTGTGGATGTATGTTATACTTGGTGCGACCACACAGCTGTTTGGGGGCTGCTTATTTAAGCTTAGGAAACACATAATTCTGGTACCTTTGATCTCCCGTCTTAAGCCTGGCTGTTATAAATAGATAGGATTTCAGCTGAAGTATACTAACGATTTTTTACTATGCAAATGATTGTGGTTCCTTAGCAACAGAGCAAATAAGTGTTTCCTCTCTAATTCTGTTGGTTTAAAAGAGGTACACAACAAGTTAATTAGAGAGGGGTTGGGGATGCTTCGTAAATGTCACATTAACATGTGGATCAGTCCTGTCGCACTCCCAGACTTTAAAATAGTGGCGACTATTTCCAATATGGCTGATGTGTTTGTCTTTAGAATATTTCTTTCCCAATGAAGATTTGGAATAAAGTGGCTCTTGCTGCTTTGGCTAAGGCTGCTGGTTACAGGTGCTTGGTTGAGAGAGAGAGGTCTATAAAAATCTAGCTTGCCAGGGAGACGGTGAGTCACTCATAGAATCCCAGTACTGCGAAGCCATAGGAACAAAAAGCCCTCTTTTTATGGGATGAGAACTTGGGCTTAGAATGAACAAAGACTTGCCTAGGAGGCCAGGGGCTTGGCGGAACCTCGACTCAAACCCAAGATTCCTGTCATGGAACAACATGGGTGGCCTATACAGCAGCTCTGGGGAGTAGAACCCAAAGAAGATGGTGCCAGTGTGGTCAGTTTCTAGTGAGAGCTTTCTTCCTGGCTTCTGGAAAAAGCCACCCTCTTGCTGTGTCTTCAGAGAGCAGAGAAAGGGGTAGGGGAAAGAGAAAGGAGGAGGAAGGGTGAGGGAGAGGCTTTACTAAAGCCTTAGAAGGATACTAGTCTCATCACAAGAACCCCATCCTCATGACCTCATCCAACCCTATTCACCTTCCAAAGTTCCAAGCTGCAAACCCCATCACAGAGACGGGTTGGGGCTCTAGTTTATGAATTCAAAGAGACGTAATTTCTCTGTCCATAACAGCCTGCATTGCTCTGTCTTCTGTCCCTTCTATATTCCAAGTCTGGCCCCTGGATTCTTTAAAGAGGGAACTTGTTGGTGTCTCCAAGTGTTTGTTTCTAATTGTGTCTGCTTTCTACTGATCTTGTACTTGAGTTCTGGTCATTGCCCTTATGAGCCTCCTCCTCATTACGGCTGAACTGGCCTAATGACATCTGATCCGTGAACTGCTTCCAGAGAGAAGATGGGGGGTGAAAATGTGCTCAGAGAGCAATTCTATAATATTAGGGTAAATTCTGAAACAACAACAATAATAATAAAGACAAAGAGAGCCCTAGAGGATACCATTAATTAATTCATTTAACTTAGTCTGACCTGGGGCTGGCCTACTGGCTCCTGCAGATGACAAAAGGCTATGCAGCCTTCAAGGAGGCAGTGACCAGAGAGTACAGATAGTCGTAGTTTTACGATGGGCTGTGTCCCTATAATGCCATCTAACCTGAAAGTCCTGTCGATCAAAAATGTACTTAATGTACTTAACCTCTGGCCTCGAGACTTAGAAGTGCAGCCCATGGGGGTGTTTTCTGACTGTGGGGACAAGGGCTTCAGCACAGCCACTGCCAGCACCTCAAGAGAGTATCTTATGGCATATTGATAGTGTAGGCAGAGGTCAAAGTTCAAAGTGCATATGGGTCTTTACTTAGTGCCTATTGCTTTCTCATGGTAGAAAAGCCAAAGTAATTCCCACCGTCTTAGTTCTGGGGCTATCTGTATATAGTTAATATTCACAAGCACCTCCTTGTTGGGTGGGCTTTGAGAGGCAAGTGTCTCAGGCTAAAAGGAGCTAGAAACTGTCCACAAGGATCTAGGAGCTCTGGGAGTGGATATGAAGGGTCAACAGAGTGGGCTGAGCCAGAGGAATGAAGACTGCTCCTTTGTGCCCGGAAAGAAAGATGAAGGTGACTGTTTAGAGAACCAATGTTATACAGCGCTCACCTGTTTGGCTGGTACACTTTAAACCCCTGCAGTCGAGAAGAATAAGAAAGAACAGCTGATTGGCAAAGTCAAAAGGTCACATTCGTTCAAAATAGGATGAAATAAAATGATAACCTCCCATTTGAATTATATCATCACACATTTTAAGTTTTGACGGAGGTTCGTAGTTTTATATCTGTTGAAATTGTCACTCGTGTTAATTACCCAGAAGTCTAAAGAGAAAAGGGTTTTCCTAGTTTGTAACCCCCAGGCAATGAGGAAGAGGAGGTATGGTATAAAGAGACAAAATTAAGTATTCAGTAAGAAGCACATTTAGCAGCGTGTAACAGAAAACCCAGCTGGAAATGACTTAGAGCCTGTGAACTTCTATGGTGGACTTGGGAGTCAGTCTGAAGACATGGACTTTTAGTGTTGGCCCAGAAGATAGACCCTCATGATCTCTTTCCAGGGTCTCAGGGCTTCGCATGACCTGTGCAGAACCACAGGGCACACCAGAGGCCAGAGGTGGAAGATCTTACACGTAATTCTAGTTTCATCAGAAAAGAAGAATCATTTCTCCAGGTAGCGCCATGAAGTTGTGCTGTGCCTCGTGGAGGCCAGCTTGCTTTGTGGGGGAGAAAACTGAGGACGCTGGCAGAGGCCGAGCAGAAGTGACAGTGACAAACAGCTGTGGAAACACATCGCGAGCTGCAAGGCTTGGAAGTCACGGAGTGGTGCCTTCGTCACCTCAGCAGTCCTTGCCAAGGGCCCAGTCTTTGGCCCAAGACTCCTTCCTTTTGACATGTGAAGGCAGCGTGATTGCTAAAGTGCTGCCTTTCCCCATCTCAGCTAAGAGCCTTGCTTTTATGGCTGTTACTGTTCTAGGATTCCAATTAGCTCTGATACTTCAGAGATGGGGGTGGTGACAAAGTGGCCGACCATGTCACGTTAGCGTCCACAATACTCCACACACTGGCAAAGACCAACAGTCCATTCTTCGTCGAGGTACTCAGAGGGACATCTCTGGGGACCGGCTAACTCAGACGTTCCTGGGGTTTCATTTTCTCCGTTGGGAAGAAAGGCACCTACGTGTATTAAACACAATCACCTTAATGAAACTAGGCTTTTAAAATTAAGAAGTAAAGCCAAGTCTCCATGTAGTGGAAGCTCTCATCTAATAAGATGGCCGGCTCCTTGGTTGTTTTAATTGTTTCTCAAGCTTAAGGCTGGAAAACTCGTTCCCTTGCCTCTTGATTCCTGACACTGCCCGGTGTTTTTCTCCTGGCTTTTTGAAGGGAAGTGGCTGCCATCCCTTCTACCTTCTTCCACTAAGAGCACCCCTGTTGCCTATTTGCCATCTGCCCCTCCAGAGCTGTTCTCTGCCATCCTTTGCCCTGTTCTGTGTCCTGGGTGGCTGGCCTCTCCAGACCACATCATCAGTTGCCCTATTTCTTCGGATTTCTATTGGGAAGCACAAGCTAGGAGAGCTAGGCACCCTGGGTCCCTGGCAGTCTGCCTGTGAGCGTGCTTGGTAATGGTCTCGTCCTCTAACCCAGCCTCAACTCTGCAGTGGGCGGAGACTACATGTCTCAGCTCCCACTAGCAACCCCTGTGCAGTTCCTCTGGGCTAAGAGTGGAAATAGGCTCCCACGGCTGCCTTCTGTGGGCACTGACCTACTCCCCTTGGCTCACTGAGTCCACACCTCTCTAAACCATCGATGGTGTCCCCTATTTCCTGCCCTCCAATTTCCTCTTGAGAAGTTGTCTTCCTTCCACTTGAGTGAGGTGAAGGAACCTTGACACAGGGTGCCTGTGGGGGAACAGTGGCCCAAGGAAGTTCCGAGGATGCTCTGCCTCCGGAGTTCTGATCCAGAGAGGGCAGCTGTTAGTTTAAGACTCGCAGAAGCTCAGTCCTCTGGCCATAGAATCAGCAAAGCTGAAGAGCATCTCTAGAACTACCCGGGACAGTGGCCTTCCAGACGTCACCCCACAGCTTTCCTTCTCACCCTCTGAGCCTTCCAGAAGTTTCTGGCTCTGGTGTCTGCCCCAGAGACTCTTCACCTTTGTGTCTCCTGCAGCACTTGCCTGCCTCAGATGTCCACGTGACCCAAAGGCCCTTCCTGGTGCTCTCTGGGAGACACTGATCCTGCTGCTTGCCTCTTAGCCATTGAACTTGCTGGTTACATATTCATATCTATCCTATGGTCTATGTGCAAATCCTTATTTTATGACCGTGACTTTCCTTGGTATCTTCTAGGGAACCTTCCTTTGGGGGCTGCTCTCCTTTGCCTGTACTTCCTCTGATAGCTAATATAGGACTCCAGACCTGTGAGCTACACCCCCAAATGCCAAACACCACAAGGAGACCAAGTGTGATCTATTTGCTCAATGACTGTCCCTTTCCTCTTCATTGACTCTTGGGAGAGGTAACTTGAAAAAAAAAAACAAACATGCAAACAAATAGGTCTTTCATCTCTCCTTGAGTGGTATGCACATAAGCTACCCTGCCCCCACAGCTGGTTGATACAAATCATTGGTGCTGATCCATCCAACTTTAAGGGTATCTTTTTCATTGTACGAGCCAGGGGAGACAAAGTCTTGATAAAGGAACACACAGAGATAGCTGACCTGAGCTCGTGGGTGCTCATGGACTATGGACCAACAGTTAGGGAGCTGGCATGGGACCGACCTAGGCCCTCTGCATGTGTGTGACAGTTGTGTAGCCTGGTCTGTTTATAAGGCTCCTAGAAGAGAGGTCAGGACCTGCCCCAGGTGCTTAGCTGACTTTTGGGAACCTGTTCACCACGCTGGATTACCTCACCCAGCCTTGTTGCAGAGGGAGGAGCTTGGTCATACATCAACTTGATGTGTGCCTTGTTCAAACCCATGGGAGGCCTACCCCTTTCTGAATGGAGACAGAAATGGTGTGGATGAGAAAAGGGGTAGATAGGAGTTGGGTGGGGGGAGAGGAGAGGAGGGAGGAGAAACTGAGGTTGGTATGTAAAATAAATGAAAAAAATGTGAATTAAATAATTTTATTTTTGAAAAAAGATGGCTTATGTTTTAGGCCTGGGATAGTTTAGAGATCTTTTTCCTTTGTTTAGTTGAAGTGAGATTACATTTACTCAGGCTGGTTTCTGGCTATATAGGCTGAAAATGGCCTGTGAACTCCTAATCCTTCTGCATTCATCTTCCAAGAGCTGGGATCCCAGGTGTGCACCATGACCCTTCTAGTGTGTTTGGAGGATGTAGAAATAAGATCTCTGCAGACACAATCAAGCGAAAGATCCTGAGATGAGATCGCCCTGGACATTAAGGTGAGTCCTAACCCCAGCGAATGGTGTCCTTATTGGGGATAGAAGAAGATGAAGGGGTGAAGACAGAGACTGGGGTGACCCTGAGAGAAGCTTGCTAACACTGGAGCCATCAAAGCTAGGAGGGCAAAGAAAGGTCTTCCCAGAGGCTACGGAAGCATGGCTCCACCAGTCCCTTGGTAGAAGTCTTGCCTCTGTGGCCAAGAAAGAGTAAACTTAAGTTGCCAAGCTTCTCTATTACATGTCGCAGCTCTAGGGGATCTCTCCCTAAGGCTTCTGAGGGAAGCGCTAAGATGCATCCTATTAGGGGTTATACTCGGCAGATGAGAGATTAGACTCAAGTCTGCTGACTCCTGGCTCGCAACAGGTTTTTCCCATATTGCACCCTTGTGTGGGATTTGCTCCATCAGGCAGAAAAGGGGGTAAATATCCTAGTATGTCTCCTTCTCCTAATGATGGGGACAAAAGAACCCATGGCCACACACCCCGTCCCTCTCCAGTTTTATGCCACCCCGCCTATGCACCTCTTGTAGGTGCTGCCTGCAGGTGGGGATGTGGGACAAACCTGCTAGAACTCACACATGAGCAGATTAGAGTCTTACTCTCACTGGGGCAGAGTAAGGCAGGGATAGAGTGTCTTTGCAAACCTGTAATTCAGGCAGAATCATACACTTGATGGATGCATTTAATGGGCGAGCCAGTGTGAATTTGCAGGCACATTCAGTACACGCTGCCAGGACTCCCTGTCACTCCAGTGCCGTGTTTCCTGGGATCAGTGAGGATGGGAGAGATGATCCTCCCTCCTTGCAACTGATAAGAGCTCTGAGTCCCATGGTTAAAAAAATTGGCCTGAGGATAATGCTGGAATGTAATAATATACCTTATTTTGTCTTACAACCCCAACCCTAAGAATAAAAACTATATCATCCAATATGAAACCAACAAATGCCTTTTACAAAGGAAGTGTGTGTGTGTGTTGCAAGGAGGGACACATCTGGCTTTATTGGAACATATTATTACCAAGGCAGTGGCTGGCGTTCTATCAATTTTTCAAGCATAAATTGGCCTAAATGCTATCTGCTTGTTACCAAGCCCAAGTTAAAAGTATGCAGCTGTAGACACTCATCTCTATAGAGATGTAAGTTACCCGTAAATTATTTACTCAGACTTCTGGACTAGTGATCTGCTCTGTTGGGCTGGCTCAACCGCTTTGGTTAAGGGACCACTCTTAGGAAGGCAGTTGATCTTAGCCACGCTAAAGAGATGGGCAGAATAATTACTCCTTTGATGAGATGCTATACTTTTCCTTCTGAGAGTCTCCGGTCCCACACAGTGCAGAAGTTTCTGGGCTGCCAACACTTATTCAGAAAAGCATAGCTTTTCCTCTTTCTGTTTTCTTTTCAAAGCTACCTTCCTTGACACATCAAGCTTGTCCTGTGTGGCACCTCCCTTACGCCTCTCTTCCAGCCTTAGGACTGCTTGTCCGAAGAGCATCTGAACTCTATGCCTGCTTCCAGGGTGTGGCTTCTCCCCATCTCTCCCAGATTCGCCTCCCGGGGGCTTTTCAGCTTTTTTGCTCAGTGTTTTTTTCTTTTAGACTAATAAAGTTGTCTACCAACATGTAGGGCTCACTAGTTTTGGTGTGTTTCTCCCGTAAATATTTGTGTGGACTTCTACATAATTAAGGGACAGAAAAAATGATTTGAATGTCACACACCCAGGTAATGAAAGCCCCCCAAAAGCTAAGAACTCTCGCCAAAGGGAACAGCTAAGTCAAGAAGAGTCTGGCCCATTGAGCTCAACCCCACACTCTCTACTTTCAGGCAATCAGACTAGACAGCTTCCCTCTCGACTAAGGGAAGTCACGTGGTTAAATTCTAACCAATGAAAACTGAGCAAAGGGTGCCTGTCAATCCAGGCCTGACCCTTCTCCTCTCTCTGGGACCTAGAGCTGTGTTTGGAGGGCTGGGGCCTAGATTCAAAGAGTCCAGTTTCTGCCCTGTGCTTTAGGAGAGGCTAGGAACATGGAGCTGGACGTGGTAAGAGCAAGAAATAGATTTTTGTTGTATTTAATCGGTGCGATCTGGGTGTTTACCTATAATACAAGCCAATTTTACACAAACATACATTGGCTGTAGACTTGATTTTATTTTTTAAATAAAAAGATTGTCCATGTATTATTTGCTTAATTAAAAAAATTCTTCACGGAAAGATGGAATGCTTCCAAACCATATCAGGTGAGGCAGGTGTGCCGACTTTTGTGTGAGTGACAATGGAGTTCTTCCCGAGTCCCTGGAGCTCTGTAAGGAAGCCTGCTACAATCCCTCAGCTAAGACAAATGGCTCTCCATGACGGCTGGAGGAAGCTAGGGTGGGGAGAAGCGGGAGACCTGATTCCTGCACTCAGGAAGCCAGCTGTTTTGCTACCTGGGCCCAGTTTCCCTTTCTGCTAAAAAGTCAGATGGGTTGCCAGGAAGCCCACTTAGTCTCCATGTTTGTGGGACAGGACCCTTTGACCTGTTGTTCCAGGTGGACCAAGAAGATCTGGAGGACAAGTTGAATTGTGATGTGTGCAGGGTCCTTGACTGGTTGCCCAGGAAGCTGGGTTGAGCTTTTGGAGAGGTCCCAAATGGGGTAAGGTGGTTGGCCAAGTTGTTGTGGTTGCCTCTGGTTGGATTAGCTTTGTGATGAGGATCTCCCCTGGGAGGGAAAGCCATTGGAAACCAATGCTTCCACCAGCAACAAGGCACAGTGTCTTACTTCTTGGGGGCTGTGGCAGTGGAACACAGAATAAATTCCTGCCTACATTCATAGCAGAGGAGGGAAGCAAGATAAACCTAGAATCTAAAAGGGTTTTGCAAGCTACCCAGAGGGTCCCCACACAAATGATTTTAGTGTTTTCCAGACACTTCACAAGACAGAAACTGTGAAGGCCTCCAGCAGGCCCAAGCATGGCAAACATGGCTCCAGAAAGCCTTGTCCTTTCCCCATCCCCTCTTCCTTGCTCAACCATTACATAAGCATCCAAAAATAAATATTCCTAAAGATAAATTCCTAAACATGGTCCATTCCCTTATTTGGCCACTTCCTCTTTCTGAGGCTGACCACCAAGGTTCAACTAGCAAAGTATTGAAGTCTAGCAGTCAAAAGCCCCCTTTTGGTTCACCTACTTAACAAGCCCAATCAAAACAAGCTAAATCAGCCCAGCTGGGTTTCCCCCTTTCCCTTTATAAACTGGCATTCGCCAACCATTTGCCCATGGGCCACGTCTGTCTTCTCTCTTTCTAGAGGCATCCCTTGGTCCCTTGGGGCAAATAACCTTTCCACCTCTCTTTTATTCCCTTACCCCTTCTTCCTCATCCTTTGTCTCTTATTCCCTGCCCTTTGACCCCCTGGGGCAAATAAATCTCCTTTGTGCTGAGAACTTGGTCTTGGTGTCTTGCACCTATCCTGTTCCTATTGATTAGTACCTTGTAAATATCCACAATTATTACTTATCAACTTAGCTAACCTTTGTCAAAAGTACGTTGTCCTGGATCCTTTTCTTGTGGCTATGATAAAATACCCAACGAAAGCAACTTAAGAGGGCAAGGTTTACCTCGGCTCATGGTTCCAGAATGCAGTCCATCACGGTCAGGAAGGCATGGTGGCAGCCCGAGCGTGAGACAGCTGGTCACGTGGGTGGCCTTCAGGTGGGAAGCAGAGGGAGGGGAATGCTAGGGCTCAGCCGACTTCTTCCTTTTCTTTAGTCCACGGTCCCAAGCCATGATGGCACTCACAGTTAAGTTTAACATCACCTGTCACCTAGGCCATCCTCACAGGCATGCTCCCTGCCTTCACATGTATGCCTGGGGGCCTGTCTTCTAGGTGACTCTGGATCCTGTCATGTTGACAAGAGTAAATGTCACATGCATGTTTCAATATTTAAATGATTTTAAATAAAAAAATGTCTAGCCAGGTGGTGGTGGCACACATTTTAATCCCAGCACTCTGAAGGCAAAGACAGACGGATTTCTGTGAGTTCGAGGTCAGTCTGGTCTACAGAATGAGTTCCAGGACAGGCTCCAAAGCTACAGAGAAACCCTGTCTCAAAAAACAAATAAAAAAAATCCATATAAGTGAAGATATTCTGCTATTGATGTTTTTCCAGATAATTTCTGCTCCTCAATCCCCCCCTTTTGTTTATAGGTATTCATCACTGGAGTATTAATTTACGGCTTTTGCACCACTGTCACCAAATGGGTTGCTTTAGAATTTCCCTCCTCTGTAAGGCCTGTGTAAGGATTCATATTGAAGATTTGAAAGAAAGAAAACCATAAAGATGACTAAGTGAAGGGCAGCCAAATTGTACTGTTCTCTTGCCCTGGCACTAGTGACAAGAGTCTCTGTGGGGAAAGAAACCCCTCAAATGCACGGTAAGAAGGCCCAAGCAAAGGTAGATCCAAATTAGCCTTTTCTGGAAATTTCTCTGCTCATGGTCACTTAGTGATGACGAACGGAGGGATGACGGGAAATTGTTAGTGTCCCCCTGATGTTCTGAAATTAGCAAGGACATAGCATATGTCAGAAAGGTGGGAACCAGGGCCCTTGTAGGAAATGAGCTCTCATGGCCGGCCATGCTGTGGGCCCATCTGCTTACTGTATTCCGCCTAAGAGGAAAGCCGCTGCCCTTTGAAGTGAAAGCCGATACTGTGCCACAACTTGGGGGCTTGAGCATGGGAGCCAGCAGGCAGCAGGTAGAAAAACTCTGCCAGGAGGAAGTCTGTCTGTGTCTTCAGGATGCAGGAAGTGTTTTATAGACTTGCTGCGTTTTTTCTTTTTTTTTTTTTTTAATATTTATTTATTTATTTATTATGCATACAATATTCTGTCTGTGTGTATGTCTGCCGGCCAGAAGAGGGCACCAGACCTCATTACAGATGGTTGTGAGCCACCATGTGGTTGCTGGAAATTGAACTCAGGACCTTTGGAAGAGCAGGCAATGCTCTTAACCACTGAGCCATCTCTCCAGCCCTTGCTGCGTTTTTTCAACCCAGGGATCCTTATTTCCTGTTCATGGAACTTGGCCTTCTAAAGCAGGCATTATGTTGGCTATGGAGCCTGGACACAGCAGCTTCTTATTGATTCTAGCAGTGACCCTTTCCAAACGGGACCAGCATTTTCCAGGGAGGTGACTATGACTCTTTGAGATAGGAGATGGATATGCTAGATTTCCTTATTTTCTGACTTTTAAATAGATGTTTTATATAAGTGTGTTGCTAATATGCCATAAGGCATGCTCAGAATTTATATGTGAACACATGTGTATTTGGAGCATCTTCGAGAAATGTTTATCTATTAGTAATACAGACTTCTGAGCTCTCTCTTTAAGGATCTGATGAGAACACAGGGTGCCCTCTCCCAGAATATTACCTACCTGTGTATACAGCATGGTTCTGCAGACTGTTAAGAAGTTCAAGGGGCCTTTTGAAGGACTGTGGGTTCCACAGAAAGCCATTTTGTTTTCCTGTGTCCTCCTTGGGGGTTTCTCTATCTCGTCTTCTGGCTGCTCCAGCATTTGGTCAGCCTGGCAGCACAGTGTGGTCTCCCTGACCCTCCTGCCAGTTCCTGGGTTCCTGACAGAGGATTCCCAGTGTCCAAAGTATTGAACTCTGTACCCCGGCTGTCCCCTATCAGCTGTTCAATAGGACAGCCTCAGCAGGACTACCAACCTTGTCTTTCATCTACCATTGTTCACAGTTTCATACACAGGTACACACATGCACACACAGAGACAGACACAAGCGTGCAGGTTTTATATGTTTTTATTATAAAACACAGTCCAGCAGAAAATCTGAAAAGATAGAAATACATAAACGAGAACTATTAAACTGTAACACACTATTCTGGGGATAACCACTGTCCTCATCTTGGCACATGGCCTTGACACTCTCTCCTATTCATATGTACACTGATACAAAGTTTATATTAACCTCGATTAAGAAGAGGTCAGGCCCAGTGTACCCCCAAAATACTCCTGCTTGAGGTTTCTAGACCTACATCAATTCTGAAAGCTTTTATGGCATTTAAAGAACGTTTTCTTGAGAGAGGTAATTGCACTTCTCTGTTCTCTCAACAAAACAGTCACGGAGCCACCCAAGCCAGGAGCCTTGAATTCGAGGGCAGGGATGGTGGCTCCTCCCAGTAGCGGGTCTTCGATGGATTTTCTTCTTCTTTATTCTCTTGCCTCAGTCCGTTCCCTCTTTTCCTTCTCTGGTCTCCTGCCCCCTCCTCATCCATTCGCCCTTCCTGCAGAGCTGTTTTGGAGGTGTGACCTGCGTTAGTCGCGAAGATTGTCATAATCATGCATCATTTTGTAATAGCTTCCGGAAGCAATTCTGCTCAGAGGATAACAGACAAAAATGACGGCTACTGGTTTTTGACAAGAGTGAACCTTACTTCAGTTTTTGCGCACAGGAGACACAGTGGGCACACTGGACTTGGTGTCCCTCCAGTCCTTCCTCTCTCTCTTTCTTTTGTCCGGTGTCACTTTCTATTATTGATATCCATCTGTAGGCACTAATTTCTTTTCTTTGTAACTTACACCCCCAGAAAGCTCCACGCATGAAGTCCTCTCCCACAACGGTCAGTACTCTGTGGACTGTCAGATCTGTGAACGAGGCCATTCTCTCTGGATTTATGGATTGGCAAAGTCATTTCATAAAAGATGATTAATGATAATTAACATTTTAACTTCAGGCCATTTAATGGCACCCTACAGAAAGGTCAAGTGTCATATGTCAGATGTCACAGTTGAGGGTAGGGCTGGAAGAAGAGCTGAGAACTGGTTGAGGTTGGTGTGGGGGCTGCTCCTACTGTCCTGTGGGGGCTGCTTTCATTGTCCACAGCCGAGGCCGCTGGTAGCCCAGATGAAGGTATGCATGAGCATTCTGGTTTATAAATTCAGCAATGGTACCCTCATTGTTTCAATCCCTGCATGCTGGGCATCAAAGCAAGTTCCTGAATGTCTGTCATTAAGGGACTTAAATTCTGCAAGTTTCCAAATGTGTTCCCTCTATAACCTGGTGGCTCTGAGCTGGCGAGCCAGTTCCCTCAGTGACAGCCATCTACGTGTCCTCCTATCGTGTTCTCGCCTCAGCCTGGGTTCCTCTCTCCGTCTCTCCCACTGATATCTCTCCCTTGCTTTCTGTTTTGTGAAAGTCTCTGGTTTACCCTTTACAGTGCTCCTTTCTGTGCGAGCCTCACTTGCCACTCTCTCCCAGCTCCGAAGATGAAGCTGCACACCAACCTGCAACGGCAAGAAGGGAAAGGCTGCAGTGTTCCAGGAAAGAGCCCAAGATGAACAGTCAAGAGTTCGATAAGAGCCAGGCGGTGTTGGCGCACGCCTTTAATCCCAGCACTCAGGAGGCAGAGGCTGACGGATCTCTGTGAGTTCAATACCAGCCTGGTCTACAAGAGCGAGTTCCAGGACAGGCTCTGAAGCTACAGAGAAACTCTGTCTAGAAAAAAAAAAAAAAAAAAAAAAAAAAAAAAAAAAAAAAAATAAGATAGCTAACTCCCAGGGCTGGATCTGGGTCTGGGTCCCTAGGAGGAGACAGCTTGTGTTAAGAGAGAAGCTATAGTGAACATGAAGGCAGACCTGGTGAGGGAGAGGTCTGTGTGGTGGGAAATAAAGGGTCACACGCGCACAATGCTTCTGTCGGTGACTGTCACCCAGATTCCGGCATCAGAAGAATGGCCCCTTAGAGGTAGAGTTGAGACCACAGTGTATGGACTAGACCAGGTCATATCAGGGCAAGAACATGGGTGGCTACGTGGTTGAGAGGCAGGAATAGGAAGGCAGCTTGGTGTATGTCCTCTCATCCATGCTCACACCTCTGAGCTCAGGCACTGGAGTGTGTTATGGTGAACCCGTTCTGAGTAGAAAGCGAACATCAATAGTAAGATGCCGTGACACACGTCCGTACGCTCTAAAAACATTTAACTATGCCAAAGAGAGCCCCCCTTTTAAAAACTGAGGAAAAAATAGCACAGGTTTGCACAAGGCCTAAATCTTGAAGGTGAAATACAAAGTGGCCTGGGCTGGCAAGCTCTGAAATGCACAGAGAGACCACGAGAAACAGGGGAGGCTTAGAGAACAATGAGGAGTAAAAATGTCCCCCACTCGTTGGCCAAGTAACAGTCTCCGCGGCTGCCGGTAGTATTCTGGGTAGTATTCTGACCTTGCATGGTGCAGCCAATGTCAATAGCTGTTGTCCCTAGTTGATGGGCCGCCATTTGCTGCTTAGGGAGTCTCTTCACGCACTTAAAAGGCATCGTTAGGACCAAGTGGCTATTAAAGCAGTCTTGCCGCTCCAAATGATCTTCTCAAGCAAATGCAGAGGAAACGTGTTGAGGGTTGAAGTCGTTATCGGTGACCACAGAAGGACTGACCACCGGCCGTGGGTGCCATTAATCTCGCTAAGGGGAAGTGGGAGCGATTCATAAAACCTGCCTTGGGGAGGTTTCTCCCTAAATGGACACCCGAGCGAATGACCCCATGTCTTTGCGCTAGGGAAGAGGGACACATTTGGCTGAGACATCCACTTGGCGTAATGAGCGGTAGGGACACAGCAGAAATCCCAGGCGTTGGCAGGGACAGCTGGAGTACAGGAGCTGGGAGAGCTGTCGCAGCTGCTCTCCGCCTGAATGCTGACTGAAGGCCAGACGCAACCCCGGTGCTTTACATGTTAGCTGTTTGATCCTCACAGCAGTCCCGTGAGGCAGGTTTTTATTATTATGTCCATTCTAGAGGTGAAGAAATTGAGGTCTGGAGAGGCTAGCGTGACTTGCCTGAGTCTACACAACTTGTCCTGACAGAACTGAGATTCAAACCCATGTTGTCTGGTCCTCAAAGCTGTGCTCTTGGGAAGAAAGGGATAGCTGAGTCAGGAAAGTGCTTGCCATGAAAGTTTGAGGACCTGAGTCCCATGCTTGTCTGTTGCTATGATGAAATACCTCTCATAAAGTCACAAATGCCACCTTGGGTACACTACCCACTTAGGTAAGTACTAAGTTAAAGTATTTAATTTTAAGTACTTTTCACAGGCTTCCAAATACCACTCTTAAATTAGGGGAATCAACTTTCAAGTATTCTTTTTAGATTTATTCGTGCGTTTGCTTTTGTGAGTATGTGAGGTTGTATGATTGCATGTGCACAAGGGGTGTGCATGATCATAGAGGCCAGAAGAGGGCGCTAGGTGTCTTCTGTCACTCTCCATCTAGTCCTTTGAGGCAGGGTCTCTCCCTGAACCTGCTCAGGATTTCTCTGCTACACTGGGAGCCAGAGCCAGCAAACCTCATCTTCCTGTCTCTGCCCCTCCAGAGCTCAGGTTACCGGTATGCACTGGAAATGCCAGACTTGTCACATGGGAGCTGGGATCTAAACTCCAATCCCCATGACCACACAGCAAATGTCTTGAGCTGCTGAGTCATCTCTCCAGCCCCATGGAATCAGTTTTTAATGCGTAAATTTTTTTTGGGGGGGGGCACATTCACACCACAGCAATGCTCTACAATATTACAGATTAATTCACTATGTATAGACGTTACCACTGGTGATATGGGCTGGGTATGAGTAACGTTACATGGAGTGACGTTTACGCTTGATTTTCAACTAAGCAGTTGTATGGGGTGTGCTTACAGGAGCGATGTGGTGTTTCAGTACAGCATGCAATGTCAGGATCAGACCAAGGAGTCTTGTCGCATCAATCACCTCAATCATTCATGTCTTTTTCTCGAAACTTCCCAAGTCCTCCTCACTAGCTCTCTTGAAATATATAATTAATTACTGTTAAGTGTAGCTGCCCTACTGTTCAATAGACCACAAGAAATCGTTCCTTCTGGCCAACTTCACCCCTGTGCCTTTAACCACCTCCTCTCCATCACTCTCTCTCCCCACGCCTCTCCCAGGCTAGGCAACTATGATTCTGTCCTCTATGTCTCTCTCCACTTCCCGATTTAAGAGAGAGCCTGGAAGATTTGTGGTTTGCTGTCTGCGTGATTTCAGTTTCAAAGAGTAAAATGGTGCAGATAGGATGAGCCTCTGCTACCTCCCTGGGACATGCCCAGTGAGAAGGCTTCGCTTCCTGTTCTGACCCCTGGGTAAGGGCAGCACAATAAACATACAAGAGGGATGCATGGAAAGTCACAGAAAAAAAAAATGAATCACTAGGAGTTCTAGGGACGAATCTATAAGGCATTAAGAAGCAATTGAGTCCGAAAAGAAAGAACTTTCTAGTACTCATTGTGAACTTGATACATCAGGGAACAGCTGGGATATTAGGCTGACCCTCACCTTGGTGCTGGGAAGGGATTCACGCTAGGCCAACAGCATATGTCCTGCGCTGAGCTTCGAGTCTGATCTCTTGAGTTTCAGCCACCAGGACTGAGGTCAGAACGCCATCACATCACCTGTGGCACATATGAGATGGGCACAAAGGCTAGCTCACTACGTCCTGTGTGAATCTCCAGGCTGATTTTGCCCCTTGCTGGCCAGTGTTGTCTGAGACAGCAGGATCTAGGAAAACGCAGCAGTGGGGAAGACAAAGGATGCTCCCTCTCAGGATGCAGTGTGGTCCAGGATGAGCCAGAAGCCCTTTCCCACTGCACACGCCCAAAGAGAAAGGAAGCAACCCTTTCCAGAGAGCAAAATAATAGGTTCCTAGACTCTCTGAAACCCATTATCTTAGTAATTGAATAAAAGAATTATAAAATGATTTAAAAAAAAAACCTGAAAGGAGAGCCTTGTGGTTAAAGAATCCATCTTACTAAGAACCCGACTTCTTTATGTAGCTGGACGCCTGACCCAGAGCTATGTAACCTCCATCAGTCCATTTCCTGACCTATTAGATCAGCATACTGATAAATAGAACGTTGTTTCTTCAAAGTGTTGCAACATATAAACAAGTCTAGGCATTTAAAGAACATGGTAAGACTGTTTGTGCCCAATCCTGAATGTATATGCTGAAAACTACCTCCCAATATGATGGCGTTGAAATTTAGGAACCTACTGATGCTGGACTTGAACTCCTGAACCGATTAAAGACCTCCTGAAAAAGACTCCCAGATAACTCTCTCTTATACCATGTGAGGATAGTATAATGAAATGTGTTGCCTAGAAACCTGACAATGGGTCCTGCTGGTGCCTTGGGTTTGGACCCTCCAGACTTCAGAACTGTGAGAAGTAGATGCTCACTGTTTAACCAGTCCCTCCTTATAATATTCAAATAGACTAAGATATGAGATGCTGAACCTGGCACACAATAGGGGCTCCAGATATTCTGGCGATCCCTAACAAGGTGATGTAATTTCAGGTTATATAAATATAGATATGCAAATGGGCATACTACTGAGTTTAGTGCTCATGTAGTGATATCTGGCACATGAAGGAACCATGCGGGAAGGAGGCGACTCTAGCCTCCCTAACAATTTCTACTGTCCTCTGCAGGCTAACCCCTGGTGCTACCCCCAAAAAACAAAGGGTACTTTAGCCATCTGTAAACTTTGGGGGTCCAAGACCACACTGTGGGATGGACACTGACTCTGAAGAACGTCAAACAATGGCCAGCTGTCCGTGGATACCAGCAGGCTTCAGCGCCCCACCCCCACCATTACATTTAATCAAAAGTGTATTCAAAATATGATTCTGGGAGATTATAGTGGAGATTTGCGGGAGGCTCTCAGTGTAGGCAGAGGTAGTGGGAACAGATTGTGGCTGGGGGCCTGAGGCTGGGATAATCACAAGCTCAGACGCGCCATTCTCAGGCCTTGGAGTTCACCGGCAGCTCTGGAAAGACCTTGAGTACTGGCAGGAAGAACCGGCTACTCTGCCCCCTCCCCTTTCCCAGGCGTTCGCTGCAGAGAAGTCCCTGGTTTCCACCTGGATTCAGCAGGCTCTCATCTGCGATTTGGGCTTCAGTGGCTGGTTTCCTAACGGTGATTCAATGTGGAAAGGCCCCTCCACCCTCCTCTAAATGAATAGACCCTATAAGGAATATCAGAAACCTCTGCTGCAGTCTGCGGCTGCTGGTGGTGGGGTGTCTACCTGGACCAAGGAGCGGGTATGGTGGAGAGCGCCTTGAAAGAAACCTTCAGCTAAGGCTCTTTATTACGAGCGTTAATCCTGCAAAGCCGACTGGAAATAATGTTTATCTTTTCGCAGTTTAATTTTCCGGACCCTAAGCCTCAGGTCAGCAAGGGCGACTGCAAAGTCCCTGGGGGAAGCTGGGGGGTTGGGGGTGGGACGGGACCAGCTGTTGCCCAAGAGCCAAACGAGGGGAGGGGGTCTCCCAAAGGAGATGAGAGGGGAACCAAAGCAGGGCTTTGGACTGGAGCAGAAAGCTAGGGTCAATCAAACCGCAGATCTGAGTTATCTTCTGGCTCCCTCCTGGAACTTCAGTTTCCTCATCCCTGGAGACTCCATCCCCGATGGAGATGGGCTGTCTGGGAATCCTGTGGTACTCTGGACTTTGTGCCCTGGGCGGGGTTGAGGGAGCACCTTCAACAGCGCTGGCTGCCGCAGGATGAGCAAAGGACCAGATTTGGGGGTTTCTGGCCGCTTGGGTAGTGCAAGATCATTGTGGAGCTACTTGACTCTTGAACTTTAAAGATACGCCCCACTCCATAGGGTTTTGTTGTTGCTGTTGTTGTTGTTTTGTTTTTTTCTATAGTCCCCCTAAAGCTCAAACCTCATTTCTTTCCGCATCTTCCAAAGACCTTAAAATCTGGATGCTTCTGCTGCCCCCCCCCCACTTCTGACCCCCACGCTGCTCTGGAGGGAGTCAACCAACAGGGGCCGGTCTCACTGCTGAATGGTTCAGCCCCAGAGGAGACTAACTGTGGGAGAAGTTCTCAAATGCTCTCCTTCCTAATCCCCATGACTTCCTGGAGCTCCTTCTAAGGCCCTGCCTGGAAGCTGTAAGTTTGCTCCTTGGCTGAAGTTGAGTCCCCTAGAGCTGGGAGGATCTGGACCCAGGCAACTACATCCAGTCTGGGTTCTATGGGCATCTTCGTCTCACCCAACTCCAGACAGTCTCACAAAGGGGCAAGGACATAGAGGCCCTGCCCTGACCCTCAGGTCTCAGTGCTTGACCTGTACTGGAAGGGTTTGCTGATACTTAAGAGTAAACATAAAATATTCCCTCTGCGGTCTGTACCAACCCCTCCAAACTGCCGTATTTCATTGTTGGGTTCTGGGAAAGCAGTGGGCCAAGGGGCTGTCAGGTTTCCCTTCATGGATCTTCAACACAATAAATTTATAACCTCAGTCCCATCAGAGAACAAGTATTGCTCCTCAACAATTCTGATGTCTCTCTGCTATTCAGTTATGGGTTTGTGCAGTTTCGAGGAAGGGGGGTCACTCTGTCCTGGGCATTGTGTGTTTCTAAGTTTCTCTCTCTGCTACAGAACTCAGATCTGCAGCACAAGACCCTGTACCCAGAAACCTTTGTGGCAATTCTGTGCCCCACTCCAGCACCACCAGACCTCTCCCGGCATCCCTGGCATTGACAGACTGCACACCTTGGGTTCAGCTAGGTTATTTTGAAGTAAAAGCCTGGAAAGGGGAAGGAGACACAGGTAGTCCTTAGAGACCATTTCAACAAAGAAGTTACAAAGTGAGCAGGCTGGGCAGGGGTGGGTGAGCAGGAGGAGATGCTTTTCGGGTCCTCCATCCAAAGGACAGACTTGGGAAAAGCAGACTGAGTGTCCACTGGGCTTTCCTCAAGGTGCCTGCCATCTCCTCTCCAAGTCTGACTAGGTGCACATTTGCCTGACCCGCCCCAGCCCTGCGTGCAAGGATGATTCTGTGTGTTTGTCTTGGGCAAAGTAAAAACTCCTGGTCCCTCCCAAGGCCTGGAAGCTTCTTAATATGAAGGTGAATTCAAGAAGCAGCCGTTTCCAGAATTATTCTGCAAACCGCAGCCGTTGCGCTAACCTGCTGAGAGAGGAAAGATTGATTAAAACCCGAAGGCCACTTGGCCATAATTTCTAGAAAATCGGAGGTCAGCTTGTGTTCCACCCCAAGGGAAGCCAAGGTCTAGAGGCAATTTGCTTGTCAGGGGTAATGCTTGGGCAAGCTATGTGTGAATTCACATAACAATGTAACCCAATTTTCTAAGCCAAAAGCTAATCCTGAGAGAAATTACTACAAAGACCAGAATCTGACATAAGTAATTGCTGGAGGCTGCCTAGTGCTTAGGGACTGTCCCTTTGTAGAGGTAAAGTTCCCCTTTACCAGGCCCTCACACATCAGAAGAAGGGGACATTAAATGACAGTCTTGCAATGCTAGGGGTCAAACCTTTGGGAGTATTCTCAGGGACAGCCTGGCCCTTGGCGTCCATGTTGTAAAATTCAGAGGCTGTCTGCACTATCCGAATCTTTCAGTGGGCCTACTGACCATTAGCCCACGGATGCATGGCCCACCATCTCAGCTCCAAAAGTCAGAACACCTCTCGAACATGCTTGATATCAGCCAAGGATAGGCCAAAAAAGTCCTCTAAAAGGGCAGGCTGGGCCCAGGGGTGTTTATAAGGGAGAGGCCTGCATGGTCTGGGACAACTCACAGGGTCCTGACACAGGGCTAGACTGTGTATCTCTTCAAAGGTTACATCATGGGGGGGGGGGGGGGGGTTCTTTCCTCGGCGTTTATTTTTATGATTTGGCTTTAGATTTTGGGAGTGTCTAGACTTTGAGACAGTCTCACACCAGATCTGGGGAAGGTGACAGGTTGGTATTTTTTGGATAGGCACCCCAGCGCCTCTGGGGTCCCACTACCTTCTGCTCCAGATGGATACTGGAACCGCACTTCAGGCTCCCTCCGCCTTGGGCATGGCGCACAGTTCAGCGGCAGTCCCTGCAGTGCGAACGTGGAGTCCCCAAAGGCTTTGGCTGCGAGAGAATCCTCTTCGACTGTGGAGTCTCTGGGGACCAGGAGTCGCCTGATGGAGATGGGCTGTCTGGGAATCATGTGGCACTCTGGACTTTGTGCCCTGGGCGGGGTTGAGGGAGCACCTTCGACAGTGCTGGCTGCCGCAGTGTGAGCCAAGGACCAGATTCGGGGTTTCTGGCCGCTTGGGTAGTGCACAATCATTGTGGGGCCACTTGACTCTGCTGTAATGAAATCAGCTTCTCCCGATCGCGGGGCCTCAGTGAAGGGGAAGCAGGGTACCGCCAGAGCGCACTCCCTACTTTCCAAGCGGCCCCCTTGAGTGGCGGTGCAGGGAGCAGGCAGGGACAGCGCACTCTTCTGAAAATCCGCCAGCCTGCGAGATGCTGAGACCGCTGCCTCCTCTTCGTCTGCTTCTTCCTCTTCCTCCTCTTCCTCCAAGTCTTCCAGGTCACTCAGTCGTAGTCCCTGGGCCTCCTGGCTGGCAGTAGCATCTGTAGGGAATCAAGAATGAGTGAGAAAAGCCTAGTACCCTAGGGAATCTCCAGGGAGGGTCCTACCCAGAGAAGCTTTTAGCGAGTGTCTCGGGGCACTTTAGCGTTCTGGGTCACCTCCCTCGGCTCTCAGCAAGGCCGAATGCTTGCCCCAGGGGAAGAATTCCCCGCGTTGCCTTACTCGCCCCGCCCCTCTGTTCTCCTGGACCTGGCTGAGCCAAGGAAAGGCTACTTTGCTCTGCCGGAGTCTCTCGGTTACAAAAAGGGGAGAGACACTTTGCTTTCAGCTCTAGCGTCCACGGGCGACGGGTGTCATGTTATTTAATCCAGCAAATATTCACGTGTGCAGAGCATCATTTCCACATGAGACATTTAGAACCACAGCAGTAAAAAGTCTTCTGGGGGAGGTGACCTTCTAGAGGGATAGAGGCAGGGACAAAATAAAAGACATTTTTCTTACAGCGATAAATATGAGAAGCGAGCAAAGCCCGGAAGGGACTTGAGAGTTTGAGTGAGGAGGGGAAGTCTTTCTGAGAGGACACCCTGAAGCTGAGAAAAAGCTGGAGCTACACGGTTTCTCTGGGAGGTACTGATGCAAAGGCCCTGGGGTTTGCATTAGAAAGTCTATAGTGGCACAGGTGGCTTTGGATCCGATGTTTAATGTCCTAAGGAATCTGCAAGGTGCGGGCTGGTGACTCGTCTGTACCTTTGGTGTCACCGGTCAGGCAGCCCAGAGCGTCTCCTGCACCTTCTGTTTTCCTTTCCTCTCCACCTTTGTTCTTGGGTGCCCACGTCATCTTGTTCTCTTTCTTGAGGCGCCGGCGCGCGTTGGCGAACCAGGTGGACACCTGGGTGAGGGTCATCTTGGTGATGATGGCCAGCATGATCTTCTCGCCCTTGGTGGGGTACGGGTTCTTGCGGTGCTCGTGCAGCCAGGCCTTGAGGGCACTGGTACTCTCTCTCGTAGCATTTTTCCTGCGGCCAGCGCCGCTCAGCTCCACTCCGCTATACCTGTGGACAGACTGGGCTCAAATTCCAGGCTGGGGACCAGGGGCTTGCGCAGTAGAAGGTCCAGGTGCCTGGAAATAGAGTTCTGCTCCCTCCCTTTTTCCAGCTGGGAGAGGGCAGAGGCAGGGGATGACCAATGCAGGCCAGCCACCATGCTCCTCATTTCTCACCTGTCATATTGATACTGCCCCAGAGTTGGCTCATAGGGGTAATAGGCCCCTGGCTGGGTCAGGCTGGGGGTAAAGTTTCCTGCAGGATCCTTAAACTCATACTGGGGATTCTGGGGGGAGAGGAAAAGAGAATTTGGGACTGCACAGGAGAATAATACAGGTGCCCCTGTAGGATCATTACCCCAGCGCCACCCCTCGCAATGGCTGTGCAGTGTTGGGCATAGCCATTTGACACTCTGTGCCTCAGTTTCTCCCTCATTGAGACTGAGTCAATAAAGTCATTCGTGCTGGTAGAGTGCTTGGTAGAGTCCTAGGGACAGACTAAGGAGTGATTGAGTATCAGCTACTAAGATGGCTGCAGCTTCTGGACTTCTCACCTCCTATACACCTACTAGGACCCTTCCCAACAGACTATTCCTGACCCTCGGCATGCTCGTGATTTTTGGGTAAGTTATTTGAGCATCTCTACACCTCAACTACTCACTTGTAAGCCAAGAATAATGACGATTTACCTAGCCTGCAGAATGAAAAGAAATACAAATGCTCTCTAAGCACTGTGAAGTTCTGCAAACTGTAAAGTGCTGTGGACTTGGATTTTCCCTTACTCGCTATGCTATTTTCTCAGCATTGCCTGCCCCATATAGATTTCTCTCTGGACAAGGTCACAGTAGAGTGCATCTGTGCGTACTGCGTGTACTCCTGAGCCCCAGGGTTCACTGAGTAGTCCCAGGCCCCACCCCCTTACTCACCAGGGCACCACATAGTGGGGATGGCTCTGGGCCATAGGGCAGGTACCCAGGGTAGCTCTGAGCAGCTGCATAGGGTGCTCCATAGATACCCAAGGCAGCACCCAGTTCTGGCCGAGCACTGCCCAGCAGCCGGCTGTCGTAGGGTGTACAGCAAAGAGTAGAGGCAGAGGTGGAGGCCGAGACCACATCTGACACCGATCGCGGGACAGTTTCACAGCAAGCAGCACCGGAACTCGCAGACACCAGAAACTACAAAAGCAGGAGAGGCGTCGCTAGAGGTTAGAAATCCAGACACCTCTGGCTCTAGCCAGAGGTGGGTAGCAAGGAAGCTAATCCATGCCTTCCTTTCTTCTAGTAGCCAAGTACCACCAGGTGCAGAAATTCTTTGCTGTCTGCTGGAATGGGAACTCAACTTACCCAAATCGCTCTTAGAGATGCAACCAGGCCATTGTTGAGTCTCCACAGTCCCAGACACCTTGTAAAAACAGGACCAAAATCCCTGACTCTCCCCCATGGGATTCTTAAAAGGCATAATTTGACATTAGAGTCAAAAACTATCACCATCCTGTCTCTATTGTGCTAAAAAGGAATCCATCCAAGATCAGGGTAGGAGACTTGTCCAAGATCCCACAGCAGGTCAAAGGTCAACCAGACGCTACCCCCCCCCCCAGGAAAAGATACATACTGAGCTTTCTGATGGAGAGCGTGGAGGACAGTGGTGGGCATTCTCAGATATCCTAGGAAATTCACCATTGCACAACACCCAGGTTTGGAAAACGGAGGGATGCAGAAGCGGAGAGCTTGGACCGGCCCAAGAAAGGAGTGGGATCAGAACCGAGGTCAACAAACGAGCTCTGCGGGGGGCCAGTGCCCCGACCTGGAGCGTGTTTGTTTACTCCTCAGAGTCCATTGGTCACCTCACGAATCCGTACTAGGGGAACCCTGACTCAAGATCCCTCAGATCCCACCCTGCTCTGCGCAGAGAGCGAGGTTAGAGCGCCCATGTCTTCACTCAGGAGTGAAAGCATTCGAATGTCAGAGGGTGAGTGGCACTTTTCTCAACCCTTGCTCCTGGCTTCCCTTGGGTCACCGAGAAGAGGAAGGTCAGGGAGTCAGAGCGTGCACCGGACATCTCCCCCGCCCCCGTACCCCTCCCACCCAGTAAGGCACTACTCACCTGGGACGCGCTGCCGTACGGATGTCCAAAGGGCGGGAAGGCCATAGCAGCTGGCTGTCCTGAGACCAGTCTCTCTCTTTCCTTCTGAGTCCCTCGCTCAGCTTAGCTAGCTATTTGATGGCCCCAGCTGAGCGGCTTCTGCTTTCCTTACAGGGATGCAGGTGCTCGGCGCCAGTTCTTTGGCCTGCTAAGAGGGACTGCGGGCAGAGTCAAAGGCAGCCGAGTCGCCAAGTCCTGCACTTGAGAAGGCGACCCTGCGGCCAGTGGGGTCCTGAAGGCAGAGGGGCCCATGGATCATCAGAGTTGGGAAGAAGGCGCAGGGTGCCAAAGGCGCCTGGTGGCGAGATGAGGTGCGGCGCGGCGTGGGGCTGTGTGGTTCCAGAGGTGTCCCAGTCCAAGGTGGCCAGAGGCTCAACGTGACGTCACGGTAATCCCGGGCCGCCAGAGGGGACCGCGGGCCCCGGGACCCCGGGCCACCGAGCGTGCCAAAGGCAGCCAGCCCGTGTACGCGCGCGCACTCTCAGACACTCTTCCTTGCTCCGTGAGGTTTATGCAGCAGGCGAGGAACGTCAAAGACCCTGACCTTCTGCTCGCCGCTAGATCCTACCAGCTTTTGCCTCCAGCTCACGCGCGCGCGCGCGCGCATACAGACCCTCTCCAAATTCCCCGGGAGAAGTGGGAGATGCGCCTCCCTGAGCACCGCGCGGGCCCAGGGCACAGCGTGCTTGCCTCCTCCCCTGCGGCCCCGAGGAGGCGAGGAGGCGCGAGGCAAGCGGGGCGGCGAGGGAAGAGAGAATACAAAAGAAGAGCCCGGAGGAAAGTGGGGGAGTCAGGCAAGGGGGGGAGAAGAAGGAGGGAGGGGAGAGATGAGGAGTCTGATGGCGGGGGGTGGGGGAGTGGGGTGGGCGAGGGCTGGGCGGAGGCTGAGCCGGAGCAGGTGGAGGAGAGCAGCAACTCTCGGGACCAGCTTCCAACCCATCTCCGCCTCTCTGCTGCACCAAAGTTTGTTGGCCCTGCTATTCCGGAGCTCGTAGGGTTGGACTAAGGCGAGCAGCTTTGATGGAGACCACCTTTGTCCTTGGGGATTTGGTTTGGGTCTCAGTTTCCCAAAACAGTTGGCTAATTCTAGTCCTGGCCGGGTCCTTGGCCCCTGGGGTTTCTCTGTAGGGTTCTGACCCTGAGGCCGATAAGCGCCCCCTCCAGACCAAGGTACAGCATCCGTTGGAGAGCCCCCCCTAGACACGACAAATCTGATCGCTGGCATCTTTAGGCTGCCAGCCAAGCATATGGGCCATCTCCTCCAAAGGCCAGGCTTGGCTGCCTCCCTAGCGCCGCCTGCGGTGTCCGCCCAGAGCCTGAAAGGCAAGAGGGTCCGGTTGCAACTGCTGCGCTCCTCTAAGGGTGGCGCTGGCGAGCCGCAGTGGAGAGCTCCGGAGGGAGCTGCCCTGGACACCCAGCTGGGCCCAGTGTTGGAAGAAACCCCTCTCGGGACTTCCCAAAAGAGCATGGATTCACCTGGGAGGTGGGGGTGGGTGGCTTGCCTTCTCCCAAGCAGGAGATGCCAGTTGGCCAGTGCTATAGATTTTGCACACTTGCAGGCTGACATCTTTCCAAAGACTCAAACATTGGACTAGATGTCTAAGAGACAGGAGGAACAGGCAGAGTCGCGATGACAGGTCTTAGGTGGCGCTGCGACACCAAGTGGAGTTTGCTAACCAGAAAGTCTTTTCTTTCAGTCCTCGATCACAGGGCAGAGCACTTGACAGTTTTTGGACAGTCCTAGATCTTTGTTACACCTCCTCCAGGGGTCGTGGGGGCTTGCTCAAGGACAAGAGCAAATCTATCTATCTATCTATCTATCTATCTATCTATCTATCTATCTATCTATCTATCATCTATCTATCTATCATCTATCTATCATCTATCTATCTATCNCTATCTATCTATCTATCATCTATCTATCTATCATCTATCTATCATCTATCTATCTATCATCTATCTATCATCTATCTATCTATCTATCTATCTATCTATCTATCTATCTATCTATCAATCATCTGTCTATCTATTTTCCTATTGAAACTCGAGACAGTGAGACCCAGAGGGTACTGATGGCTCTAGGTTCTTGCCTGGCAGAGGGATCTCAGCATCAAAGGCAAGGTTGAAGTCCCTGGCAGGAAGCCCTTGCCATGGACACTTGCCTCTGGCCTCTGGTCTTGTAGGCCATACCCAGTGACCTCTTTAGAACTATACCTTAGGCTAGTCCCTGCTTACCTCTCATGGCCTATGCAGGGTAGGCACGGAGCTTAAAGAGGCCACAAACCACACACGAGTCTACAAACTTAGCTGCTGCCACAGCCTGCGGTTACCTCCAAGAAACCTTGCTGTCAAGCTGGGAGAGTCCTAGTTAGAAAAAGAATTACAGTCATTGCCAGATTGACTTAGTGATAAAAAGTCACAGTAATAAATAGATCCCTTGATTCTTCAAAACCCCACTTTGGAGCAATTCATCCCTTTATAGCTTAGATATCTCTAAGCTCTCTAACTCTCTCCTTTAAAGTAGAAATTGAAAAAAATTCATTAAATTAGTCCCCCGGGGAAGATTACTACTAATTAATTAATTGCAAACATTTCCAGAGGGAAGGTATGTCAATTGTAAAGTAATAAAATTAGATAGTTGAAATACTTACTCAGCAACTTTGATTGCCCAATCATTGCTAAGCAGAGGAAATTTTTTTTTGACAGAAAAATGGGGATGGCAGTGGGCAAAAAGCATTAGCTCTGTCCCTTGGTGATATCGCAAAGTAGAAACTACCTTATAGGATTTATTGATTTTCCACTGATTTATGAAGCCCTTCGTGGTGTCAATGCTAAGTGGAGGGAACTCTGGGCCTACCTCTTGTCTTGGCTCCAGGAAGTGAGCAAACCAACAGGATTTTGAATAGAGAACTCAAAAACAGTGGCAAAGCAAATTGGGAAGTAGGGCTGACCCTAGCAGGGCACTTTCGTTCTGCAGTGGGAGTGGGTAGTACACACGGAGCATGCTTTCTGGTACGGTTCTTTACCTGCTGTTTTCAGAGTTGCTTTATGGCTTTGCTAAGAATGAATCCTGGGGAAGAAGGCTGTCCCTCTACTTTCCGTGATCTTGACCTTAAGAGACCCTGGTTTACCGTAGCCTTCCCAGGGACAGGGTGCAAGGTCAACAAAGCCCTCGACGGCTAGAGCACATCTTGAATATTTAGTGGAAGTCCCTAAAAATGATTATTACGAGATATGCCACATAAGACAACAAAAGCAGCAGTTTAAACCAATGCTCACCTCTGGCAAAGCCCTCAGGGCCAGAGAAGTCTATTTCTTGGAGTTTCTGATTCAGGAATTCTGTAGAGTTTTTTGTTTTTGTCTTCCTCTCCGCTTCCAGACTCTCGCTTCTATAGCCGGGTACTCTGGGCTCCTCTATCATGTCGGCTTTTCATTGCTTTGTTCAAAGCTGATTAATTTATTTTCGGGGGAAAAATCCCCAATTGTATATGTGTGCTCAAAAGAATTTTATTGAAGCAAAGTAAATAAACCCATCAAACACAGAAGCCCCCCCTCCCCCGTTATAGTTAAGGGAGTCAACAAAAAAAAAAAACACTCAGTGTCTCTTGCAAAACTGATATTGGTTCTTTTGTGATATTGTGCAAATGTGTCTGCTAGTTCTTCTAGCTGCTCACTAAACCTAACAGGAAACAAAGTGCACAGAGGCCCATTTGGACGGCAGAGAACACTAATCCGCAGTGTCCACTGGAAGTTCACATTGCTCCTTGTAAAGTACACTGAGAACCTGGAGCAAGCCAAGTAAAGGATGAGTCTTTGACCATAGCTCGAGAACACTACCCTGACAAAGGGAAAAGACAAACAAAACTAAGGAAAACCAAGCTGCCCTGCAGAGTTTAGGTTTCAAACTGCCTATTGATTTACACCAAAGACCAACGCTTATGGGGAGGCAAAGAGTAACCGCAAATTATCTGCAAAGGTCGCAGGTTACAGATAGAGCCAGTGAGTTCAGGGGCACAATGGCGTAGTTGAGACTATGCTAGAATACATTTTTAAAAAGTACTGGAGTATTTTTAGTGACTGTTTTTGAACTGAGAAGAAGGAACTCTCCTCCAATCTATGCATGACCGAACAAGCACATCTGGACAGATGCATTCATAATTCATACTGATCAGCCACCGCAGGTCTCCCCGAGTAAAGCCGAAATGAACACTAATTGTTTTGACGGAAGGATGGTGGTGCGTGGCATCTGATAGAGAAAAGCAGCGAGTCCCTGCCTTGCCTGAATACATATTGTCAACAGCAAAGCTGGCATCGCGAGAGGAAAAGAAAAAGGCAGCAATTCCCAGGCGAGGGTGGGAAGCAGCTCCTCTGAAAAAAGGGCAAAGAGAAAGGATTAACTTCTTTAGGCACAGAGTATAAAACACGGCTGGAGGCAGAGAACTTGGTTTGCAAGCCTTGTGTCTAGCTTAGTGCTAAAATAAATCGAAAGCTTGATAATACGAGTCTAATTCTTTTGTACTCTGTGAGCCTGGGAGAATTCCTAGACACCTCCAATTTATCTTATTAGAGGCTCCCGAGAAGAGCACTGAGAGGTGAGACGGAAGTCCAAGATGTCACCGAGCCAAGCAGATGACAGACAAGAGGCCAGAATGCCGACCTCTCGATTTGGGTCTTCCTGTAAAAGTGTATTTTACATGCATAGCGTCAGATCCAGTCACGAGAGGTTGCTGACTCCGGCTGAACCGCGCGAGTGTGCAGTCAGTGCCTCATGGTGACAGTGTAATTCAGTAGAGAAAAATCTGAAAAGATGCCGCGGCGAGCAAACAAGTTCCAGGAGGCTTCTGCGTGTGTCGCGTCGGTCTGTCTTATGAAAGGGCTTTCTGACACCGAAATTGGGGAGTTTTCAAATTTGATGTGGCCCGTTCGTTAAGAGAGTGAACAGCAGTCAGAATCTGCTGTAACTGATGAGCATCTGAAAACAAGACAAGAGGGAGGAGAAGAGAAAGGCCCCCTTTAAGTGGTGCAGTGAAGAGTGCATCTGTATGCCTGGACCGATGTAAGAACAGTAATAGAATTTAGTAACTGATTCTATTCACCAAGAGGACGTTTCTTAATCTTTGATTTGGGTTGCCCTGAGCTGGTCTTGCTATATTAACATTGCACTTTCCGAAGGAGCAGTTCTTGATTATGTTTTTGTCCTGTGCATGTTGACATCTTTTTAGTGATAGGATCAGGTGTCTGCTCTGGCTTCAAGGAACTAAGCCTTAAAGTAAACAGCAGATGTATGGGTTTGAAAACCGGAGAACAGATTTTGAAGCCAAAGTCTTCGGCAAAGAAATACAAGGAAGCAATGGAGACCTTAAAGAGACAAGCTGAAGGGACCCGAGGGCAAGACTGAGTGTTCTTTTTCTCTGTGTGATAGGGTTTGGGGATGGGCCTTGAGTGTCCAGCAAGGGAGCAGCATCGTGGTCTAAGACAAATGAGAAAGAGAAGCACAGCATTGTGTGTTCCAACTACAGAGGGCATAGGACACAGTTTTAGCAGGTAACGTTCGTAAGGATGCTATTTTGTTATTCTTGACTCTGAAGGATTTCACCGCCATAGAAAATAAGACTTCAATTAAAATCGTGAGCAAGTTGGCGTTGTGTATCACCTAACTTGTGGCCCTCTCTCAGAGTGCCCTTTCCTTAGATTTCCAAGTTGAAAGCTGGGTATTAAGCTGGGCATGGTGGTACACGTGTAGAATCACAGTACTTGGGAGGCTGAGGCAAGAAGCTTGCTGGTTCGAGGGGTACGTGCTCAGACTGTTTCAAGGAAACTCAAAATACAGAAATAAACAAATAAACAAAAGGCTCAGCTATTTAGAGCTAGCCTGACACCTACTCTCTGGTGTGGCCTGCGGTTTGCTACTCGAGGAAAAGGGGAGCTTTTGCAAAGCCACTCCCTGGGCAAGGTAATTTATTACGAATGTTCACAAATCAATAAAAATATGGGAAGTATTATTTTTACAGAAAAAAAGGAGAGGAGAAATACATGAGACATGCCCATTAAGGCTTGGTTGTTCTAATACCTGTGTGTCTGCCTGGGTCTGCAATTAAAAACACTCTGGCAATAAATCTCCTTGCAGTCTCTTTTAATGCTTTTAACTTTTCTGAAGGTTCAAATTGGTATCCCAAAAATGTGCCAGGACATTCACAAGGTATTTTATAGACTCATAAATAAATATGGCAATTAATCTATGCTATATTTCTTTCATATTTGATGACAATTTATTACGGCGTTCACCCATTCCATGCACAAAAACTCTAATGCACTTAAAATCGGATTTCAAACCAAACATTTTATGGGAAAATATAGTATTGATCATCCATTTAAAGATATCATGAAGATGATTCATAACCTGCTGTAAAGAAAAAGATCTCATGAGGATCTTACAAATGAGTGGGCTGGTCCGAGAGACTATCCATAAAAGCAAGGCTGTCGGGTCAGCTCCTCTTGTTTCCTTCGTCTATCTCTGAGTTTTTCCAGCACTGATCGCTTTTGCATACTGCTGTTTCACAAGTAAAACCCCCTCCTGCGACGTCTGTCATAGTGACACAGGCTGTGGGATTTCAAGGAGCCGTTTTTTCCTGCTGCAATTTTACACTGATGTTCTGTCTACAGGAAGAGTTTGAGGGGCAATGGAAGAGCTCTCTGGGACTTGGGTGCTTAGCAGGCTCTTGAGAAAACACACGATAAGGTGCCTTAAGGAAGGGAGGGCTGGTGTTTCTCTCGCCGTTTGAGAGTACAGTCCATCATGGCGTGTTGGTGAGAGCAGCTCTTGTGGCGGCAGGAGTGGGAGGTAGCTGGATGCACCGGCAGAAGGTGGGCGGAGACAGAGAGACAGAAAGGATAGATGTTGCCGCTCAGCCTGCTTTCTACTTTATTCTTTTTATTTTTATTCAGTCAAGGCTTCCAGTCCATGGGATGGGGCCACCCACATTCAAGGGGGCTCTCGCCTCCTCAGCTAAACCTCTCTAGAAGCATCCTCATCACACACATCTAGAGGCTCATTTTCTAGGTGGTTGATGACCCAGCCCAGCTGATGGTGAAGATGGCCCGTCAGTCTCTGTCATGCTTGTTAGTGATTGGTCGACAGTGTCACACTCAACCCGGCATGGCCCACGGCTTCTGTAAGTCATTAACATCTCTTGTGTGCATGTCCTTCGAGACAGCAGACTATAAGAGAATCTGAATCTGAGGGTGCTGGCCCCTCTCTTCAAGAAGCACACAGCTTATGAGGGGAGAACATTATTCAATGGACATTTGCTGGGTGTCTGGGAGGCACCTAGGAGACTAGACTTCATTGTTGAACAGAAGCCTAGTTTTGCCCTTGTTAAATACATTAAAATCAGCCTGGCCCCACCCAGCTCCATAGTAATCTGGGAGAAACACCTAGTAGTTACAGAATACACAGAAGTCTCTAGCCATGGGCGTGTGTATGTTGTAGGTCACCCTCCCTTAGAGCCTTCACCACCCAGTATTGAACACTTGTTAAAGAGTCCTGCGTTAAGGGCTAGAGGTTTAGTGATCAGCTAGACTCTTACAGTCACCCCCATTCCAGCCAACCTTAACGCTTAGCTACAGTCTCTACCTCACAGGCAGGTAGTATGTGCCGCATTTTTAAAGTTTTTGCCCATAAGTGCTTCTTCATTTGTTCAAGTCGTTTTACTTTTGTTTGGCTCCTCTAATGTTTTCTGTCTATGGAATACCAAGTATTTGCAGAGAAAATGAGCGAGCTGGGTTTGTTTCATCTCCTCTGGATGCTCAGCAGATACTGTGAACTCTTGATTCAGTGGCTTACTAGTGCCCTCTATAGTGTCTAACGGACGCTACCTCTCAAAAGCAGGGGCTGATGCAGCGGAGGACAGAGTATATCATGATGTAACTTTAAGTCCATCGGTTACCTTCAAATCTGGGCATCACTTCATGCATTGCTTGCTTGTGTTCTCTGAGTCACTCTGGGATCTGATAGGGCAAGGTTCTCATGCTTCCTTCACCGATGAACAGAAAACAAATGTTCAGGAAGCTTAAGTCACGGATTTGGGCCATGAAACTGAGCAGTGTCAGAGACAAGCCTGGGACCTTGAGAGTCAGAATTCCTGCCTGGTTCACTTACAGGCCTCAGTGTCTTGTGAAACAGCATGGGTACCTTAAGAAAGGTCTAAGCCTAGAGCTGCAAAGATGCTTTCGTGGACGGCCCAGAAGCTCCTCCCACCCCTGGGAAGGGGCCTGCTTATTCTTCCAATTTCATCTGCAATTGGACACCCTCTAGCAGAGAACCAACAGTTTCTGCTGGCCCGGGGTTGCTGCTGCCGTGACTCCCAGAGAGAAAGAGAGCCTGCTGGGCTCATCACAGTGCCCAGGGCCTCTCCACCCACTGTGTAGACTTGGCAGCAGCGCCTAGCCACGTGCAGCTCCGAAGCCCTCCATCCTAGGCCCAGTGTCCTATAAACAAGGTGTCTGGGTTTGCTGAAGGCTCTCAATGTTCTTCATCTGCAGAGATGAGGGCATAGGTAACAATGCCTCTCCTGTGCTGAGAGAAAATAGATTTGACAAAGACAGCATGAAATACACGGGGCAGGATTAGACCATCCATGGAGGCTGGAGAACATAAAACATTTCCTGTGTCACTCAGGCTGGAGGGCAGGGGTAGAGCAGAGGGGAAACCTGTGATGATAATTATGAAATGTAAATTTATACACGTATTATGGGAGTTTTGAGAGTGGACAGGAACCACTAAAACCCTTTTACATTATCAATACCACAGGGATCTGGGAAGGCAGGAGGGGGATTAAGGGCATCTTCCTGCCTCAAAACTAATTTATAGCCGTAGATGATGTGGCCAACAGAGAAGAGAGCACCGACGTGCAGGACTTCACTTTAGAAGGTCAGTGTGAGTGTTGAGAGGTCCTGGCCCCACCTGTAAACTTGTTATTGTGAACACGAGGTATCCAGGCTAGAAGAGGATCGAGCACAGGGGTCTGGTATCCAATCTGGCCTCGATCACCTGGGAGGCTTTGGACAAGGCTCTTTGCCTCTGGAAGCCTCAGTCTACTCATCTGCAGAATGGAGACATTGAACCCACTAATCCACAGGGGTTTCTTTGGCTCATCTTCTGGTGTTCAGAACCCAACTGCTACCTGTAAACATTGGGCTTTCTAGAAAGTTTTCTTTTCTTTCTTTCTTTTTCTTTTTTTATTCTCCCTTCTCTCTCTCTTTCTCTCTTTCTTGATGGAAGCTCACTATGTAGGGTAGGTTAGCCTAGAACTTGCTATGCTGGGTTTGAACACTCTGCTTTCCTGCCTCTGCCTTTTGCATAATGGAATTACAAGTCTACCCTGCCATGCCCAATGCTGGAAAGATCCATCTGCCCTGTTGAATCATCAACATCTTTAAAATCCCCAGAGAGCTTGGGATTCTGACCAAGTTGGCAATGGGGTCAGTTTCTCTATTCAAGAAAACTATAAAAAAGTAGCTGCACCCTTGGGAAAAGCACAAAGTGTGTGAGATGAGGACACTCATCCAAGTGTGGTTGTCCCTGCCTATCGCTTAGGCAGTCATGGATACTGCCTCCTTTTCTGGGGAAGAAAATCGTATGTTAGGTGTCCCGCTTCTGGTTCATCAGACTTAGGGGAAATCTACAAGAGAGGTTTGGGGAGAGCATATGTTCTTTACAAAAAAGAGGACATAGTCACTGACATGGGAAAGGACGTGGCTGAAGTCACAACATTCATCTATCCTTTCGTCCATCCATATGTCTACCTAGCCCTATCTGCCATCCATCCACCAATCCATGAATCACCCATCTGTCTATCCAGTCGTCCATATGTCCACCCACTCACCCATTCATCCACCCATCCTCTTGTTATGCTTGTCACCTATCTGTTTGCCTATCCTCCCATCCATCCATGCATCATCATCCACTCCATCCTTCCATTCATCTCCTGTTCCTCCATCTTCCCAACCTTCCCTCTCTCCATCCCTCCCTTCATCCACCCATGCACCCCCAGCACCTGCTCTGCCCTGGTTAAGGCTTTAGAGCGCCGGGAGGCGGCTGTGAACAGAAGACAAAGTGCCCATTCACCGAGATGGCATGGTAAACGACGAATGATAAGCAGGTGGACAGGTGAGATGCACAGGTGGTAGATGAAGATAAATTCTGTGGGTGGAAAAGTAAAGAAAAGAAAGGTCATTACCAGGTGCGTAAGAAGAGGCTTGCCCAGAAGTCCTGGAGCTGTGGAGCCAGCAAGCCACCGCTCCTCCTCTCCTAACTGTGTAAGACAAACTGGTTCTGTTCCAGTCTCTGTTAATTTGATTTCCCATTACTTATGGCTGATGGATTCTTGAGACAGTGCAGGAGCGGTGAAAAGAGACAAATAAGTCATCTGATTATTTCATCCCCACTTCCCAGAGGCAGGAACTCCCAGCAGATTCTTGGCTGACTTCCAGAAATCTTCCATGTTAACACTAGCCGTGTAAATATGGGCTGTATACACCAACTCCCCATGTCTCCATGTATGTTCTGTCTAGCATGGCTGGGATCCTGCGTGTGAGCAGTCATTGTTACATAGCACAGCAGAGAAACAGCCTGACCCCTGACTAGATACATCACCCTCAACATGCTAACCTTTGGGTTTTGATTTCCTTCTTGGAGAACTAAGAAGAATAAGTCATGCATGCAGGTTTATTATGATAATTGACTAAGTTACTATATAAAGCACATAGAATTGTGCTCAGTACATTGCAAACAAGCAGGCATGTAATTTTACATGCTGTGAGTGTCTTTGTCATGTAATAATCTACTGTTAGATCTTACCAATAGGGACAGGGACAGCCCCCTTTTTGGCCCCTGTGTCATGGTCCTCAGTATACAGGACCCAATAACTTTTCTTAGCTGTTCTTGACTGAGGACCATTTTCTACACTAAAACTGCCCAACAGCAAAGAGGATTACCTGCTCAAACAGGGCTTCTTTCTTCTTTACTATACTTCCTCTTAAACACTTTCCTTTCTGGTTATATATACACCCTGTGGACTTACCCCTCCAGGGAAAGGCATACAAACAAGGCAATCCTGGTAAGGTCCCATCTTTCAACATTTAAGAACTAGTTTGAGAAGATGGAGAGATGGGTCATCAGCTAAGAACACTGGCTGCTCTTCTAAGGGACCTGGATTTCATCCTCAGCATCCACATGATGGTTCACAGTCTTCTGTAACTCCAGCTTCAGAGGACCCAGTATCCCCCTTTGGCCTCTGTAGGCACCAGGCATGCATGTGGTGCACAGACATATGAGCAACCCAAGCACTTATGCACATCAGATAAAATAATTTTTATTTTAAAAATAAAAGAATCGATGCTATCAAAACTGTTCTTCCACGAGGCCACGTCTCTTTAAATAAACCCAGACGTCCTCCTCGCACAGAGGTGCGTGGTAAGATAATTTGACACCATTAATCTTCGAGGAGAGAGGTATTTAAATAGCAATCAGTCCAAAGGGAGAGAAGACATTAAATAACTCAGAATCATAATCCAAGGAGGGAACTAAGCACAAAGGGCAGCAGCAGCAGCTAATCCTGCGTAATCACGCCTTAGAGATACAGCAAAAGATCAAGAAGTGGCCTAGCAGAGATTGGCTAGTTGGGGTTCTCACCAGAGGGGAGGCATTCCTGGCAGTGAGCCATGCAAAGTCATGAGGCCTGGAATGTAGGGACCACTGGAGGGGCAGGAAAGAACTAAAGAAGGGGATTGCAGTGGGCTGAGAAAGGTAACGGGTTTTCACCGAGTCACCACCAGCAGCTGTTCTGGGCAGAAGGGAGGCAGTGTCTTCTAGAATTCTACACTCTTGCTCAGGCCTGTGTGCTTAGCTTTGTACCTGCTCAACCATTCGGTTACGCCATTTCACGGTGGGTTCAGCTGTTGAATTTGGGGGAAAGAATAAAGAAAGCAGGACATGGGCAGAAGGGGACTGGAGATGACATGTTTGTCCTGAGGGTGTGCGGAGTTAGCATAGGTTAAGATTCTTTGGGCTGCAAGAACAGCAGATGCCAGTCATTTCTGCTGAACGAGAAAGCTACCTTCAAAAAATGGCTGGGTGAAAAGGTAAGCCAGACACCTCAAATTGGAAGCCAGATTTGAAGATCACACAGTTCCTTCCAGGGAGTTTTTATTAAAAAGACTTAGCCCACTTTTAGTAAGAGCCATATTCCTAAGAGAGAGAATCTGATGGGAGCGTCTTTTTCTGGTTCTGTATCTTTGTGACTAAATCAATCACCATCCTGTCGTGGAGGTGATGCCCCAAACTTGGGTTGGAGGGACCCGCTGTGGGTCAAGGAGACCTCTCTCTGGAGCCAAAATGGTGGACCCAGGTCATCGATTGCTAGATTCCAATAATATGGTAGAACAGTCCTCCATTGAAAGCTTGGCATACGGGCAGTTAGCGCTACACGGGCTGGACCCAGGCCCTAGGAAAGTTGGCCTTCGTGATTTATGAAGGCAGCAGGGAGCCAGCAAATCCATTCAGCACACGTGAAATATTTCAAGTGAGGCATGAGGGAACTGGAGCAGGTCTCGGCGAAGATGGATTTACATCTGGTAATAAAATCCCAACCCTAGGAACCTTTGCACTCAGGTCTGGATTTTGTCTGGATCTTAAAGCTTTCATAAGTGTGTGAGAGCCTGGACCTGACGGAGGTGGCAGTTTCTCTTGCTTTCTCCCCTGGGGATGGGGCTGCCAGGGCAAGGTTGGGAGAGCTATTGCCTTTCATTATTTGCTTTGAGTATGTTCCATGCCTTGGCATCCTGGTCTCTTGGGTGATGTCATTTTGACCTAGGACAACTCCAATGCCCTCGCCTATGGGGGTAATAACTCAGACTTTTTTCCGAGTCTAAATCCATAACATATCTGAGCACATTTTGCAAGGTAACAAATGAGCGAATGCCATCGCTTGGTGGTTGGGAGACAGAAAACCTTTGCTTCAGGTTTTCCGCTGGGGAAAGCGTCTCACTTATTTGAGTCTCTACCTTCTTCTCGTCTGTTAGACTGAGGGGTGGTAACAGTGCCCATCTCATGGCGTTGTGAGGTTTACATGGAAACACACATCTTGTGGAGTATGACCACGAGACCAGTGCAGAGCCCATGAGGGTCAAGCCCTTTAGATAGGCTCAAGAAGGCCAATCTGACACTCGGTGCAGGCACAGGACTCCCTTTGGAACTTGTTTGTCAAAGCTGTTGTTACCTACGCACACTTTGTTCTCAAGGTTCCTTTCAGTTGGTCAGGGCTCTCTTTCTAGTTTGAATCTTAGAAGGTCATTTTCAGGCTGGGGTAATGAGAAGTCTCTGTGTCAGACGCTTATCATCCTCTTTCCCTCTTTTAAAAGTGTGGGAGACATCTGTTGACATGATGGAGCCACTGGCTGTCCTAGTCTCTACATGGGAGGGTGTTGGCATTGAGTCCCTCAAGACGGCAGTAAGTTATACAGAAGCTAAGCCAAGAGACCGGGAGACTGTTACCGCAGCGTATCCTTGCACATCCTGACTGATGTTCTGTTATATTGCCGACTTCCCTACGTTGTCTTCCAGGAGTCACTGAATTTCCCCAAAGCTTACTTTGCTCAGCTGTTTAACAGGACACATAGTTATGCTAACGCAAAAGCTTGTAATGAGATGATTGTGAAAACGGTTTCTCGCTGTATAAAAGTGCCGGATGGACAGTAGCAGCCATGGCGGCAATAATGGCAAGGTTGTGATGGCAATGGTTGGTAGTAGTGAGGGTGAGGGTCATGATGACAATATCCGCGTGCAGTCAGAGGACTCCAACCCTTCTACTTAAGTGGGGGAATCAGACAGTCTCCTCGCCATGACACTGAGAAGTTTTCTCTGACACACCGTAATACATGATTTTTTTTTTTTTAAATAGAGTAGTGCTGTTGAAAGTACCTTCATTGCCTACACAACTCCATGGTCTACACAGAAGAAAAGATAAATGTAATAACAATTGGTCTCATTTAGAAAACTGTTAACCAGTAACTTTCAGCCTGTACTCTAAAAATTACGTATTTTATTAATTATGTGTGGGGGGGGATTGGATCTCCTGAAGCTGGCACCACAGGCAGCTCTACGCTTTCCACTGTGTGTGCTGGGAACAGAATCCAGGCTTTTCTGGGAGCTGATCAGTTGATTCCAACCACCAAGGTGTTGCTCCTGTCCTTAACCTCCTGGCTCCCTGCACTGCTTTTGGTCATGTTCTTGCGTGTCACAAGCAGGCCGAGTCCGACCATGCCAAGTTCTGTCGCTGGAGGAATGACTTTTACTCTGCTGGGTCAACAAGGAACTCATAGTCCACGCTAGAGTTCCAAGAAGCATCCTGAGCAACTGTGTGCCATACCACCTCACCCCGACCTTGTCACAGTGTGGCCCTCTGGAGTGAGCCTGAGAGGGCGTTTGCATGTGAATTCTGGCTTTGCCACTTTGGAATAAAATTCTTGATCTGTGCTAGCCTTAGTTTCTTAATCTGGAATTGGAAAGAAAACTGTTGTGTAATGAGGACTAGGTGCAATACACACACCCGGACAGCGGAGGATTTAACAAGAACTCGGGAAATACCAGCAGCTGCTGGCTTCCAAAGGCAATAGTCTAGATTCTTCTGTGGTCCCAATGCTGAGATATGTATTTGTGAGATGGAAAGAAGGGAAATGGTGGCTGCAGAAAGCACTTCTGACGGGATCTGAGGAGTTCGTGTACTTTGAATTTAGGCTTAGGCAGAAACTTGAATTTAACCAAAATAAAACATCGAGTGTCTGTCATACGGTAGGTTTGTGCTGCTTGGGGTTTCAGTTCTTGGCCAATTATTATCACCGTGTGGATGCGGACCCTTAGGAGTGATTTCATTTCTGACTTCTCTACCCGCTCCTCTACCTATGGCAGGCATATGGGTGACGTATGTGAAGCTCGTAAAGTGATGTGTGTTTTTAATTTATGTGCATTGATTTATATTAAAAAATTTCCTCTGTTTTCCACTTTCCTCGTGAAGCATTTTATTTTTGCAACCTGTCCCTCTTCGTCTTTGTACACCTAATTTATTGTCCCTCCCTACTTCCTAATATTCCACGTACTCGCTTTTTATTAACCAGAAAATTGAATTGCAGGAGCACCTCTATTTCCCAGCCAAGTCTACTGTGCTAGCGACGTTGTCTTCATTTTGTGCCGGCGAAATCAGTCATAAAATTATGACCTCACCACGCTGTAACAGCAGTGACGGTAGCGCGTGCCCACTTAGTCATGTTGAGAACAGCAGCAGGTCAGAACTAAAAGCAGACCTGATTTTTTGTGCCTGTGTTGTTGGTATGTGTGCTCCTGTGCGTGTATGCTCTTGGCTATATTGTACTTTCCTGTGTTTTAAGTGAATATTCCAATTTACATAATTGAAGTGAATTTCCATGGTGCATGAAGATACAAACTCAGGGCTACATTGTCAATTAGAACAATTCCTATCCTACAGCAAAAGCAGCCTTGAGTGTAAAGGAAGGCAATCTATATTCAAGTTTTGCTTCTGCCTTCTGCGAGCTGAGTGATTCTGCCGAGCCATTTAACCTCTTCCATGAGGTGGAGAATGGTCAACAGTGGGGTCTCACGGAACCGAGTTGACATAGCAATTAGGCATGCGGCAGAAACAGGGCACAGTATCTACATGTCGCTTAGTCTCAAGTATGGATCCAAGACTGTGATGTCAGCTAACGCTGAGCGCCTTCTTCGAGGCTGCTTCTCCTTGGGCACTCATGCAAGATACGGCTGAGCTGGACCCAGCCCCACACTCTTGCCCCGTGCCATGCCAGGAGGCCACTACCAAACAACTAGAGTTGTCTGGCCCCACAGCCATTTTATTTGAATCCCTGATTTAGTACTGAGCTGGGTTCATTGAGGGGTAGCAGAGACAGAGAACACGAAGTATCCAAGGGTGTCACCTCTTAGTCCAGGCACAGTACCGTGAGGCAAGTGTGCCCGATGTATGTAGCTTGGACATCTTTCTTCTTCTTCTTCTTCTTCTTCTTCTTCTTCTTCTTCTTCTTCTTCTTCTTCTTCTTCTTCTTCTTCTTCTTCTGCTGCTGCTGCTGCTGCTGNTTCTTCTTCTTCTTCTTCTTCTTCTTCTTCTTCTTCTTCTTCTTCTTCTTCTTCTTCTTCTTCTTCTTCTTCTGCTGCTGCTGCTGCTGCTGCTGCTGCTGCTGCTGTTCGTGGCTGTTGCTAGTACTCACTGATATATGTTGAACATTTGCGATGTCCCAAGTACTGTGCTAACCACGTTAAAGACATGATCTCATTGGATACTCATAAATACTGTCTGTGTTCAGGTTAGGTGGTCGCAGGGAAGTGACAAAAGACTGAAACCAGAGATCAGCCTGGTCTCCATAGCGAGTTCTGGGATAGCCTGGGCTGTCCAAGGAGATCCTGTCTTATACTTACAAAAACCAAACCAAACAAACAAAAATCCCAAAATTCTCCAGAGTTTTGTGTGAGTTATTGAGCTGTTGCCAAGGAACACACCACTCACATGCTTGGCTGTTTCAAGAAACAGCACTGAAGAGCTGGGTTAGCCTTGGCTCACTGATATGCCCAAGTCACTGAGAAGGTCAGTATGGGCATAGCTGGGCTTTACATCCTTTCAGACTTACCAGGGCTTGTTCATTCCCCTCTGGGGGTGGGACTGGGGAATCTAAGGTAGAATTAGGGACTGTACAAAACTCCTTATCATCTAGGCTTAGCTTATACCTGGTCACTTCTGTTATAGTCTCTTAGTTTGATATGCATCCAGATGCTGGGAATGTGGCAATGGGCATCTTTTTTTTTTTTTGCAGATTTTTTTATTACTTTATAAATAATACCAACCAAAATTTTCACTTCCTCCCCTCCTCCCACTTTTCTCCCGCTCCCTGTTTCCCCCTCTCCCTCCAGTCCTAAGAGAGGGCAGAGTACCCTGCCCTATGGGAAGTCCAAGGCCCTCCTCCCTCCATCCAGGCTTAGGAAGGTATGCATCCAAATAGAAGAGGATCCCAAAAAGTCAGTACATGCAGTAGAGACAAATCCCAGTGCCATTATCATTGGCTTCTCAGTCTGCCCCAATTGTCAGCCACATTCAGAGGGTCCAAGCGTTCAAAGCCCCTGATCGTCAGTCTATCACAAGTTGTAGCTCCTATTTAGTGCCCTCTTAGGTTTGTTATTTTCCAAAACAGGGGATTAAACCCAGTTCTTCACATAGGCCAGGTAAGCACCCTGCCACTGAGCTCATTCCCAGCCCTTTGCAAATTGACTTTCAGGTAAAGCCCCACTAAGTTACTCAGGCTGCCGCCGTGGAAATGTTGTGCTTCTTGCTTAAGCCTCCTGAGTAGCTAGGATTACAGGCATGTACCACCCTGCCTGACATTGTCTCCATATGAAACATACAGGGACTAGGACTTAAAGGGGTTGAGTGTCCTCCCCAAGTTCAACATGAACTGCCAAGGGGAGAACCAGGATTTAGACTTGGCTTAGCAGGCAGAGATGGCATCGGCAGAAGAAAACAGGAAGGGAAGGGAAGTGCCCTGGCTAAATACCAACACTGGGGGGAATAAAAACTCTCGGTCTTTTGGTCATTCGGATGCAAACACTGCTTGCTCTGCTCCTTTTCTGTAAGTGCCCTAACTCCCAGGGAGCTCCACCCTCTTTGCTACACTTTGTGGTTGGGAGGAAAAGCACTCTTGTTGGAGCTGCCTGACTCTGGAACTTTAACGGTATGAGCTTCTCTACGGGCAATTCCACTGGCTCGGAGCACCTGGTGATTTATAAGTCCCTTTGAGTCAAAGGGCCACAGTGCTTTAAGGCGTCATGTTGGTAGTCACTGCGCAGTCTAAGCAGGGCAGTAGCCATAGGCAGAGCATCCTAAGAGTCTTGATACTAGGGTGGGCCCCGTATCTCCTCACCTTACCTACCACCAACGTGAGGGTTGGGCATTAGAAGATGGGGCCCCATGCAGTATGTACCCATGCAGTATGTATGTACCCATGCAGTATGTATGTACCCATGCAGTATGTACCCATGTAGTATGTATGCACCCATGCAGTATGTACCCATGCAGTACGTACCCATGCTGTAACATGAGCAGAAGCCCTGCTTGTTTGTTGGAGTTTTTGTCCCGCCCAGTACCCCCAGCTGTTTAGCCCCAAAGAAAATCACAGTAGGTCTCCATAAATTATAAGCTGATTGGCCCATTAGCCCTAGCCTCTCATTGGCTAACTCTCACATCTTGATTAACCCATTTTTCTGATCTGTTAGCCATGTGGCTCTATACCTTTTTTCAGTGGGGCAGATCACATCCTGCTGCTTTGGTGGTCTGGGCAGGAGTGGGAGGCATCAACTTTTGCCTTCCCAGAATTCTCCTGTTCTCATGACATCATTTCTATTTCCTGTCTGGTTTTCCCACCTATATTTCCTGTCTGGCCAATCAGCATTTATTTATAACATAATTGACAGGATACAGACAATTCTCCTGCACCATGCAGTATGTATGTACCCATGCAGTATATATGTACCCATGCAGTATGTACCCATGCAGTATGTATGTACCCATGCAGTATGTACCCATGCAGTATGAAGCTTGCTTGAGGATGTGGCTTAAGAGTGGCTCAGTCATAGAGGGAAGATCAGGGTCTCCTGTTCCAGCAAGGATAGCTGGGAGGATAGGGTCCAAGAGGCCCCTTCTTTCCACTTTAGTTGGTATTACAGGGACGGATGAGGGTTTGGAACAGAGGGAGCAGAAGCAGAAAGACTGGAGTTCAGCTTGACATCAGATACACAGCTGGCTGCCTCTGTGTGCAGACTTCTACCAATGAAGGAGGCCTGTGATTCATACCTGTATAGCAACCAAAATCTTTTTTTATTAAAATACTCTGTGCTTCAGGATAAGGGGGAGTTAAGCTGATCTGTCTAGGAGAGGATGTTTGCCAAGAGCACACTATTAGATACTTTGTCTCCTTTAAAACAATACTAAGAGATGGGCTTTATGTCTCTCTGTTCTATATTGCAGCTTGAAACAGGCCAGGAGAAGAGATCAAGGGTCTTTGATACATCAGGGACCTGGAATGGCCCCACTTTAGCTGTTTGCAAGCTGGGGCAAGCTGGCACAAACAAACCGGACACCACCAGTGAAGACACAGCTCTCCACTCCAGGAGATAGAGCGTCTTCCACCTTTTATCTGAGTTATATATGTTATTTCATCATCATGAACGATCTTATTGAGACCATTTCTTTATATACAAAATAAGGCTTCATTCTGGTCCTCATTAATCAGTGTTCTCTCACATTGGTGTTCAAGACCTCCTAGCATTTGGGAGATGAAATGTGTACATTTGCTTATTCCTTGGCACCTTGTGATCTAAAAAGGAAATAAGAGGGCTGGGTGGCAAATCCTTTAACGTGATTGCCCCTGATGGGCTGCATGCAGTTTAGTGTTGTCTGAGCCTGCAAAGGTGTCTCATACCATGTTAGGGTGGTCCCTCTGGCGGACTTCAATAATAAATAACATATTGCACCCTTAACTGGTGCAATATGTATTATTTTTCTCTTGTGAACTCAGGGCCCCACATACGATTCTCCAATTGCAAATAATAAGATGTGGGTGAGACTGGTGTTCTAACTCAAGAATCAGCTTGACGAAATGTCATGTTTAAATCTGCATGAAGGTTGGGACTTGGAGCGATACATCCGTGAGCAGCGAGTGACTTCCCTTATTCCCAAACTTGAAGGCTTGCAGGAGTCTGAACTTGGCCATTTAAATATCTCTTGCTAAGGCTGTCGCAAGCATCCTTTGGGTGCTGTTCTGCAACGCCGCAGGCATGGGAGGGTGTATTCTCACACATCTTATTTTAAGCAATGGTAGCAGAGTCTACCAAAGGCAAATTTATGTTTAGAGCTATCAATAAAACATAATGGAGAATCTGCTAAATTAGTAATCACGAAAACCTACCCAGTGCTCTCTCGCTTGCTCTAGCTTTTAATATTACAAAGCAACTTTTAAAGCATTTGCTTTTGGTGGAGGGTGCTCTCCTAAGACAACGTAGACTTAAACATCTCAGAGTTACCCCCAAGGCCTTCTTTTTGGATTGAGGTGTCAAGGGAGAACTAAACTAAAATCTAATAATAGTCTTAAGTTAAATGGCTTCAAGTGCTGCCGAGGGCTTTACAACGCGATGTCCATCAAGGAGAGGCAGCGCTTCATCAGTGATGTGGGAGAGAGTGTTTGTCAGTGGCTATTATTAAGGCAAATGAATCAGGGGCTTCACTGGGCTATCAAAAAGCTGTGTGCCCACAGTCAGGCCTCACAGAAACTACACACAGAAGCGTTCAGTCAAGAGGGATGCTCTCTCTCCAGCTCACCAAAGCAAGTGGGATTCTTCTGAAGGCACGGGAAAGATGTCTGTCTAGGTGGTGGCACTCTGTGAACCCCTAGGATGAGGACCAGAGGGGTTCACACTGGGAGCTACGGAGATTGGAGCCCAGCCCTCCCAGGACCCCTGGAAGGCAGCCTGCAGACAGGCTCCTGGGCCTGGTTTCTTTTTGGTGTCTTGATCATTTGCAAGAGTCCGGCAATCTAGAATACAGACAATTATCTCTCTAGACCACTAGGACAGGGGAGCCGGAAGGCTCCGGACATCACCAGCAGGGAGGTTTTCATTTGCTCTCTGCCCTCAGAACTCTTTTCTTCCCACAGAATATTATGCAAAACTCTGTGTATAAAAAAAAAAAAGATAAAAGAAAGCTCTGGTTAAGGTGGGGTAGAGGGGTCTAGGATCTCACCCACTGAGACCTCAGCCCCCCCCCCCCCCCCCCCCCCCCCCCCCCCCGCCCCCCCCCCCCCCCCCCCCCCATCCGTAGCTCCTACAGATGCTCCTACAGATGCTACTGCAGGATGGGATCAAAAGACTGCTGTGTCCTACCTTAACCTCACATGCTTCCTGCTCAGACACAAACAACCCGGGGAGGGCAAGTGATGTGCCCAAAGTCACTTGGCTCACAACGAATGCAGAGGAACCACGGTGTCTGATGGACTATGAGCAAGAGCTGAGGTCATTGACATTCAAAAGCAGGTATCTGACCTCAGGCTAGCCACGCTGTCTCCTGTATCATTTCCCTACCTAAGAAGCCCTGCTGGCTTGGTTTTGCATGTTTGCCTTGCTCTTGCTGGAGACGGGAGAGAGCACTCACCACGGAGCCAGCTTCTAGAAAGCTGCCTGATGACCTTCTCTACAGTATCGTTTTGTTTCGGTCAACTAATTAATAGTCGAGGCGGTCTTCCCGTGTAGCCCAGGTTGCCCTCCTAGTCACTACCTTCCTGCCTCAGTTTCCCAAAGGCTGACATTCCAGATGCATCAGCCACACTCAGCTTTGTCATTTGGCTCTGAAATGATGCACACTTAGGGTGAGTATGGCTTCATTTGGTTTGACCATCGCTCTGCAGGAGACTGAGACGTTCAGCTTCTCTGCTGTTATCAGTACAGGTCTCCCAGGGTCCTCCCCACTCCAGTTATGAGCTTGAACTTTCCCTGACCTCCCATTATCACCCAGTTTGATGACAAGACACAAAAGCTACGACTCAGTCATAGTCCCTGTCCAAAGGAATTCTCGTTTGTACAGAGAGGAAAATGAATTCTGAGTTTCTGGGTCCCTAGAGCCTGGTTCCTCACTGTTCTGTCCCCAGTTATGTACAGCAAACAGAGCATGCTGCAGGCTGCAGGCTGCAGGCTTTGAGTTTGAAGTGTGGACTCACAGGGACAGGGTTACCAACTCTTGGCCTAGGACTTCTCTTGCATGTCAATGTCTTCTTCTGTGAAATGTGGAGGATTACATGTTCCCATCTTCTGGGACTACTTTAGCCAAAACTTGAGCCTTCTGAGACTCCATCCTAGATGATGATGTCAATCATCAGTCACTCTGTCTCCCAGTACAAGAATGTGGGAGTCTGAGTGAGGAAGAATTAGTTAAAAGTTGCAGGGCAAGGGGAGAGGGGGCCCATAAGAGCACTAAGCCCTGCCCCAACTCTTCATGCAAATGGCCCCAGGATGTCCCTGTCCAGTGAATCCTTTGTATATGTTAGTGGTTGTCTCTGCATGTGTCACATCGTGGGTGCCTGCTGCTCCATCTTCAGAGTCTTCTGACATTACAAGGCATCACAGAACCCTACTATTCTCTGAGCCCATGAGCATCCTTCCAATAGCCAAGCCACAGGGACAACCACTGCACTGTTATACTTTTCTGTACATTATACTAGCTTGTTTGAGTCAGAGTCTTAGTCTTTGCTTCCATTCCTGCTGCAACAATCTAGGTATATTTAGATACTGATCCCAATCCCAAAGACTGGTTTTCCTTTGATGCTGTCTCCTCCACTGGGCTGGCCAATGGCAGTACTTAATGCACCATTAAAAGCATTTTTAGACTGCCTCTGGGAACATAAGGGGGAAGTGGCAAGAGAGATAACAACGGCTCCAAAAGGCAGGGGATATATCAGGAAGATACAAGGAAAAGGGGTAGTGGCTTCGGGTCCAGGGATGAGGAGAGGATTGGCAAAGATCATGGTTTTGCTTTGGGAAGAGAACTTCGGTGAGAGAAGCTGAGTCCATCCAGGGCAAGCAAGGCATGTTTCCTTCCTTTTGAGGGAGGTTCACTGAGCATTCTGATGTCAAAGGTGGGAGCAGGGCAGGGCAGCCTCTGAATACTTCCTACTGCAGCAGTCTCTCAAGAGCACCACAGATTTGCCCTCCCTGGATGCTCACACACCCTTCACGGGACCCCTAATGATATGGCTCTTAAATTTCCCCGAGCAGAGGTTCTAGTGCACATTTCACTTTCCCAACAGCCTTTGGTGTTGTTTCTGATTTGGAGAAGGCTGCCAGCATCCATGGCTCAAGGTAGGTTATGAACAAAACCATGCTAAGCTAATCAGTGTCCTTTATCCCCTGGCAAGGTCATTGGTTCAGGAGTTGTTATGTGGCTTCAATTGCCCCAGTGGGTTTTTTTTTTTTTTTTCAATTGTTTGGGAACAGAGACAAAGAATCTTATTCATCTATAACAAAGGAAAAGGAAGCTGTCTAGCTACTGTAATCTATATCGGAACTTCAGAAAAGCTTGCTAAGTTTGTGGGTCCCCACCAAGCAAATAAACCAGAGAATTCGAGACTGAGAAGTTGGATCCTGGTGTATCTTGCCTTTCCTGAAGCCTCCACAGGGCCAATGGCATATCATATAGGAACACACCATCGGAATTAGGAATTCACTGAAATCCAAAGCCACGACTTGGGAAGCTTGGTCACTATCGATACCCGGTGTACCTGGGTCCTGTGTGACCTCGAGGTTACAGGTCTCAGTTGCTCTATCTAGAGAAAGAGAAGGGCAGATGGAAGAAACAGTCGAAAGGTGATGTCTGCCACTTGTTGGGCACTCACCGCTTACTCTCTGGCTCAGCAGTGGTTTTGCAGCTGCAGGCACTCACTTTGGGGGTCCAACAGCTTCCTCCTGTGTTAGTACCAGGGAAGCAGACACCCAGAGAGACTGCACCATTGGCTGAAGGCCTCACAGCACAATAAGAAAACGGAAGAACTCTGATTAGATGCACACAACGCTGTGCACACTATTTTTGTTGTTGTTTTACTTCTTGGTTCAGGTTCTTAATGGGCCATGCTTTCTTCCAAAGCATCAACTGCAGTTTGTGGCAAAGATCGGGCCTTCACCATGCGTGCATTCACTGACTGATTGATTGAATGAATGAATGGGTGGGTGGATGAATGAGTGACCAATGACCTCCAAAGGGCCACCACCCCTCTCCAGAGACGCTCTCGGCCTAATGAGGTTCCCAGCAGCTTTTCTTAGGTGAAGGGCAAGTCGGTTTCTCCTCTTCTGAACTAAAGCTGGTTCCCCTGGCTGCACCCCCCCCCACACTAATGAGGGGACATAGCCCAAGGGGACTGCATCTCCGGGCTAATTATTTTTGGCCACAGGATTCAAACTATGCAGGCTATTGTTGGTGTCTTACATCTCTCCCCTGTTGCCCTCGCCGACTTCCAAGGGCACAGAGCCTTGGCCCAACGGGCTCGCCCTTTCAAGGTCAGCCTGACAGCAAACACAAACTTAATTGAGCCGGAATAATATATTTTTTCCCTTGCTTGATGTGCAGGTGACAATACTTAAGATAGCGACACGCCTTAATACTTTTAAATTCCGTTGTTTGCTGACCAGCGGCGGCAAACTTAAATTGACCAATCTATCCCGCCCAGCTGGAGATCAAGGGATCAGTGCTTAATTTCATTCCCTGAATAAAGAATTTTTTTTATATCCACATGGAAATATCAGAACATGAAAGGTTAAATCAATATGGAGTTTTACATTGCTTAAAGGGCATTTGCATCAAAGCAGCTCCAAATGCAATTCACTTGTTTAATGAATTTTTTATGCTTATTTAATGAATTTCACAAAGGTTTGGTGTTTTTCATAAAATGGATAAGGACTTCCAGTTTTATGAAATAATAAAAATGGAACTGAAGTTATGAAATGAGCAATCTCATTAGTTAGGCATGATATATTCATATGAAAATGTACATGTCTCTGTATTATTGCCTGGCCACCATTATGCCAATAGTGGCTTGTTATAATAACATGGTAAATATTCCTCTAGTTAAGATATCAAGAAGTGACAGAAGGAAATTGCATTTTCTTCCCATTTCTAATAATGACATAATTAGTGCTCATTTAAAATAATTACCTGGGCATTGTTTCCCAGGAGTGCCGGGTGCGGCGCTCGCAAATTCGTCCTAAGATCCTGCGCTCAGATGATGGCCCTTGCTCTTTAATTACTCATTTGTTGAGGTCCCGCGCTCTGCAGAGCTCCAGATTTAGGATCTCGGTGCACAACAGAAATATGCAAGACTAATTGTTCCAGATACAGAAGAAAATTCTGTGCTTAAAAGGGCGGGAGAGAGAGAGAGATTATGCCAATAATGCCATTAATTCTCCCTGCCCGAGCTTTGTTTTGAGGCTCGTTTTACCATTTTTCTTTGGGTCTGGCACTTCTTACAGAGTTTGATGAGCAGCTCTGAGACCTACCTGGGGATTCGTCTTTGATGCTCAGAGGTCAAAAAGTAGCCTCCTTAACAATGCTAGCTTCGAAACACAGCTCTACGCCTGTTGACTGTTTGACCACGGGCAAGTTACTTAACCTCTCTGAACTTCAGCTGTAAAAGAAGCAGCATTCTTGGTAGCTGCCCTACCGGAGGGGTGTGGGTGGTGGTAACTAAGGCCAGGCTGTTGCCTAGGCCGTGTCGGTGGGAAACACACCCAAGGCTTGGAGAAGCTGCTAGTAACGGGTCCGGTCGGCCTCACTTGGGAGGCTCGGCCATTTCATCCTTCTTTTCTGATTTCAGAGGGCAGACGGCTGCAGTTTCTCTTGCATTTGACATTGATAACAATCTCAGCAGTCGAGGTGACACAGTGCTACCGCGCTCGTTCTTGCTGCTCCTGTGCCATCCACAGTCGTAGGAACACCTAGTGAGCATATTCAGCCGGCACCAGAAGAGGCACCCTAAGAAAAGGGGAAGGGCAGTGGGTGAAATAACTTAGCTTGCTTTACCCTGCAAGACCTAAGTTCAACCCCCAGAACCGGCATAAAGGCAGACGGAGAAAATGGGCCCTGCTACCAACGTTGCCCTCTAACCTCCGTGTGTATGCGCTATGCGTAGACGAAGAAATAGCGAAATAAATGACATCATTCCCATGCGTGGGGGGTGGGGATTCGTGCACTGGTCGGGCACTCTGAATCAGCCAGGATACAACTTAATCACCACTAAGGCCCATCCACCAGTAGGAACACAAAGCTTTCCCCATCTGTGTAAGTGCTTGGATCCTTCAGGGCTCTTTTGGTCTTAGATGCAGTAGCCGGGCTGGATACACCAGGATAGGGAGCGTTTTTCAAACTGGTTCCTGGAGCTCGGCATTATACAGTTCCACCTGTGTGTCTCCTGCCAGTTGTTTAACCTCTCTGAGAAACGTTACCATCTTTCAAATAGACGGTGGTCTATTCAGTTTGCTGGCAAGTGGGATATATTCCTGCTTCTTTCTTCCAACGCCGAAAAGTACAGCCTGGATATTGTGCCCATATTCCAGGTGGAAACAAGACTCCCGGAAAAGGGAAGAAACGGGAGATGCTACCCCCTAGTGGTAAATCTGGGCAATGCAAACTCACAGACAAGGTTAGTGCTCTGCCTGTGTGTGGTGGCACGGCTGGTACACATTTATTTCTTAATTTCTTTACTTTTTAGTCCCGGATTTTGAATCCCAGGCTTTGAACATGTTATAAGTGTTCTCCACCACTGAGATATACCACCATACCAACTTACAAAGGTTAAAATCAAGACCTATTCAAATTTGGGTTAATTTTCTACATTTTATGTTCATATACATACCAGATTATACATCTTTGTGTTCAGGTACATACAGCTGGTTCTCAATATTTGGGGGATATGTTTATTAATACTTAGCTAGGAGTTTAAAATATTTTAATATGCATTTGTTTTGAATATGTACAGGTTTTTCTCCACCATTTTTCCCTAAACAATCCAACGCAAAAACTATTTGTACAACATTTACATTGTCCCTGGTCTGAGAAACTGTTTATGGAGGATTGGAAATATATGGAAGATGTGTGTGGGTTCTGTTTAAACAGCAGACCATTGTGATGGCTAGTTTCACTGTCAGCTTGACACACTCTAGAGAGTCATCTGGGAATTGAGATGAGGGATTGCCTAGATTGACTTGGCCTCGTGGACAAGTCTGTGTGGCGATTGTCTTTATTGCGTTAACTGAAGTGCGAAGGCCTGTCCACTATGGGTGGCACCATACCCTAGGCAGGAGATCCAGGGCAGCATAAAAGGGATGGAACTGAGCACTAGCAAGCAAGCATGTGTTAAAACCCACAGCTCCTGACTGTTGGTTCTCGCTACCTTGGCTGCCCCTCTGTGATAGACAGTAACCTAGAAGTGTGAAGCAAATAAATCATTTCTCCTTTAAGTCATTTTGTTTTGTCAAAGTATTTTATCATAGTGTCCTAGCTGGGTTTCTATTGCTATGACAATGATCGTGACCAAAAGCAACTTGGGGAGGAAAGGGTTTATTTCATCTTACACTTCCAGGAAACGGTCTATCACTGAGGGCCAGTGACAGGAACCTGGAGGCAGGAACTGAAGTGGAAGCCATGGAGGAAAGTTGATTACTAACTTCCTCCTCATGGCTTGGCCATCCTGCTTTCTTCTACACCCAGGACAATCTCCCCAGAGGTAGCATCACCATAATGTGCCAGGCCTGCCCTCATTCAATTGCTAACTAAGAAGACACTCCTATCTGCTGCCTACAGGCCCCTCTAATGGAAGCATCTTTTCTGTTGTGGCTTCTTCTCCTCAGATGTCACTAGCTTTTATCAATCGACTCAGAAAAAACCCAACCGGGATGATTGAATGCTTGCCAACTTGACACACAGACACACCGCTCTTCAACCATAACCTTTCCTTTCTTCTTCATCTCCAAGATCTCATAAAAATATCACTCTCAATATAAAACACATTCCAAATTTTAAAAGTCCCCCAGTTTTTAAAAATTCAAACATTTTAAAAGTTCAGTCCTTTTAGAGCTTCTAAAATATTTTACCAAGTTCAAAATCTCTCTAAACTATCTGAGGTTTTGATAAAATTACAAAAAGAAAAAAGCCTCTATAAAATTCCGATGTCTCTTAACTGTGGGCTTCTTCAAAATCAAAAATAAATTAAAGAATATCTTACTCCAAGAGGGAAAACCAGGGCACAGTCACAATCTGATCAAACCAAAACCAAAACTCAACAGTGTCAAAACCTCAATGCTGGATGTCTGAGACCAACTCATCATCCTCGGGATTCCAAAGCCCCTTGGCAACTCCACTTTCTCTGGTTCTGCCATCGATAGTATACACAGCGTCTCTGGTAGGCTTTGGTTGCTCCACTTCGTGGCCTCAGCTGCCCCATTTTAAATTGATTTCTCCCAATGCTGATGTCTCCACCGCCCCTTCCTCATTAGCTTCCTCTTGAGTTCTTTTTAGGGACGAGGACACAGCAACACAGCGCCGATGCTTCAGCTTCTCTCCGCCCTGGGCCTTCTCCCCATGACCCTTTCAACCCTGGGCCTTCTACTGTAAGTGAGGCTGTGCCTTCACCAATGGTCCCTCTGGTCCTCTCACTGCACGAGCCTCAGCTGCCCTCCATGACCCTCTCATGCCTTCAAAACCAGTACCACCTGGGGGGAACTCATTACCAAGTTTTGCTGGGAAACCCTTATCCATCACCAAATGAGGCTGTTGGCACCAGCTACAGCCTTGGCCCCTTCTGGACCACAGCATCTGTGTCTGACTCTGGGGAAACACTTCCAAGATTTTGAATGAATGATTATGGTCTCTTCTTTTTGTTAATTTTTATTTTTATTAACATTTTTCCTTTATTTTATATACCAACCAGAGTTTCCCCTCCCTCTTCTCTTCCCGTCCCTCCCCCCACTCCCATCGACCCCCTTCTTATCCATTCTTCCTCTATCTTTATTCAGAAAGGGGCAGGTCTCCCATGGGCTTGAGCATAGCAGGGCATATCAAGTTGAGGCAAGACCAAGCTCCTCTCCCTGTATAAAGGTGGGGCAAGCTAATCCACTAAGGGGAACAGGTGCTGATCTCACTGCTAGGAGCCTTACAAACAGGATGGTCTCTTCTTAACCACAGACAATTCTTCAGCCCACACACCAAAACCAGATTCTCAATTCGAAGCATCAAATAGTCTTGATACAGTCTTTGAGGAGCTCTCAAACTTCCCTCTGAAACCTCACAAGCTAGGCCTCCATTGTCTGTATTGCCCTCAACACTCTTATTTTTCCGAGCTCCCACAGAACAGCCCACTGAACTCTTTGCATTAAATGGGTTTTCCACCCGAAGTTCAAATACTACTACAGTCTTCCCAAGAACACGCGCCAGGTTTGCCACAGCGGTACCGCATTCCCAGTACCAACTTCTTCTATCTTCGTTAGGGTTTCTGTCGCTGTAATAAAGACCATGACCAAAAGCAACTTAGAAAGGAAAGGGTTCATTTCATCTTACACTTTAGGAAATGTCTATCATTGAGGGAAGTCAGGGCAGAAACCTGGAGAGAGACTGAAGCAGAAGCCATGGAGGATACACTGCTTACTGGGTTTATCCCCATGGCTTACTCAGCTTGCATTATTGTATGTCTGTCTGTCAAGGGTTGGCACCGCCCACAATGAGCTAGACCTCCCACATCAGTCACTAATGAAGAAAATGTGGGACACCCAGGGGTAGGGTGGGGTGCCCTTAATCCCAGCCCTTGGGAAGCAGAGGCAAGTGAATCTCTGAGTGTGAGGCCAGCCTGGTCTACAGAGTGAGTTCCAGGACAACCAGAACTGTTACACAGAGAAACCCTGTCTTAAAAAACAGATGAACAAGAAAAGCTGGAGAGATGGCTTGGAAGTTGAGAACACTGGCTGCTTTTCTAGAGGACCCAGGTTCAATTTCCAGCACTCAAAAGGCGACTCACAATTGACTGTAACTCCAGTCCCAGAGGATCCGATGCCCTCTTCTGGGTTCTGCAGTACAGACAAATGTTCAGCCAGAACACCCGAACACATTAAACAAACAAAGAAAGAAAAAGAAACCAAGGAAGAAGAAAAGAAATGACCCTACAGGCTCACCTATAGGCCAGCGTTATAGAGGCATGATCTCCTGTTGCGATTGCCTGCTCTCAGATAACTCTAGCTCATTCCAAGTTAGCAAAAATAAACAAACAAGTAAATAAATCCAACCAGGGCACACGGGGGCAGGAAAGGGAACAAGACAAACATCCAAGCAGAGTTCCGAAGACAGTGGCCCTCCGATGACAGGGGATGATGGCACACCCAATGTGTATGCAGTGACTAGCCACAAACTAAGGTTACTGATTCTGACATTTAGGAATTCTGTCTTCTCCTATAGGAAATTAACATCACTTTTATTGCTTTCAATGACAAGGAAAATAATTCAATGACTTTCTCTTCCTTCCTGCTTTCTTCTAGTATTGAGAATCTTTAGACCTTGTGTTAATAATAATGGACCTAACACTATTTTTTCTCTTTTTTTCTTTTTTAAAAAAGAGAACAAACTATCTTTTTTTCATTTTACATACCAATTCCAGTTCCTACTCCCTCCCCCTCCCATTCCCTTCCACTTTTCTCCCCACCCCACCCCCCCATCCACTCCCCAAAGAGGGGAAGGCACATTGCTCACAAGAGGGATCAAGGCCCTCCCCACTATATCCAGACTGAGCAAGGTATCCTTCCAAAGAGAATGGGTTCCAAAAAGCCAGTACAAGCAGCAGGGACAAATCCTGGTGCCACTGCCAGTGGCCCCTCAGTCTGCCCCAACCACACAACTGTCACCCACATTCAGAGGATCTAGTTTGGTCCTATACTGGTTCCTTTCCCGTCCGGCTGGAGTTGGTGAGCTCCCATTAGCTCCGGTAAGCCGTTTCAGTGGGTGTCCCCATCATGGTCTTGACTTCTTTGTTCAGATTCTCACTCCTCCCACTCTTTAACTGGACTTTGGGAGCTCAGAGAAATGATACATCAAAATTCCAAATAATTCAATTAAAAAAATGGGGTACAGATCTAAACAAAGAATTGTCAGCAGAAGAATTTCAAATGGCCGAAAGACACTTAAGGAAATGTTCAACGTCCTTAGCCATCAAGAAAATGCAAATCAAAGGGACTCTGAGATACCATCTTAAACTTGTCAGAATGGCTAAGATCAAAAACACCAATGATAGCCCATGCTGGAGAGGATGTTGAGTAAGGGGAACACTCCTGCATTGCTGGTAGGAGTGTAAACTTCTTCAACCGCCCTAATGCCATTTCCTTTAACACATCCTTCGTGTCCCTGCCCTCAGAGATCCCTCTGAGACAAGACACCACCTTCCTCCTTTGGCCACCTCTTCTAAAGTCCCACTCTTGATCTGAACACACAGCAGGCATGACTGGGGAATTTGGGGCTCACAGGGGAGGGTGAATCCTGTCTTCTCTGTGTGAAAATATGGCTTGTTTTTTTTCTGATTTGTCTCCATGAGAGACGGTTCTGCCCTAAAGTAGTAGCAAGCAAGAGTTCTCCACAGAAGGGACAGGGTGACTATTCCCTTCTCCTTGTCAAGAGGTTTAAGGGCTGCTTCCCCTCACTGCAGTTCACTTGTCTCTGCGGCCTTCCTTCTGTTCTTCGGGTGGGAAGATATTCTGGTACAAAGGTTAAGTCCTCTTGTCCTGGCCCCTCTGGCTCAGGACAGACCCTGGAGACCTCTGACCTCTCTTCTCCCTACCGTTCCCTTCTGATCTCCCTTCCTCTTGGTCTGCAGCAGCAAATCCTACAGGTCCTCTAGCATCAATATCTGTCTGAACACTGACTGCCTCCCATGAGACCCTGCACTCCGGACCGCTGTCACAGTTTTCAGATAAGCGCCCACAATGGGTTCTTGTGCTCTCTTGGCCACTGCCCTGGCAGACATCAGAATGAGGCCTATAAGGTGCAAACCAATGCAAATGAGATCAAGCTATGTCTGTGTTCAGCCCATGTCCTTCAGAGTGAAATCCTGTGTTCCTCTAGCAGAAGGACAATATGGCTTGCTCCCAGTTTGTGTCTGCCTGGTCTCTCTAGGGTCTGAGTCTCTCTCTCTCTTCCCCCCCATCCCTCCCTCTCTCTCTCATTCTCTCCCTCCCTCCCTCCCTCCATCCCTCCCTCTCTCTCTTTCTCTTTCTGCAGACTGGATCTTTCCCACTACTTGCTTGACCTGCTCTAGTTTTTTTGGGGGGAGGGGCAGGTCAGGGTCCAGCGTCAGAGAGACACAGCCCCTCTGCATTTTCCTTTGTTTCCTGTCTGTCCTTCCTCCCTAGACCTGCTTCTTTGGATTACGGTTCCACTGCCTAGAAATCTTTGGACGTTTAGAAGCTGAAGGATGAGCTTTTGTAGAAGGACTGATCAAACAAGCGAGTGACTGATGCGGCCCCAGGATGGCCTCCATCCAATGTACGAAGCATTTCTCTGCCTCCTCATCCTGGTGAAGGAACGATGCTCAGTCCACCCAGGAAAACACGGCAGGGAGTGATGGCAATAAAAACTGCCAATGGCGCAGCCCATGGCTTGTTGCCGATGACAATTCTGTGAGCATAACCGTGTTTTCAATTTCATCAGCTTTTTGAAATTTATACAGATCATTGTATATCAATTGTGTTTCAACAAAGTTACTTTTCAAAATATTAAAACCAAGCCAGGTGTGGTGACACACACCTTTAAGTACTTTGTTTTTAATTTACTTTTTTTAAAAAAAAAAATACCATGTGCGTTGGTGTTTTGCCATGTGTGTCGGGGTCTCTTGGAACTGGAGTTACAGACAGTTGTGAGCTGCCACGAGGGTGCTGGAATTGAACCTGGGTCCTCTAGAAGAGCAACCAGTGCTTTTTACTACTGAACCACCTCTCCAGCGACACACACCTTTAATCCCAGCACTCAAGAGGCAGAACAGGCGGATTTCTGAGTTATAGTACAGCCTGGACTATAGAGTGAGTTCCAGGACAGCCAGGGCTACACAGATAAACCCTGTCTCCAAACACAAACAAATAAAAGGGAACAGCTTGCTTTAAAGACAAAAGCCATGGAACGACCCAGTGCAGAACCTTCCTTCCCATCTGCCATGCTCTCCCTAAGGTGATCATCTCTGAAGTTTGGCTCAGGGACCTTCCAGCTAACTGAGGTTTGACTGAACTCCCTGTGTGGTGTTGGAGGATAAGCTTCTGTGCTTGAACAAGGCAGGGCTGGGAGGCACAGGGAACAAGAAGAAGCTTGTGCCCTCCAGGTGCTGACAAGCTCAGCTGGGAGGGGATGGACACGGGATACTTCTAACCCAGGCCAGGGTGGAGGGCCAGTTAAGCAGAGCTGACAGCCGTGAATAGGGCCGGGAGCATCCATTACATCAACTCTTGCCTGGTCCAATTTATCGCCACCACTATTACTAATCTAATAATAATAATAATTCCTAGTAGGCCGGACTTCTTTGGTATCAAAGGGTTATTTTTCTACTGCCAAAATTAATGATAGATGAAAACAACCCCCTGGAATTAAAAGCAGTTGTGCTTGCTGAAGCTTGAGAGGGGCAGGGTTTCCTGGGAGGGGGACTTCTGAGTGCTCCTTTTGAGGACCGGGTCTCCCCAGAACCTCCTCCGGCCGAACATCTCCGCATATGCAAAAATCAAAGTCACATTGGCCCTGTCTCTATCAGCTTTGCCACTTAATGTTTAACATATGGGAGGGAAAATGTCCTGAAGCTTTTAGAAGTAAATGAAGACATGCATGCATTCCGGGGTTGTGGTGGAAACTGAGACTGGCCTGGCACTCCCCACATTACGCAGGCTGTGCCAGCGAAGGTGCCTCCTGCCACCCACAGCAGCCCTCAGCAGAGAACACTTGGAGCTAGTTTGCTCCCCTCTCGCCATGGTTCCCGGGTTTCAAAGGCTATTGGCAGGATGGTGGGAACTTCCGGCACTTTCCTGCCTCCGTTTTTTGGGCTCGGTTAGCCTAGATCTGCGTCATTACGTTCGTCAAGCCAATGTCAGGCTGTTGGGTATAATACAGCTGCTAAGAGATGTAGGGAACTGGATGTGCTGGAAAAGGGGGTCTTTGTCCTGTAGCAGGACTCCACCGTAATGTGACCCGCAGCGGAGAGAACGTCTTGAGGAAGGAAGACTGGTCCCTTGGTCGCTGAGGGTTCAGCGCATGCGTGGTTATTTGGTTCCATGTGCCTGAGTAGAACATCAAGGTGGCAGAAGGTTGTAGTGAAGGAAAGATGCTCACTTCCTGGCCAACCAGATAGCAGGCAGTGAGACAGGAAGGGGACAAGGATAATAATACACCCCCAAAGATCCATTCCCCCAGCGACCCCCTTCCTCCAGCCAAGTCTCACCTCCCCAAATGGAGCCGAGGCAGGAAAGCTTGGGAAACGCCTTTGCAGCCTGGGACTCACTTGGCTTGAGCTGTGCAGGCACCGCTCTTCTAAGGATGGATTTGCTAACCCCAGACCCTGAACTTCATGCCCTATGCATGCACACTCCTCTCCGAACAATGCACCTAGCTACTAACCTAGGACCTTCAGCAGACTGGGCTACATGCACACCCCACTCCAAACAATGGAATACATTTCTCTGCCCTTTGAAAACCACACAGGTGTCCCATGTTCTAGGTGACACCTATCCAAACATCTTCTAGACATAGTATGGGACTGAGGGGGAGGGAATCCAGCCATGGCTGGTTTGGGTACATGCACAATAAGGCAAACTAAGCACTTCTAGGGGAGAAAGCTATTTTTCAGTTTATGCCTGTCCATAATTGGGGGTGTGTGATTAAAATCAGACGCATAATGAGACAGGAAGTGCGTGGTGAGTAAAGGCTCCTATGATCCCAACCTGTCTATCAAAACAGGGAATCACCTATGCTGTGCCCTTTAGCAACCAAGCTCCTCCTTCTCCCATTAGAGAAAGCTCCAAACAGTAGCCAGGGCCCTTGAGCCCTTTCACTAAGCTGTTTCTCTTGGCAGGACATCTGATCTTATGATCGCTTTGTTTCTGAATAGTTCCTTACAACTTTGCAATCTGCTCAAGCCTCTTTTTCAATTCTTCAAGATGCCAAGGGCCTGGAAATACCTGGTCCGGGCAGCAACCACTGTCAATGGAACCATCAGCTGGGACCATCTATCAACCTGAAAGCCGGAGTGGGGACGCATTTCGGATTCAAACCATACAGTGCGTTATGTTTCAGCTGCCACCAAAGAAAGCACCCCAGGCAGTTAAGGTTCACAAGTGACTGAAATGGCTCCATTTTCAATGTCACAGTAGCTTCCCCTTACCTGCAATTTTACTTTCTCTAGGTTTCTAAAAATCTTGAATGGAAAATTCCAGAACTTCTAAGTTGGCTACCATTTCTAGGAGCGTGATGAACTATTGCCCTGTAACAGAAATCATTCCTGAGCCCCAGGGTCCACACCACCCTTGCTATCCACCTGCTCATGAGTACATTTGTAACCATTTCAATCGCTGAGACACCCACCGCAGTGCCTGGAGAGGTTCAAGCCATCCTGATTGTATCATAGTGGTCTCAAGTGGAAGATTCCAATGTGACAAAGAGAAGCCAGAGTGTGTCTTTTAAGCAAAAATGTCAAAGTGCTGGATACTTTCGAAAGACCACATGCAGGCAACTATTTCTTTTTAGTGTATCGTAATTGCTCTGTTTTATTGCTGCTGTTCATTTCTCATTGTGTTGTGGGTCATTTATGAATGGAAGCTTGCTATCTGCGCATGTATACAACAGAAGTACCCGTGTATACAGGAGTTGGTGCAATCCTCGGGTTCAGCCAGCCACTGGGGGTCCTGGCGTGTATTGAACAATGAGTAACAGGGACACTATTACATATATACAAATTGAATGAATGGCAAACTTCTGAAAACGAGGAAAAGCCTTCATCCTGTTGAACAGACGTACTTCCCAGTTGCATCAGCTGCTAGGCAGCATTGCACTGGGCTCCATCAAAGGTTTGGAGTCTCATGCATTGGAACTAGTCCGTGAAATGTATCCGAGGGCTGTTTGAATACCTTTTGCAAACAGTCTGATCTCTATAAAATACTCTGGGCCTGAGGTTCATGTCACCAATATGTGTGAGCATGCCACACACCCCTCTGTTAAACAATGACTTTATTGTTGCCTTGAGCCACTAAAGTACAGGCAAGGAGGGACGGCAGACAAGCCGGCAGATAACTACTGTTTGGCTCTGAATAGTCCATCTCCAAATGCAGCTCTCGCTTAGTCCATTGTGGTCTTCATAAACTTGCTAATGCAGAAGCAGAAAATCTGTAGGATGCAGAAAACCCCCAAAGATAAATAACCTTCTACTGAAAGAACAGCACCGGTAACATTTATAGTCATACCTTTTATTTTGCTTTCTTTTCTTTTAGCAAAATTGAAATCAGGTGGGGCTCATTGCCATATAGCCTACTTTCATCATTGTGGATATTTCCCCATGTGCTGGAATATTCCTCAATGTGATTTTCAGTGACTGCACAGAGAACCTATGCTCTGAAGAGTCTATAGTTGTATAACCAATTCAATGTTGTTCAAATATTTAGTTGATTTCTAAATTTTCCCCATTATACATACTGTTGTCATTAGTTATATCTTTGATCGTTTTAAGATGTCTATTTTTCAATGAAAGTTTTAGTTGCAGGAAGGACCTCGTCAGTAGAGTGTCTGATCCCCAAAACCCGTGCAGAAATAAATATACCCTGGTGAGTGCCTATGATCTCAGAGCTGGGGAGGTAGAGAAAAGAGCGTATACAGGGGCTCACTGGACATCCAGTTCAGCAGAACTGACAAGATCCAGATTCATGAAAGACCTTGACTCAAAAACAAGACAGAGGAGATAGAAGATGCCGGATGTTGACCGTGATCTCCACACGAAGAAGCATTTTGGAGAATGAGAGCTTTTCCTATGAAGGAAATAATTAGTTGTAAGGCAGAAAACCTCAGCATATTATCTAACTTACCTTTGCATATAGGCTTCTAACGGCTAAGGTGTGTGTGTGTGCACATGCACACATGTGCATACATGCATGTGTGCATGTATGTGTAAGTGTGTGTGTTTATGTGCATGTGTACATGCTCATGTGTGTGTGTGTGTGTGTGTGTGTGTGTGTGTGTGTTGTTTGCCATGGGAACCTATATTAGGAGCATGGTTACCTGCGTGGTGGTATTGTCATGGAGAAACCTTTAAGACCTCAACAGGTGGAGTCTAGTAAGAGGAACCATGTGCCAATCTGCCTAGGTCCTGTCTGGTGATGTGTTCCTCACAGATACTTCCACCATGATGAGATGCAGCCAAGGAGGTCCTCACCCGAGGCTGCACCTATGAGCCATCCAATCTTAAGATTTTCAGCCTCAAAATCTGGGAGTCAAGCAGACCTTTCTTTCTAAAAGTGTCCGTCTTGGGTATTTCAATGCCGTGCCCAAAACAGACACGTAGATACTTATGCCTCTGATTTGATAATCCCCTTTTCAAGGAACAGGCTCAGGTCATGCTTCAGTTAGACCATCTCTTAGGACATTGAAGCCAGACGTTCGCAATCATCTTTAGATCTGGATCCTCTTTAGAAATGGACCTCAGAGGAAACCCCATTAGGTAGACTCCCAGCTGGCTCCTGTCAGGACTGCTATGATTTAGCATGAAGCTTCCTCTGCTTGCCCCTGTGTCCCCAGGACACAAAAGTGTCAACAAAAGTGACTGTCTCCCTCTTGGTCTTAGAAGGAAGCATTTATTAGTTTACAATTAAATATAATTTTTGTCACGGATCTTTTTATGGATACCTTTTTAAAACTGCTGTCCTATTGATATTTTGCTGAAATATTTAATATGCATAATTGATGAGCTGTAACTGTTGTCTTCCCTGAATCTATTAAAATGAAGGTGTAACTTTTCTCTTTATCCTGAATTATTGATTTTTTAAAGCATCAAGCCAGCCTTGCATTCCAGTGATAAAATCTACTCAACTATATTTTTTCTTTACATATGGCTGGATTTGAATATTAAAATTTTATTAAGAATGTCTGCGTTCATATTCACTCGGTGCTTTGTTAAATTTTTTTTCCTTTTTCTTGACTGTCTGGCACATGGATCACAGTCACACCGTACACATAGAGGGAGCTAGAAAATCCTCCTTCTGCCCCATTTTCTGAGAATGTGAAATTGGTATTATTTCTTCTTTGGATATATGGGGATAATTGATAAGTAAGGCTGTGCAGGTCTACAGTTCTTCCGTAGGGCAGCTTTAAATTATAAAGCTTAACGTTTTTAATAGGCAGAGAATCTTTTGAGTATTCTGTTTTATCATCTGTCGGTTTATTAGTAGTGTTTTTAAAAGAAATTTTATTCATTTCATCTAAGTTACTAAGTCTTAGCATAAAACTGTTAAAATATTCCATTACTTTTTCAAATATCTGTTGGAGTTATAATGACACATTTTTTTCATTCCCAATACTAGTGATTTCTCTTGTTTGTTTTTCACTCCTTCCTTCCTTCCCTCAAACTTCCTCTTTTAGGATACTCTCTCAAAACTTTATCACACTAATTGATCTTTAGAAGGAACTAACTTTTTTTTGGCTAATTTTTGTTTCTGTTTGTGTATTTTCTATTTCACTGTAGCCACACATCTTTATTCCTTCTATTCACATTGGGGTCAAGGTCTTCTTTATTCCAACAATCTCTTATTGGCTAGTTTTAGGCCTTCCTCCCTGTCTAATAAAAGCTCATCAAGTTGACAATGTATCTCCACACTCAGCATTATTTGTTGGACACGTGTTTGTATGTAAGATCCTCAACACAATTTAATTCAAACTACGTGCTATTATTTCTTTGAATATCTTTGCCAATCTGTTGCTTATTTGGTGTGCATTGTTTAATTTCTATTAGGGAGTTTTCTAGCTGAAAGTACATACAGGTAGGAAGCTGGGCTTAACTCCCCACTCCCAACAAGGGTGAGAGGTAGAGCATAGAATGTTTTTCAGGCGAGCAAAGGAAAACTAAACGAACACTTGCAAATGCTTCATAAGACCTGATCGCCCTGATGTTTGAGTCATCGTTTTTCTAAGATCTCTACCGAGCTGAGCACCATGTTTTATTTGCCAAGGTAAGGTGGGCCACAGCATCCTTTGGTCCTCACTGGATACCTGTGGGGAACACATGAGTGTTGGCGTGCAAAAGCGTTCCAAAGTAACCTGGAATGGGGCATAACAAATGTTTATTTATTAGGGGATAAACTCACAGAATAGTGGTGATCTGCAGTCCTCAGTGTTCAGTGTTTGCTGGGATCTGGAACTGAATCCAGCAGCCGAGAGGCCTGCGCAGGCTCTTCACCTGCATTTACAGGACACGAGACCACGCCCAAAGTGGGCCGGCATCTTAAAGACTATTAGCTGAAGGAGTTCCCACAGCACATGAGATTCATTATTATTATTCATTATTCTGCTGTCGTTTGAAGCCTCGTGCCTCCTTCTGTGGCCAGGGTCACAGAGTCAGTGTCTAAGGAGGTCACTGCTGCCCACACTGCTCAGGGCCCACTTTTTCACAACCAGCAGGTTGTGGAGTCCACAGGACGCGCTGTGAGAAAAGCTTTCTTGGTCACATAAGCTTGACCAGAGAGTGGCGTGTTCTCCACCTGCCTCTGACAGACTCCCCAGCCAGTAACATTTTGGAATGGTTCCCCTGATGCCTTGGTTTTTTAAAGTCAATGGTTCTCAATGTATTTGACAACCTGGATCCTTTGGTCGTTTTCTTCTACATAATGCTTAAAAAAGAAACAGATTTCACTGACCACCGATTCAGGCTGTAACTTGTGAAAGTGTCATTGAAAAGATCTTCTCATCTGTTTCTCGATCCCACGTCCCCAGATGATGTCCAACTTCACTTTCCCTGAAATACTTTTTCCCAGAGCCCCATTGCATGGAACAGCACAGCACCCCACAGTGACATATATAGAGGTGTCCTCTGCACAGCCGAATAAGTGTGTATTTGTTCTTCCATCCTTCCTCCGCTTCGAGTAAGACAGCACCTTCGTTTGGTTTTCCTGTTTAAACTATTGTTGTTGATATTTCTGTAACAACACATAGAAAATGAGTTCTCAGAATTTCAGTTACTAGGTCAAAGGGCATCTTTGTAATTCTGATAAGTACTGCCAACTCACTTTCTCTCGTCATTGCGTGTTCTTCTCTGCAGAAACATGCCCGTCACCCCCTCTCCTTAGCAGCAGGGCAGACTTACACTGGGGTTTTTGCCAATCTGATAGGTGAGAAGCAGAAGCCCACACACTTGTAACAGAAACCTGTACTTCCTTTGCGCATTTGGGAACTGGCGCTCTCTCTCTGTTCTTGGAGATAGTTTCTCCTTACATTTTTATTTTCCTTTCTTTGGCCGCCTTGAAGAAAATATTTAATCAAATGTACTAATCTTGATGTGTGCACCATACTTAAAAAGAGCCTTACCCTTCCAAGAAGAGAAAAATACTGCCCAACATTTCTTCCAACACTCTTAAGGCTTAATGTTCTCTCTCTCTCTCTCTCTCTCTCTCTCTCTCTCTCTCTCTCTCTCTCTCTCTGTGTGTGTGTTAGGGAAGCATCAGGTGTTATTTCTCAGAAGCTGTCCACCTTAATTTTTGAGACAGATTCTTTCCCTAGGAAACCCCAGGGACCTGGCTGTCTGTGTCACCCAGATTATCCCAGCACTGGGATTATAAATATGAGTCACACTGTCCAGCTTCCTACATGGGTGTTGGGAGCCCAACTCAGGTCCTCAGGTTTAAGTAGCAAGCACTTTATTGACTAAGCCATCTCCTCACCTCATGACTTAAATTTTTAAAATGTAAGTATTTGTTCAACTTCCAATTTTCTGGGTGTGGTATGAGTTTTCTGTTTTCATTTCTTTTTGAAACTTTATTATTGTTTTTCTTTCAAATGAGTGCATGGTTACTGATTCAGGTTCTCATACTATGTAGATCATTAAAATAAGACTTATAAGAGTGGCTTATGGAGTATTGTCTAGGCAATCCAACAATGGCTGCTTCACACTGGAGAGGCAGGGAATCGGGTAGCTGTTCAGTCCACAGGCTCCCAGAAGTCCCAGCCTGCCCCTATAGACTTGCTGGGGATTTTTGGAGAGCTGATTCCTAGAAACCTGAAGAAACTGGCTCTAATACCAGAGAAAGGTTCTGCAACAACAGGATAGACGGATGAACTAGGTGGAGAGAGTGAGGGCAAACAGGTAAACAGTAGTTTCAAAGAGTGTAATCAAGAAGATCCCTCCCAGGAATGCCCAGTAGCTTTTGTTTTTAGTTGGTTCCAGATGCAATCAAGCTGACAACCAAGATCAGTCATCACACTCAAGGTCTTATAATTTTTCCTTTTAAAATTTTAATCACGAGCCAGAAAAACACAGCAATATAAATTCACCATCTCATAAAAAAAAAAAAAAACAAACACGTGAGTCGAGATTATATTGCTGACTAACTGGGTGAGACCTGTGTGGAGGTTCAAATGAGAGTGCCCCCCCCACCCCCCCATACATATGCTGACTTCTTGATCGCGTTTCTTCCCAAGGTCCTGCTTACAGCTTTCCATTGGCTTCCTTGGTCTGCACTTTTATTGCCATCTCTAATAACTTCTTATGATGCTTTGAACGAGAATGGTCCCAATACAGTCAGGTATTTGAATGCATGGTTCCCAGCTGGTGGAACTGTTTGGGAAGGATTAGGGGGTGTGGCCTTGATGGAGAAGGTGCCTCTTTAAGGGCCAACTTTTAGGTTTCAAAAGTCCATGCCATTCCAAATTCTCTCTCTCCGTGCTGTTGTTTCAGGATGTAAGCTCTCAGGTTCTGCTCCAGCACCGTGGCTACCTGCCTGACGTGGTGGTCATTCATGCACCCCCCCCCCCAACAAATATAAACAAGCCCACAATAAAGTCTTTCTTTTCTACATTGCTTTGGTGGTGGCTTTTTGTCACAGCAGTAGAAAAGTAACTAAGACAGGGTCACCTGCTCAGGGGCTAAATAGTAAGACTTTTCATTTCTTCCCACAGGTGGTTTTCTCAGAATCTGTTTTTAATTTTATTATTAGTCTCCCATCCACTCATATATTTATTTTCAATGAAGTCCTCCCTTTGTAGCCTGGGCTGGTGTTGGCATCTTATCCTCAGCCTCCTGAGAGCTGGGATCACAGGCCTGTGGTACCCCAAGCTAGTGTTTCCAGGGTGTTGAGTGGCATGGGGCCAAGGGAAGGTGGGGCCTGGTTTTCACTGCTCAGCATCTCATTCTCGCAATTCAGAGATGTGACTTTTGGTATTCTGTCCTCAACCTCAAGCCCAGGAACGATTTCGTTCAAACTTTTACCTCGTCTTGGGTTTCCAGCACCAGTTTTGAGACCTGAAAGTTGAGAACACACTCTTTTCCTCTCGAGGGAGTCACCCGGAATGCAGGTCACTGCTGCGGGAGTGTGGAGAGAGCAGCAGAGGTAGGCCTCAACACGCTACCATCTGGCGCTACCATGTGACCATGAATGTGCTACCCAGGAAGCACCAGGGCTTTCCATTGGCTGAGGTTCATCCAAAGCTCGCAGCAGCTTGCCTTCCAGCTATGCTCCGGCCAGGTCACTGTGAGGAGATCATATAAACACACCACAAAGCACACCCCATGGGGCCTCAGCTTTTGCAACAGTGTTGCTTTCCTCTGAGCTTCCTGGGAGAATCCAAACTCACCCCCGAGGAAAGGGGGTTTGTGTACTCAAAGCCCCACACACATGTACGGGCGTTACAATTATCTTTGTTATCATCAGAAACATTTATTGAGAGCCCCCAGTGTCCCAAACACCCTTCCGAGGCATCTGCTACACCGCATAACAAATACCTCTTTGAGATGGTTTTAATTGCCCGTTAGCTTCCTTTCAGACCCCATTCATTGCTGGCTCCCAGCGGCAACAAAGGGAGCTTTTATTGCTGGGCTTCATTTCTGGAAATGAAATTTCCATTTTCAACACTAATGCTACTGTAATTCGCGGCGGTTTCTGTCTCTCTTTATTGTGTGTGACAGCGACCAGCCTCACAGCCTAAGTGGCTGAATATGCGACGGAAATACACAACATGAGAAGACGGTTTTGAAAGGCGGAGGGAAAGAAAAACATTTAAAATAGGAAATTAGAGCAGTTATTGGACCCACACCGTGGTTAATGAGTGGGCGGAAAGCAAACAGTTGCTGGCTGGCTTCTCGGCCTTACAGCCCTGCGACACTTCTCTTGTTTGGGGAAGGAAATCAGTAATAGTCTCCATACATGGGAAGCCTTCAGTTTGCAGTTTTTCAATGCCCCCAGGGAGGACAGGGTTTCTGGTTTCAAATCTGTTAAATTTTCTTTTAAAAGAACCGTTTTGTTCAGAAACCAAAACAAAAATTAGCATATTAAGAAGATATGCGGGTCACGCGCTTGGTCCCTGTGCTCAGCGACTTCATCCAGCAGAACTTGCAAAAAACATCGTTGGGTTCTAGAGAAGCCAGGGTGGGACCTGGGCACTTTGGCTTAATTATGTAAAACTCTCTTTAAAAACCCCACACCCTGCCTTCCTTTAGGGTTCAGTGTGCAAAATCTGGCAGAAGATTGGGTAGTGAGTAACAGGGCATATCTGTCTGTTCTTCCGTGTCTGTGTTCTCTGAATTTACTACAACAGAAGAGCAGGGCTTGGAGGAAGCTTGTAATTTTTGCTATGGAGAGGCAAGTTCAAGGCCTATCTGAGCAACTTAGGAAGACCCAGTCAACAAAACAAACAAACAAACAAACAAAACAACAACAACAACAAAAAAAAAACAGAAGCAAAAAGACACAAGCAAATGGTGTACCTCAGTTGGACAGCTCTTTCTGGCCAGTGAGGGCCTGAATTTGATCCCCAGTACAACCCTCCATTCCCCGCACTCCACACAGACACAGAGGCTCTTGCGACGAAGGGGAATGGTTTTAGTTTTCTACTGCTGCAGGGGCCCAGGCCTTGGACTGAAGCAGCCTTGACTCAACTCCAAAGAACAGGGCCACGCTATAGAGGATTTACAGGGCCCTTCCCTTCTGGCCCAGCGCGCCTTATTCTCCTTTCAAAAACGAGTCTTTTCGTGCCATCGAAAGACACAGTGGCTGTGGAAAGTTGGTTTAAAGGCAGCATATAAAAAAATCAAGGAAAACGGGGCCTAGCATATTAGTTCAGGGCTTAAGACCACTTAGTGCTCTTACAGAGGACCTGGGTTCAGTTTGCAGCACTCTTATCAGGGATTTCATAACTAACTGTGATTCCAACTCCAGGGACCCAATGCCCTCTGGCCTCTGAGAGCACCTGTACTCACTCGTGTGAATCTTTTAAAAACTACAGAACTTTATTTAAACAGACTTGGTGGCTCGGGCAGGCAATACTTTACACACTGAAGACATTACTCCTGCTTGTTGATTACAAAATGGAGCACACAGTGTCTTGGAGTAACAGTTTCATACGGTCCTGCCGGCAAGTCAAGTTCACAAGCTCCCTGTCAGATGAACTTTGGCCTGTACAGATAACCAGGTCTGGGGATTAGAACCAGGAGTTGCGTGGGCAGGTGTTGGAGTTCACAGTTTTGACTAAAGGCCAAAGAATCCAAACCTATTCTTGTTCCTCAAGGATAAACAACAGGATGTTTGACCTGGATGCTTTGCTCCTCAAAGGCCAGACAACAAGATATTTGACTTAGGGCATGGTTACCAGGTGTTTTGAGCTATAAGGAGGTAATTACAGTTGCTTGTTCTTTGTACTGTGGAAGTCTTGTGCCCTCTCCTTCTGACTGGGGCATGGAAGGGCTGTGAGTAATGAACTCGGGCTTTTGTTACAGTATGCACTGGAAGCCCTCTGGACTCTGTCTTTTTTCTCTTGTCTATTTCTTTCCTCAGTCCACTCCCCTTCTCAGGAACAGACGGATGAGTCAGGCCAGACCCAACAGGTAGGTTAAAGAGCTGCTGTCAGTCTGACTCACGGGGGATTGATAAGAGTCTGTAGTAGGGCCTGCTTGATATCCACCCTCAGTCCGCTTTTCCTCCCCTCCTCCTCTTCCTCCTTTTCTTCTTCACTTCCTCCCATCATTCTCCTTCCTGGTCCCAGAACTTCACCCTATTCCTCAGTCCCTCACCCCCATAGGTCTGGCCATCCAACTGCATCCCTCAGCCAATAAATCAAGACAATCCCTCACAGACATGCCAAGAGTACAACCTGATCTACACAACTCCTCATTACACATCTGGTTGGTCCCAGATGACTGCAACCGTCACAGTGGCCGAGGAGCTTCTCCCAACTATAGACATGAATGTCCCATACATAAATCATGCTTGTATCGAAGGGGAGTGAGCTGCCTGCAGACTGGTCCAAATTAGTTTAACCGATGGTCAGGGCGTTAGTGGAATTACATACAACATTAACATCACAGCAGGGAACACTGCCTGTGCTGGGATTTGCTAAGAGCAGGGTGAGGGGGGCTTTGGTCTGGGTGCTGCGGAAATGGCCAGGTTAGTGGACAGAACTGGCACAGTGACTGATGGAGACAGTCGGGGCTGCACAATGTGGGCCTTGGAAAAGCTGGTCAACCAGGATGCTCAGGGGCCCTTGGCAGAATTGGTTTTGGTTTCCACGCCCCTCCAAGAAAACTGTCATCACAGTTTGCCCTGCAGTCCTAGGCTGCACGCTGTCTTTCTGTTATTCTACTTACTTTGGCCTTTATCGCTAACAAAGATGTCCCAGTTTAGGTGATAAACTGTACTGCCATCTCCAATTTTGGACAGGATGCTTTTGTCCTACAACATAACCCTCAGTGTTGGGAAAGGTTGCCCGTTGTCTAACGTGCATCTCACCAGCTGCAATTAGAGCCCTCTGACCCAGTCCTCATGTCAGTCACATCATCCACCCCAGAGCAAGTCAGTTCCTGGGGGGCTTTGTGCCCACAGTTCCAGGCCTTGTGATGACCCTTGGTGAGGAGCTGACCAGGTGTGGCCTTGGAGGGTCTGATATCCAGGGGGCCAGATAAGCAGGCCTATCATCACGCCACAGAGTGGGAAGAGCTCAGGCGGAAGTGACCCAGGGCCACAGTCACTGAGATCTGCCTTTCTATCTCTTGTCTTAGGGCTTCCCGCTGTAGTCAGCCATCAGGTATGCGGCTCTTGCTCTTGTCTCGCCACGTTTTAACCTCCACAGCCTGCAGAAGACACTCAGCTGACCTGTGAGGCCTGGCTTTTCTGGAGCACTTTTAGGCTCCAACAGAGTTGAGAAGAAGGCAGAGACCCTATGTTCCTCACACCCATGGGCCTCCCACACTCCCTCTCTCTCAAAGAGTCCATTTATTACAGTAATGAACTCGGAGAGATGCATCATGATAACCCCATGTTCAGAGCATCATCGTAAGATGGCCTCCTGGGACTGGAGAGATGGTTCAGTGGTTAAGAACACTGGTTGTTCTTGTAGAAGATCCAGGTCAAATCTAAGTACCCACATGGTGGCTTCCAACTGTCTGTAACTCCTATTCCTGAGGACCCAAAGCCTCCTTCTAATCTTCATGGCTATGATGCATTGATATACATGCAGGTAAAACACTCATATCCATAAAATAGTAAGATATACCTAAGAAAATAAAAAAAGAGAGAGAATGACCTACTGTCTCCAAGCCCTGATTTTCCCATCTATGCCCTTCCACCCCAGTCCGGCAACCCTGTGCCTTTTCCTGTACTACAGTTTTGTTTTTTTATAGAATGTCCTAGAACTGGATCACACTTGTCCTGACCACTTCAGATTGGCTTCTGTCCCTCAGTAGCACACACCCGGCTTCTCCTGCTACCATCTTGTGACCTGCTGCCTCATGTCTTCGTAATGCCAATATTGTCTCCTGTCTTGATGACCCAGGGTACCTGTGGAGTAACATCCCAACTATTTCCAAAGACTTGGATTTTAAAATAGAACTCAGAGAAGTAACGGTTTCCTTCAGTACACCCATGCTTTCCTATTCCTCCCAGAGGACAGTGCTGGGTCCTCATCACAGCTGATCCCTCTGGCTCTGCCCCTGAACTGCCCTTCCCTCTTCCTGGTGGGAACGTGTCTCACCTGATCGTACTGGGGGTAAAGTTGACCCCAATATCCTGAAGCCACTAAGCCAACTTTGGTGGAGACTGAGCTAACAAAGGGCGATAAATTTCGTGTTGTTGGGTGTGTGTAACCAAAACACGACAAAAATTTTCATAAAGTCCCCCTAACTCAGGTTTAAGAGCCATCATAATTCTTACCATGAACGTGTTGATTTGAATAATTCCTTTGCTCTCCTGCCTCTCTGATTCATCCCAAGAGAAAGGAGTACTAATTTAAATGGAGCCAGTTTCGGTCCTTGTGGGCTTTGGATGGAGGATGCCCATGCTGACCAGGCTCTCCTCCTGGTGTGCTGTGCCCATCAGGCTAGAGAAGGGGCCGCAGGCACCAGGACTGGCCTCATATCATTCTAGAAAAGCTATAGATGTCCTCATCTTACAGGCTAGGGAGCAGAAGACAGAGAGGTTTAGGAACTGGCCCCTGACTACACAGCTGGGCAAGGATGAATGAGAATTCCAAGCCAAGCACACTGTCTAGGGCCACAACCTCATGGCGCTTCTTGCCTTTCAGCTTTTAAACATATTTCTGATGATTTTATTGACCTCATTGGGTTCTAACTGCCAAGCACGCGTGGGCTCATTTTGTCAGCTTTGGGACCAGGACTTCAGGACCTCATTTCTCTGGATTAACCAGCGAGTAAACCCAAGCTCTGTTCCTGGTTGGGGCAGGCTGGAGAAGAACGAGAGGTGCAGGGTCTCTGACAGGTCTGCCTTTCCCTGGGGAGTCAGCACCTGCTTATCTTGAAGAATTTAGCTCAGCTTCCATGTCCTGGGGAGCTCTGCCTCCACTCTCTGCCTGTCTTATAGGTGTTAGTCTGGCTGGGTGACGTTTTGCGGCAGTAACAGCCTCAAGACTGTAATGGTTCCTCACAGCAGAAGTTTATCTTCCACTTCGGCTAAGAATCCTGTAGGTCCAGGCAAGCTCGGAGCTTGTTCCTCCCTGTGTGAAGCAAGTTATTTCCGTCTCGTGCCTCTGACTTCTTAGCGTAGGTTCCTCAAAGTGAAATGAGAGGCTGGAGAGCGGGCCAGTGAGATAAAAGTGCTTGTCACACAGGCCTGACCTGAGTTCCGTCCCTGGAGCCCACAGAAAGCCAGACACAGTGGCCCCAATAGTGATTCCAGCACTCCCACTGTGAAATGGAAGGCAGAGACAGGAGACTCAGACAGAAGCCCAGGGGGAAATAGCCTGGAGTGTGTAGCAGTTGCAATAGGAGACCTTGACTCAACAAGGTGGAAGGAGAAAACTGATGCCCACAAGTTGTCTTCTGCCCTCCATAGGTGTGTTCTAGCAGATATAATAGATATAATAATAATAGCAATAGATGTAATAATGATAGTGATACATATAATAACGATAGATATAATGATAGTGATAGATATAACAATAGATGTAATACTAATAATGATAGATGTAATACTAATAGTGATAGATGTAATACTAATAATGATAGATATAATACTAATAGTGATAGATATAATGATAATAGATATAGTAATAAAAGTGATATATATATAATGATATATATAATGATACTGATATATATAATAATGATAGATACAATGATAGTGATAGATATAACAATGATAGATATGATAGTGATAGACATAATAATTATAGTGAGATATAATAATGATAGTGAGAGACATAATAATGATAGATATAGTAATAGTGATAGATATAATGATGTTAGGCTAAATTAAATTAAATTAAAAAAGAAAACAGGAAAGCGATGCTCTAGTGGGCATGTACACTCACCTTTTGTGGGTCACAAACTGACCCCAAACAGCTTGTCTCCTAAAGATTCAGACTGTTATTTCTCACATAAGACCAGGCCTCCTTTTCACTGCCCTTATCACAGACACCGTTCTTTATGTAAGCTTGGGTTTTAAATGTAAGTATTGTATGATGGATGTCTGTCTTTCTTACTCTATAATGTGAGGCAGGATTCGTGTCCTCATTTGCTTGGTATTGAAGGAAAAAGGCAAATGGTTGTATGGACAAATGGAGAGCGAGGTGGGTAGAAAAAAGGGGAGATGGTGGATGGATGAGATAAATAAACAGATCTATGTATGTATTTATATATATTCATATGTATGTATATGTCTGTATGTGTAAGTGGATAGGTGATGGATAGATGTATAGATGGAGTAGATAGGTAAGCAGATCTATGTATGTATGTGTGTATGTACTACTACTATACCACCTGGCATCAATATATATTTTTAATTAACTCTAAATTTTCTTTCTTGTTCCAGCTGTCTATCATGGCCACAAATTATCACCTGACTCAGCACTCAGAGCCACCACTGCACTGTGTCCATGGGATTTGGGGGTCACAAGTTGGTAATGCATAGGGCTAAGATGACTACTAGCCTGGGATGCCGGGTGTCTCCTTAGGGGTGACTTGTAGCTGAGGGAGGAGGCAACACTGATGTCTGACGCTGAGTCCTGGAGGCAACACTCACACAGGGCTTCACGGGAACGGACTGCCTCTGATCATGGCGGCTTTGGATTCCTTACAGGGATCCCAGGGACCCAGGGAAATGCCCCAGAGCACTGGTGAGGGGCTCTGTTATCTAGTAGGGGAGAACTTGACGCCTAAGTGTGTCTAGATTTAAGGGATGGAAAGTCAGGGAAGAGAACCAAAGACATAAATATAGTCCATTTGTGGCTATAACCAGATATTTCACCCAAGAGACTTCATGAAGACGAGATGCTCACACTCCTGTGAACCCACTGGCCTGGCGCAACACCTGAAGAGGCTTCACTTGCATCAAACACAGCACCTGGGACAGGTCAGCCTCTCTTCTCCTCCTCTTCTTCTTTTAAGGCCTCTCATACTGTCCCCAGGGCCCCACTCTCAGGACCTCCTAGAATTCGAGCCACCTCCTAGGGGCTCAGTCTGCAAAGACCATCAGCACTTGAAAAACCCTCATTGTGGAAGCTGTTTATAGCCACCCTCTGCCTTCTGGGATCTGAACCAGGATCTGCTTTCCAGTCTAGACTTGCCCAGTGGAAGCAAAGATGGAACAAAAAAAAAAAAAAAAAAAAAACAGGCAGGTAAATTGGGCTCTCCAAACTTTTGCCTTGGAGTTTTCACTAGTCCCTAACCCAGAGGCTACAGGCTTATTCTACTTCCGGCAGGAAGAAACACAGGGCTCTCACTGTCCCAAGATGGCTGCCGATGGGTCTTTGAGCAAACTTGTGCCGTGAAATGTCGGGTTGGTTTCACAAGTACATAAAATAACAGTGGAATCAAAGACACAAACACGAACAAGCCTGTAATCGTGCAAGTCCGAGTCCCAGGGGCGGCCTGCATGCCTCCGCCTTGCCTGTTTTCTTTGCGGGCGATTCCAGCACTCGCCTGGGCCATCTGTTCCTTGTTGTGGGTGGTTAAGTGAAATGGGCTGCCAATACAAATAGCCCACTTGAGGTTTGTTTGCATAAATTGTTTTGAAAGCTTCATGACGAATTTTCAGGATTACTTGCAGTGGTAGGGACCTCGGCGGAGGCGGAAATATAAATTTAGGGATGCCAGTTGGAATCTATTAATTTGCTCACAGTCCATCACCCTGGCTCTGCTGCTTCACCAACGGTGTGACCTTGGGCAGGTGAATTAACCTCTCTGGTCTTCAGTTTCTTCATCTGCTCACTAGGAGGGGGTAACATAGCACTTTCTTCATGGGATTATGAATTTGAAACAAGGCGATGCATAAAAAAAGGCCCAGAAGAGAGATCGGGATGAGAGATGTGTGTAATGAATATAAGAAACTTTTCATTTGAAGGGGAAAGGAGAAAAGGCACAGTTAGTAGGCTGATTCCAATCCCAGGTTCCCTCCCAAATGGGTGACTTTGTCATGTTGTTTTCCTAAGCCGTGGATTTTAAATTCAGAGAACTATGAAGACCCTAGTCCCAGACTCCCAACCCCACAGCCAAGGTTAGTATCTCACTGTGACCCCCGTGCATATCTTCCCATAAACGCTTACCTTGGCTGTTAGCAGTTCGAGCCCATCCTCTCAGGTCCAGGAAGGTGCCCACACTCTGTCTTTCCTCAGAGCAGAGACTTGGGGAGCAACTTGAGAAGGCTCCAGGGGACAGCTAGAGTGCTTTGTCCCCTGAGTGAGGAGGGGGGTAGGGGCCCCCAAGCAAGGGGTTATGCAGCTCACAATGTCAGCAGGATGTTGTGCATAACTGAAATTGGGGTTTTATACCCTGGTACTGCTGGCCTTTGGGGGACCTGGGGAACCCTTGGGATTTTTGAAGGATCTGGTCCATTTTAGGTTGGTTATCTTGGAGTGTGTGTGTGTGTGTGTGTGTGAGAGAGAGAGAGAGAGAGAGAGAGAGAGAGAGAGAGAGAGAGAGAGAAGGGAGAGGCACACAGGCGTATATGCACAAATGCTCACTAGTAACAAAGCAGAAGGCTAAGAGGAATGAATAAAAAAAGCAGATGGGACAGAGAAAAGAAGAAAGAAACACGAGAGAAGAGAGAAAGTGAGAGCTGGGGTGAGAAAGACAGATAGACACAGAGCAGGTGACAGACAGGAGCAGAGACACCAGCACGGGTCCACCGAGAGAGGACCTGAGGCATGTCTGCAGGGAGAGGAGGGGCACAGTCAGGAAGACAACAGAGAGCATCTTGGTGGCTCCCACAGTCAAAGCCCAGGGCACCACAGAGTGGCACTCATGTCACCCTGGGATCTGTGTACCCAGGGACAGGCAGAAGTTGCGGTGACCCTCTTTGCCCCTCCCCTGCCAGCTCGCTGTCAAGCCCCATCCTTGGTCCCTGGTAGGATAATGTCTGCCTGCTGGGACCTGACCTGGCCCTTTCATCCTGCGGCGCAGGCTCGGAGCTGCCCAGATGGAGTGGAGGCTTGGGCCTGTGGCCATGCCAGTCAGAGCACTTCCAACGATGACAGTTAAATTGTTGGGGCCTCTGGTCTTCATTTACATCACAGACTCGAAGGTCCTCTGGCCCTCCCCTAAATGGAAGCCAGCTGCCCCATCCGTCCGCTGAGCTCTTGCCTCCTTTAGAAGGCCTCTGACTTTCAACTTTAAACGCACCCCCCGCCCCCGTATTTGACAAGCCAGAGCGCTTAACAATATTTCATTGCATGATTTCACCAAACTCTAGAACGTCTCTGCAAGATTGGAATAATGGGCTAAACCTGGGTGGATTTGTCTCTGAGTGAGCATGGACACTGGGCTACGGGTGAAATACTAGGTCCCCCAAGGGCAGAAACCCCTGATGTCACAAAGCATGTCTGAAACCTGCCTTCCTACCAAGGCCCCAGTCACTAGCTGAGGTTCCTTGAATTTCTGTTTTATCGTCGTCCTTGGGAGACATGCAGTTACAAAGTTCAACCCACGGTGATGAGCTTCTGCCAGGAGAGAAAATAGATTTAAAGGAGAAATCTCAGCATCTTGATGGAGAGCCAGTGGGCATGGTCCAGGGTACTCAGCAAGCAAGTCCGGTCTCTGCTCTGTGGAGTGACTGGCTTAGAAGGGGAAGCCTCAGGTTAGTTCAGTGGTTCTCAATCAGAGCGACAAGACCTCAGAGACATCTTCGACTAGTATTGACTGAGTGGAGGTAGTGTTCTAGGCATGGCTAAAAATTCTGTAATGAGTAGGGCTGTTGCCCTACTACAAAAAGTTATTTATTTATTTATTTATTTATTTATTTATTTATTTATTTAAAAGCCAATAGTATTGTGTTGAAAAAAATCCTACTTCCAGCTAGGGCAGATATAGCAGGATGTGTGACCTGGCTGGTCAGGGTAAGTGCAGATTTTGCTGTTTGCAGCTCCGGAAGGTGCTATTCTAGTAGAGCTGTGCAGTATGACAGCCCCGTAGGTGGAAGGAAGCACACAAGCAAATCTCACAGGCAGGCTGTACTGGCTTTGGCTGGAACATCAGGAGTTTGGCGGGTCCCTGGAAGGAATAGAGAGAGCTGGATCTGCAGCTAAGGACCTAGGCCTTGGTTTTGCAAATGCCAAGAGGGTTGGATACTTTGGAGCGGGAAATGAGATCTGGCCTGTGCTCTGGGAAGACCGTGGCGATCTGTCACGTGGGTAAATGGCATTGTAGGTGGAGAGCGGCAAGGGCAGTTGGAGAAGACCCCACCTGGCAGGACAGTCCTGTGTGGCACAAGTCACAGGGGGCAGACACCGTGTGCTCAAGCACCAGTCTTTGTTCTGTTGCTGTGAGGACTCAAAAGCCAAAGCAGCCAAAGAAAGAAGATTCTTGGGGGTTCACAGTTTCAGGGGTTAGGGTCCACGCTGTTGGAGCTGAGGTAACTGACACCCGGTGACTTGCACACCAGGTTGAACTCACAACTGGAGCCACAAGCAGAAAGGAGAAACAGCCAACTGGGAGCAACACGGGACGTTTGAAACTTCAAGGCCTCTATGTGATGTATTTCGTCCTGCAAGGCCATACCTCCTAATCCTTACCAAAGAACTGCCAACTGGGGACTTATGAGGGCTGCCTCATTCAAACCACCATATTGGGTAGCTAAGGGATGGCAAGGCAGTTGGCTTGGCTCCGCGGTCAGGGTCACATGCCATGCCACTGCTGAACTGACTTCTTCGTGAGTGGAAGCATCCTTACTTCCCCTTGGCCTGGCTACCCTGAGTCCTGTGTAAATCATGTCCCTGAATTATTCCCCATGCTATCCGTGTCACCTGTGCGATGACTATGAGACTCAAGAGGAAGGGTAAGAGGAGGGGACAGTCCCACCTTGAGTGTCCAGGCTGATCCTGCGAGCTCAGGGAGCAGGGTCCAGGTATGCGCTGTGGAGGTGAAGATGCCAGCCTATGAGTGTTGCTCTAACCCGCACCTGGTGCTGCCTGGCACAGGGCCTCTGCTGTCTGGAGAGGGTAGTGGGTGCCATCAGTGTCCACAGCTGGCTCAGGGTACTCTGCTTGAAGAAAGGTCACTTTATACCTTCTTGCATTTCAGCTCCTAGATGGTAGATAGAAGCAATGATGCCCTCATGAACTACCATGACAATCTGTGGATTTTATTTGTCATCGAAATGTGTGAGAATCAGTGGTTTTGCAGAAGGCATTGCTGGGCCCACAATGCGGTTCAGTGGTTGAGTTCTTATGGAACACACGCAAAGCTCAAGGTTCCACACTCAGACCTACTAAACCAAGCGACCAACCGCAAGCCTCAAAAAGAGTCTAATCAAAGACCTGGCCGTGTGAGTCTAACACAGACAGCCTCTGGGGTCACCCCTGCCTAGTGAGGAACCTACTTCTGCCTCTCAGGAAATAGTGATCTTCCACCCCAAAAGCCACTCTGTGCCTCCTTTTCCTAATCTACACAGCCACAGAGGATAGCAGCACTACGTGACGTTGTGAGACTCGGACCGAGGGAATGCGTGGGAAGCGTTTCAGCTGACGTTCTGCAGACAGAACGATGGATTGCCCTGTGCACACTGGTGGTTTTACGGTCTGCATGAGTTTCTGCTCTGTTGCACCAGATTTGAGAAGTGTCCCTCCAAAGGCCACAGGTGCTCAGCAGGGTAGACACCAGTATTGTCCCTGGCCAAGTCCCTGAAGACAATCTCTCTGAAGCATGTGACCATTGTTGTTAGGAGACTTCTCTCAAGGATTGTTGTAGCAGCCTGAGCCTTTCTGAGCTGGGGTTCACTGAATCAGACCCACCGGAAATGACCCACTTCTATTCCGCTCCCAGACTGAGTACAGCCCTGGACCTTATCAGCTCAATGCGAATACCACCCACCATGCAGACTCCCACAGAGCCTTAACTGATCAGAAAGAAATGTCTTAACTGTTATATAATAGTAAGGACAATAAGCCCAAAGAAAGGAAAACTAACCTAGAAAAGTGATGTGTGTGTGTGTGTGTGTGTGTGTGTGTGTGTGTGTGTGTGTGTGTTCTGAAGGAGCCTGCAATGCTTAGAAATCATAGGCATTTCCAGAACACGTGGGCTGAACCACAGCCTCTGCCAAGCATTCACAGCGCCCCCTGTGGGAGAAAGCCTGCGCGACCCTGTTGCTGTACATTAGGGAAAGGGAAAGAGCCCTGACTGGTGGAGAACCTACAGGCTCAGCTAAATAAGCGGTGGCCAAACACAAGCCAGTGGGCAAATCCACCTTCCCCTCGAGGAGAAGATAGCCCAATCCAGGGGCCAGAGGTTTGTGGAATCCTCTGAGTGACTGGTCGGACTTGTCACGGCCTTGGAGAGTGCTAGGGCAAGCTCTGATGGGGCTCACGTCTAGACGAATGGAGGCGTCACTACACACTTTGACCTGTACATCTCATTTAAAAGCCCTCAAGAAAGGCTGGCTTCAGACTAGCCCATTTGCATACAAGCAAATGGACGCGGAGAACAAAAAAATTCGGCAACTCAACCCGCAAACTTCGGGGAGCAGGCCTTGTCGCAGTCAAGACTGGGGTGGCCTCCCCGGGGTGTGGTGGGGGCATTTCTTAACACAGCCACTGGGTGTCGCTGTGCAACTGGGCTGGGCCTCTGTGAGCACTTATCTGGCTGTTAAAAAACCCTGCTCTTAAAGAAAGCACTGGAACATGGTAGTTGGGTGACTTCCCTGACAGGGCCTGAGCTGTAAAGCAAATCTCATTGTAGGGATGGCGTTCACCTTTGGAGACATTTTACACGAAAAGCTCTCACATGCTCGAGGCGTTTGAGATCCAATTTCAAACAAAAGTTTTTTGAAAAGGTGACAAGGGGGGGGGGAGAAGTCAAAGGAACATGCGGCCCTTATCCCCCCAAGCTTTCTAGTTTGATGTAAGGTGTTTTCCTTGTGAGCCGATGGATGCCAAGATGGATTTCTTTCTTTCGTTTCTCTCTTTCTCTTTTCCTCCCCCCTCTCTATTTTCCTGACATCATTCCCCCCCTTCTTCCAAGAGCCCTCCACACAAAAACTGTTTCTCAAATGAACGCAGGCAGGGGTGTGTCATGGGTGATGGATGGCTCGCTCCCACTCAGCTTTTGATAATTAAGTTCTACTCTTCACAGACGAAGGCTATTCTGCCAAGTCCAAAATGCCCTGGAAAATGTAAAATTAGAACCGTATGAGAAAAAAAAAAAGGTTAAACGCACTAAATATCTATGTGTATATTTGGCTGATGGGCGACTAGGGTGGGGTCCACTTCCCGAGCTGCCTAGGGACACCTGGGAAGGAAGCACGGAGTGTGTGCACACTGACACAGGGTAGAATTTTGAGTAAATAGATGATCTAAAAGGAAAGGAGGAGGCCTTGGGATCTTTACCCAACACCTTGGTTAAGACAGAGGCCTGGGAACGCAGTCCTGGAAAAAGTGGTGGCTGTGCTGGGGACACTACGAGGCTGACAACGGATTGGGACATTTTCGCTACAGAGAGTCGGGATGTTGTAGACCCAAAGCCAATTGCTTTGGGCTGCTTTTAGCCCCGCCTCCCAGTAGCTCATCTCTGTATCTGACCTAACATTCTTCAGCTGTCAGAGAGCTAGATGGCTGTCACCAACCCCAAAGACTGCTATCAGTGTCTGAGCCCTATAGCAGAGACCCCTGTACACTTCTCTGTACCCCATCTACCTGCACCCGAGGCCCATAACGGAAACTCCACTACTTCTTTGCACCCTGTCCACCTGCAGCCCTCACCAATGTATGTGGCAAATGCCTTGACTGATGGTTTTCCTTCATTCTGTGATTCTAAAGTTTGTGTCATGGCTTTCACATTGGAACATGGCCTCCTCCTGTAGTGGGGTCATCCATATTTGGCTTAGAATAAATACCCTCTTATGCCCTTGAAAGCAAGCATTGTGTTTTATGGACACCTTCAAAAGGGAAGTATGAGAGACTCCACAACAAGCATGGGACATCTCTCATCTTCCTTAAACCCTTAGAGCTCAGAAGTCCAGCCCAATCATAGCTCTTATTCCTGTAGTCTCAACCCCTGAACATGGGCTGGAGCCCCCATGGTGTTGATGCAGAAGCCCCAGGCAAAGTCAAGGGGGAGCCTGTGCCATTGTTGGGTAGCTGTGCTCATGGTTCCTATATCACTCGGCTCCACAGTGGAGAGAGGGGTCTCATAAGTGGCCTGCCCCTCTCCAGAAGCCATACCATTGGTCACAGGCTCTAGTAATCACTGAGGGATTTATTTCAGGAGATGGAAAAAGATACTTTAAAAGCAAATTCCTCTATCCTGGTGTCCTGCACCAAAATGGGTGGAAAGGCCCTCAGCCCATGCAGCAGACATCTTGGCAGGAAATGCCTCTTACCTGGTTTCTGAGAGAACAGGGGCCAGGTTTCACAACCATTCCTATCTCGGTGTTCCCCAGGGTTCCTTGGATCACCGTGGAGTGTAGATCCCTACCTGCCCTGGTAAGTTACCTCTTTTGGAGGAGAAAGTAAAGACAAAGGCAGGCAAAAGGCTGCTCTCCTGCCTCTGTGAGCTGGTCACATATATGAAGTGGGGAGCAGTTAGCTGACCATACAAAGCCGGAAGGATTGGGGGGGATAGTGAGCTGACCAGAACTGACCACATATAACTAGGGGGAGTAATGAGCTAATCACATGTAGCTGGCCATATAGCTGGGGGAACAGTGAGCTGGCCACATATAGCTGGGTGGAGCACGGAGGTGGCTACATATAGCTGGGGATGTTATGAACTGGCCACATGTAACGGGGGGGGGGGGGGGAGTGAACTGACCACTTATAACTAGGGGAAGTAGTTAACTGGCCACATATAGCTGGGGGAAGTGAGCTAGTTACATATAGCAGGAAGATGGTGAGCTGACCACATATGACTAGGAGTAGTGAGCTGGCCACATGTAGCAAAGTGACAGTTAGCTGTCTTCATATAGCTGGGGGGAGGGAGTTGTGAGCTGGCCACATATATATGGGAGATTTCCCACAACTACCTAATACTTGCAGGGAGTAATGAGCTAGCCACATATAGCTTGAGGGGGCAATGAACTGGTTCCATATAGCTGGGAGAATAGTGTGAGCTGGCTACATATATCTGGAGTTGCCCTGCTGGGAAGCCGGCACTTCAGACTGTCCAGGCTGAGACAGGGTGCCTAGCCAGGGAGACACTCAGGAGCCCACTGGGAAATTAATGTCTCACGTGTGGAGGATCAGTGAGGATGAGGGCAAGAAGGTAGGCCAGGTCAGGCCTGAGCTCTTTTCTCTTCTGCGAGAAGCCCGTGGATTTGGCTTTCCTTCACTTTTTTCTTTTCCCATTGCAATTGCCTGGAGAGCAGCTGGGCCTGCTGCAGAGGGGCACTGACATTGATTGAATCTGCTCTTCATCACCCCGCTCCCCCTCCCCCAGCAAGGTGGCTTGGTGGGAATCCAGAGATAAAAAATGGAAATTGACTTCTACTGGGCAGGAAAACAGAAGGCTTCCTTCCGCCCGCCTGTATGGATAAGCATCCTCCGCGAAAACTTTAGCCCCCAGAGGAACACTGTTCATCCGTTTCCCAAGGCGTCCATCCTCCAGACCCACCGCTTAAGCATTATAAGTGCAGCTTCTAGAAGACCCACACTTAGCTTGGGCAGCTTCTGACCCTCTAGGATCTAGAGCGCCAAGAGACGCTTTGATTGGATTCCGAAAGAGCTATTTTGAGAGCTGTTTGTGTGGTAATTAACCCTTAGCGTAAACACGAGTGCCGTCCAGGGATCCAAAGCCCATGTGGTCTTCATTCCCTCACTGGTGAGAAGAAAATAATGATACTTGCCCCAAAGGGATGCTGCAAAAAGGAAATGAACCGATCCCATTCACAAAGTCCCAGGATGACGCGCAGAACCACACGGTGCAGAGCGGAGGCTCGCGCATCCTAGCCAAGGACAGGCCTGTGTTCACCCTATGGCCTCTCACAGATCCAGGTCCGATTACATGTCAAGGCACCTTGCATGGGGAACACGAAAAGCTGACGACTGTGTCGGTGAACCACCTCTTGAGCTGTGATGATGTAATTGACCAACCTGGGTACAGAAACCCCAAGACCCAGGCCGTCTGGCTCTGGGTACGTGTTCCGAGGACATTCCCACAGAAGGACTATCAGGAGGAAACGCATTGTGGTATATTTCCTGGCGGTGGAATGTGGAGATAAGTTGAGGGGTCCATTCTTGGGAAAACCGAGAAGCCCTGCCGTGGAAACGTGTGCGGGAGTGAGAAGAGACTGGCGCCTGAGTACTGCGAGGGCTGCAGTTTCAACTTGTGGTACTAGTTTTAAAAAGTACATCATAGCCTGGCGTGGTGGCTCAGTTTAATCTCAGCACTATGGAGGCTGGAGCAGGAAGACTGCTGTGAGTTTGATGGGCTACAGTATAAGACCCTACCTGGGTGAGGGGACAAAAAAAACCAAAACAAAACCACCAACAAACACCCAGAGGCTGGGAAGTAGGCTCAGTGTATAAGGATGCCTGTTCTCTAAGCAGAAGGATCTAATTGACTATACTCAGCACCGGTGTGGAAATCCAGCCACGGCAGAGTGCCTACCTCTAACAACCAGCACTGAGGGGCAGAGACAAAAGGATCACACTGTACTAAGCGAACTGACCAGCAGCTTGGGTCCAGGTTCGATGAGCGGTCTGTCTTGAAGGAAGAAGGTGAAGCAACAGGAAGTGGAACAAGACACCATAGGTCTTTTTTAGCCTTCATGCATGCACGCACACATGCATGCACACATGCACTCACACAGGCACACACACACCCCCACACACGTGCACATACACCAACATAAACACACACACACAGAGTAGAAAACACGATGATATAGATGATGCAATGTCTTTAAGGTAAATTTTACAGGCATATTTTTTTGCACCGACAGAGGGACACACTTGAAGAACTGTTGCTGGGAAAGAGGGAATGGCAGGTAGGAAGAAAAATTCAGTAACCAGGTAACCTCTGTGAGTCTGGTCCATCCAGATCAATTGATGGTGGTGAATCATGAACGGAGGGAGACTAAGTCTTGACTTTAAACAGAGCCCACTCACCCCATGTGTTGCAAACAGGGAAAATGATTGTTTATTCATGTATTGTATACATGCCTATGGCACATACATTGTGTTCATAGTAAATAAGGACCTACGTATAAACAAAGACGTTTCATGAAGTCATTGCTTCCCCGTTACTTCAAAATACTTCGTTTTGGAACAGTCTTAGGCTTACAAAAAAAGTTAAACAAGACAGAGCGAGTTCCCATGTCTATCAGCCAGAGCCTGGAGCATCAGCATCTTACAGAGCCGCATGGCACTGTGGCCTCTGAGAAACTCACATTGGCCATTATACTTAAGTAACAGCCAGCTTGTCGGAAGAGCACTGCCTCCCCGTGGCGGTGGATGAGTACTATGGCCCTCACCTGTCTCTTCCCCTGCATCTTCTGTGGTCTGGGATGGTTCCCTGGGTTTTTATTTTGCATGTCTCTGAGAGTCTGGAGGCATTCTGTAGGATGTCCTTGACTTGGGTTTGGTCTGGTGTATCTAGACAGATGACGCTGTGGCCTGACAGAGGACAAAGCAGAAGGAACGCCATGCTTCCCATCTTTCCAGATTAGCATATGAACATCTTCACACAAAGCTCTGCTGGCAACCTTACCCCTTTACCAAGTAGGTAAGGTGGCACTTGCTAGGCCTCCCATTGCCAAGGTGGTGTGGTTTCCCTTTTTCAAGCTCTGTTGTTTGCAAAGGTCGCTAAGGTTCTACAGGTATTTCTCAAGGTATTTTTATTGTGTTAAAAGACAGAAGATTTACCATCTGACCAATTTTAAAAGTATGGTTCTCTGAATGTGTTATGCTTTGAGAGATGATTCACAGACCACAGATGCCCCCGTTTAAAGCGAAGGATCTCTGGTATCAGCATCTCCTCAGGGCCGCACGGTCACCACCATCAGGTGGAAGACATCTTCATTGCCCCAGAAAGGAAGCTCGTGCTCATGAAGCCGCTCCCCCCCCCTTCCCCTGTGAACCACAGATCTGTCCCCATCTCTACAGATTGGTCTATTTTGAGCACTCTGAGCAGAGAGATTCCACAATGTGTGGTCTCTCACCAACCTATCACTTAATACGACCATGGCAAAGTTGATTCCCACTGTGGTGGCCGTGGTGAACGTTGCTATGCCCATTTTGTTTTTCTACTAAGTAATAATATTCTGCTGTGTAGACATTGAACACTCTCTTCAGCATCTCCTTGAGGACAGGCTATGTGCCCTCTCTGAGTAGCTCTGCTGTGAAGAGTTCCAGTCTTGTATGTGAACATGTGTTTTCGTTTCTCCACAGTTTGTACCTATGAGGACCGCTGGGTCATACGATAACTCTGTGCTGAACACTGGGGGAGCTGCCAAGCTGGCTGTCCAGGTGGTTTTACCATTTTTCATCCCAACTTGCAGGCTATGGGGTTTCTGATTTCTCCACATTCTTGTTACTCTCCGTCTCCCTGGTTATAGCACTCCTGGTAGGCCTGAGGAGTTTCTGTTTGCCTTCCTCGCATGGTTGAAAACCTAAAGCAACTTTTCATGAGCTTATTGCCCATTTGCGTAGCTGCTTTGGAGACATGGCAATCCAAGCGTTGCCTGTTTGAAAGCCTGGATTGTTTTCTAATCACCGAGTTGCAAGTGTCCTTTTTGTATTCTGCATCCCACCCCTTCCTCAGGTGGAGAATTTGTATAGTGTTTCCCACTTGCAGATTCTCTTCTTACCTTCTCAGTGAAAGTATTTGGAACCCAAACTCTTTCAATCGCAACGTGATCAACTCGCCTGTTTTTGGCGTGAGTTTCCTTATGACTCGGAATCTCACCTAGGAAACAAAGTGTCAACCATGGAGATTTAGCATTATTATTTCTATAGCAACCTTAACACTTACATTTGGTTTTATGGTTCAGGTGACCTAGGGTATTTTCCTATGAAGAAGGTGCATTAGTTAGCATTTGTGTGACCATGGGGAGCACCTGAAGAAACAGGAAAAGCTTACTTTCTTCCTAGTCCTTAGGGCTCAGCCCATCACTGGTGCGAAGGACATATCTCGGGAAGAAGAAACTTTTCTTCTCTTTCTTTCTCCCATTCTCCTTCTCCTTCTCCTTCTCCTTCTCCTTCTCCTTCTCCTTCTCCTTCTCCTTCTCCTTCTCCTTCTCCTTCCCCTTCCCCTTCCCCTTCCCCTTCCCCTTCCCCTTCCCCTTCCCCTTCCCCTTCCCCTTCCCCTTCCCCTTCCCCTTCCCCTTCCCCTTCCCCTTCCCCTTCTCCTTCTTCTTCTTCCTCTTCTTCATTGTTGGTGTTTGTTTTTGTTTTTCAAGACAGGGTTTCTCTGTGTGTATTCCTGGCTATCCTGGAACTCACTCTGTAGACCGGGCTGACCTTGAACACACAGAGATCCACCTGCTTCTGTATCCAAAGTGCTGGAGCTAAAGACGTGTGCCTCCACCACCAGGCTTCCTTTCCCCTTTCTATTCAGTGTGTGCCTGAAGAAAAGCCTCACCTCAGGGCCCCTGTGTTCTCTGCAGGTCACTGGGGACAGACACGTGGAATTCAGCTCGGCACTGACCCTCCAAGGCTTCAGGGGTCCCAATGCTTCCCCACCTAGATAGAGGTGCTGGAAGGAATCTATACCACATTTTAAAAAACTGCTGTCTTATTATTTCTCACAAACAAACATGTTCTCCTTCACCTAACTAAAGAAGGGTACTTGATGTCACTGTCGTGATATACTTGCAGTCACAGGTTGGACGAAATGGTTGCGAGCTTAGCCTTGGAGCCAGATCTCCTGGACTGGAGTCTCGATCCCACTACTTACTAACTATGGGGCTTGAACAACCTCCTTGACTTCTCTGTTGCTTCTCCGTCCAATGAAACTGGTACGAGTGATTTCTTCCAAAACTGCTGTGGGGAAACTGCCAGCTGTATAGCGAGCACAGGACAGACAGGAGCTGTCCCTCGGACACCAGTCACACCCCCGTGTGTCCTTAACAGGCACGGACGCGAGAGTCATGTGTATGATCCCGGCAACCTCCGCAGCTCACACGGCTTGCACCGAGGGAAATGCGGTGGAAGGATTGTGACCTTTCCAGAGAAAACATGCATGTGGGCACACACTCCAGCAGAGCGGCAGGAAATCCCAAGGAGGAGATTAGGGGCTGCTGAGGCTGTGGGAAGCCCCAGTGAGGGCATCTGAGCCTGTTTGTTTCTGGATTACAGTGACAGAGCCAGAAGGAAGAACAGACCCTGCTTTTCCTGCCTGATGCCACCTTCCAGAGAGGCCAGCGCACACATCCGCTCCTATCTGCTCTTGCATGGGCCCTCTCCTCTGAACTGTCCCCTGGGAGCTGCTGCAGGGCCGGGAATGCTGCAACCTACACCAGGAAGAGATGTAGGCCAGGCCCTGGGATTCCATTTGTGACTCCCTCTCTATCCCTGACACCTCCCCCGCCCCCAGGCCCTTGATCTAGAGAGGCTCACCCCACCTCACTTTCTACCTATGTGTCTTGGCATCTCACGGGAAGAACCTGTGATAAAGACAGGCTGTCCATTCTTTCTATCCTTCTTGCCATGTTTGGTTAAAGAATGAGGCTGAGATACAAGTTAGACCAACCAGAGCCGGCTGATTGAACTCTAGGGCCTTTGTCTGAGTGGCCTGAGAAGGGGCTTCTCTTTCTGTGAGCTGAGGTTGGGGATACAAGAGCCAGAGACTGCCATACACCAACCCAGGTAGTACAGAACCAAGAGTTGGCTCCTGTTGAAATTGATTGAGCCTGAATCGCAATGTGCCTAAAGCCCACAATTCTCCCTGACTTACCTTGTGTGAAGGTAACCAATATATCTGTAACATACTGTAAATGTAAGGTATCGTAAATGTAATGTCTTGGTTACCTTCACACCCCTGTGACCACAATACCTCGCAGAATGATTTTGGGGGTGTTCTCTTGGGTTTGCCCTCTCAGAGGTGTTAGTCTGCCATGGTAAGAAAGGTGTGGTAGAGGAGCTCAGTTATGGCAGAAGCTGGTTGTAGGCTGGTGCCCTGGAAACAGAGAGAATGACTGGAACCAGGGTCCAGTCTGTCACCTTCCAAGTCCTTGCATCTCCTGACATACTGCCAGCAGTCAAGCCCTGTCCCCTAAGGTTCCACAGCTCCTCAACAGCAGCACCAGTTGGGGAAGGTGAACCTGTTTGGGATGTCTCAGAGTCAACCATAACAGAGAGGGGGACATCTCTGGTTCAACTATGGTGACAAAGGGGGCATCTTAGGCTCAAACTATTGCAGACTTACCCTGGGGGAGATTAGCCATGCCATTGGTAGTGAAGTTGAAGAACTTGGGGTTAGAGGTCTGAGCCCATGGTGCTGGAGTTTGGATGTGTGACTTTATAGTGGTAAACCAGTGTTGTTTATGCCTTTGTTCTGGGGAAGTAATCACAGTCTTTAGATATATGTATGACACCTCAACCCAGATGGCCAGTCAGTCGTTACCTGTCACTTCTTAAGAATGACAATGCTGTCCATTACCCTGGCATTCTTCATAGGCAAAGTACTACCAAGCATATTGTGTATTGATGCCTCTTTAGCAAGGTAGGTGCAAATCCAGGCAGCAATTAGTATACCGCTTGGTACCTTCCCAGTGGCTGTTGAAGACCACAGGACCCCCTACTACCAAACTCTCTCATCCTGCAGATCTGAATGAAGTTGGGGAATGGGCTGCTGGCCTGGGGCCTGCCCTTCAAGAACCACTGCCTTATCACTGCTGGGGGGCACTCCATGTTAGACACTGGAGATCATGAGAGGTCTGGGAGAGCCGCTGTCTTGCAGGTTGCGTATCTGATGCTAAGATGCTGTTGTGTTGCTCTCGGGTAGCCTTGGTAGGCATGTAGGTCCTTAGTCACCTCACTTTTCCAGCTAAGGGCATCCGTGGATGCCTTAGTGGGAAGAGGACCTTTCTAAATATGACCTAAGCTTCCTTACATGGGGATACGGCTGCGGACTCGTGAGTGACATCTGCCTTCCTACTCAGCCCATGCCATCCCTGGCAGGCAAATCCAAGGTCCCCCCTTCTGGTTACCTAGGTATTTTAGCAAAAATCCAAATGATAACCAACGGTCACCAGGATCTTGAGTGTGTTACACTTGGGCAGTAGCTTCACCAGCACCAGTCAAGATTCCAGTGGCCACATCATTTTATGGTTACCATTATCACATCTATTTTACGTGGGAGGAAATGGAGGTTGAGGATCTGATGTCACTTGCCAAAGAATATACAGGTGCCATAGGCCCATTCACACCAAGGAGTTTAACTGCAGAACCCAGGGCCTTTGCTGGCACCCCACTGGTCTGTTCATGGAAACACCAACAAGAATGCTACCTTCTGTGTGAAAGCAGAATCGTGTTTCCTCACATGCTTCCCACTTGGTCTGTGTAGCTAGGACAGCCTGCTTCAGCTTCTCTGCACATTGAATGGCAGTGTACGAATAGGTCCAGGCCTTGGGTTCTCTATAGGGCCAGTGAGTCAACGCGAGGCATTAGTTACTGCACACAGGGTCCCAAGGAGGGGTTAAGTTACCACGCACAGGGTTCCAATGAGGTGTTAGGTGTTTGCAATGTGGCCTTCTAGAAGCCACAGTTATAGATAGGATGCTAGATTTCTGAATAAATGGAACTTTAAGCAAGGAGCCCCAAGTTATATTTGAAGATTGTAAACATTTGAAATCATCTTGAGAAGAATAATAATAAGTAAAAACACTAATAACTGAAGAAAGAGGAATCTGGGTGCCCCCAGGATGTCATACCCAGAGCAGGGCTGTCACACTGCACAGGGCTGGCAGCTGCCAGTGTGGTACTCATTTTGGAGACAGAGAAATTGAAGTTTAGAGTCCTGGGGTGAATCTTCTCAGGCCACAGCCCCAGTGTTCCAGAATCAGGGCTGGACCTCCACCTCGCTTTCCTTGTACCCAGCCCCAGTCTGCCTGAGTTCTTTCCTCCATTCATTCCAGAACCTTTGCCACTGCGGCCAGTGATCCTGCTCCTGCTTCTTGGCTGAGGCTTCCCTCCTTTCCAAGAGGTTCGGCCTGCCGGGCATTAGCTCTCATTACCGACTCTGCGATGGCTTCTTCATAAATCCCTAACCACTTGGCACCTGGTTATAATGGAATAAAAGGATCATACTATAAATTGATGGGTTACATTTATTGTTGTTTAAATGATGAGGGGGAAGAGAAAGTCCATAAAACACTGAAGTGTTTCTTTTCTCTCAAGGCTACGGTTGGAAAGCTCTTTCTCTGTGCCCCCGTGATGTTCTTTTCTCTTCCCTCTAGGCTTAGCAGGCTGCTGAAGCACCTGGGACCGCTTCCTGTTCGATCTGTTAATGCAGCACCTTGTGGAATGTGACCTGACTTTTGATTGCTTGATGTTCGGATTTAACCAAAAACAAATTAAAATAATTAATATGAAGTCTGTGAAGGCAGGCTGCGTGAGTCCATCTTTCACTGTTGTAACAGGATAACTGAAACTGGATAGTTTCATAAAGAACAGAGGCTTATTCTAGGCTTATGCCAGGGACTCACCCCATCTGTCACCACCCACAGGTCCCTTCTGAGCCCAACCTAACCTCTCTGCCTAGTCATGTTTCCCACATAGTTTTTTAGGGAGTATCCCAGATGGTCTCTCTGATCCTCCTTATCCAAACTTTCTTCCTAACCAATTAGAAATAGCCCAGGTCCCACACCCAGGTCTCTGGCCTAGCCTGACCACACCTGTCTATTGATCTCTAGGATCTTATCTGCCTATCCCCCAACCCACAGACCCTTCTCATGCCACACACAACTTTTCTACCCAGACAGACCTATCTGCACACTCCAGACATGGGCCAGGAGGCACACCCTGCACCGCAGCCCACTGCTCTGTCTCCAACTCCCTCCATCCCGCCCAAGCCATTTCTAACCTCTAGGCCCAACATAGCTGCACATCCTCTCTTCTGCCCCAATCTCCTCTGCCACTGCAGACTTAGAACTAACAAAAGGAGCCTGTATTCCCAGATCTCATGGCAAAAATATCAACAACATGAAAGATCAAGCTAGTATCTTCTCTCCAAACTTGCCACTGCTGAAGAAATGTTTGCCAATGAGAATTACCCAGATAAACCCCAGGGCTTTATACAATCATAAACTTCAAAGCATTTAGAAGAGTTTAAAGAAGAAACAAGGAATAGTTCTGTTGTGGAACGTTCCCTTACACTGTATGAAGATGTGTTTCTGTGATTAATAAAAAACTAAATGACAAATACCTAGGCAAGGTTTTCAGGATAGAGGGAATGCTGGGAAGAAGAAGGGTAGAGAAGCCAGACAGATGTGGAATGAGCCAAACACACAAAATGGGATAGAAGTAAAAGCCTCATGGTAGAATATATATTAATAAAAATTGGGTTAATTTAAGTTATAAGAGCTAGTTAGGAACAAACCTAAGCTATTGACTGGGCTTTCTTAATTACTAATATGTCTCCATATGTTTATTTGGGAACTGGAAGGTGAGACAAAAGATTCTGCCTACACAGCTCAGGGAAATTAAGAGTTAAAGAACTTAAGGAGAATAGATGTCTGAGCAATGCATGAGAAAACACAAATGCAAAGCTGAAGGAAAGACCTACTAGAACTTGAGAATAGACGTCAATAAGGAGATGGAAACACTGAGGAGTGCTCAGGCTGAAATGAAGATGAAATGGAAAATCCAAGAACTTAACTAGAAATCTTAATGCAAGCCTTTAGAAATAGAATGCAAAAAAAATAGAGGATCTAGAACAAATAAGCAAGAAATATGAAAAAAACAGAAAAAGAACATATAGGAAATAGGGAACACCATTAAAAAAAAAAACAAATCTTCAGGTTATAGGCATGGGTGAGGGAGAAGAATTCCAAATTAATAGCGAAGACCAGATCTTTAACAAGATCACAGAAGAAAATGAAGAAAAGGCACACCCATACAGATATAAGAAACGCACGGAACACCGAGAAGATAATACCAGACAAAAAGATCCCCACAGGAAGTACTCTACAACACATGGGCACAGGAGACCACTTCCTACGTATAACCCCAGCAGCACAGACAGTAAGGGCCTCGTTGAATAAATCGGACCTCCTGAGACTGAGAAGCTTCTGTAAAGCAAAGGACACTGTCGCTAAGACAGAAAGGCAACCCACTGACTGGGAGAAGATCTTCACCAACCCCACAACTGGCAAAGGTCTGATCTCCAAAATATATAAAGAACTCAAGAAACTAGACCGTAAAAGGCTAATCAACCCAATTATAAAATGGGGCACTGAGTTGAACAGAGATCTCTCAACAGAAGAAGTTCAAATGGCCAAA